>NC_137735.1:34262956-34862956 GCF_963264785.1 Psittacula echo | reverse complement strand
TTTTTACGCTGATTGTATTCATATGACTTTAGAAATTGCAGATTGAAGTATGTTGCTTTTATGATTCTGAAGGTTGATTATAAACAATGCCAATAACTTTGATTTTTTGGTAGTACATGGGATTTCAACTCCTCTGATTTTACATGGAGGTAGGCCAAACAACTGTTAATTATCAAAGTATGTTTTTGCATGTATTTATTTATATTTTTACGTGTGTAGTGTATATATATATACACACACCTATTTAAACAGAGTTCTTTCCTTTATACACCTTCCTATTTGAAGGTTAGAGTCCAATATGAAATCAAACAAATTTAGGGAGATATCATATAGGCTGGTTTTTTCTGTTAATTTCTAAGAATAGGATGCTCTAAAATACTGTTATTTACTCTACCTGCAAATTTCTCCATCCTGTAAACTACTAGGGCATGGAGCGGCACCGATTTGGCAAATGAGAGATTCCAAGTCTATTGTGACACATTACTAAGAAATAATTGTTAGTAACACAAAGCAATACTTTTGATGACAATGCTCCAAGGGCCACTGTCCTGAAAGCCATACTCATACAAGGATTCACTGCAAATCACAGAGGAATTCTGAAGTTTGCTCAGACATGAGTCGTAAAAAGGCATTACGAAATCATTCAAATTACCAGACAGCTCACATTGTTTAGTAACACAAAAAAAGGAAAATCAGTGTCATGAACCTCTAACAACGCTCTAAAATCAATGGCCTCCAACTTTGCAATATCACTGTATGGGGATTTCTAGAGTTTAGTTTAAAATTTAATTTTGTTAGAAGCAAATATTTCTCTGTTTATACCTCCTATTCCGCAGGTCGTGTACAAGATATTCTTCAGAAGGCTACTGTTCCCCTCATGTCAAAAGAAGAATGCCAGGCAAGGTACCGAAAACACAGAATAGGGGACAAAGTGATCTGTGCTGGCTATGATGAAGGTGGAAGGGATGCTTGTAAGGTAATGAGGCAGTATATAGTCATATATTCCAACTATTTATTCAAATATATAACTGAATACTGTGATTTTTTAATTATCATTAGAAAAAATATGGTTATCAATAGAGCTTGTAATTAACTTGTCACTTTTGCATGTCAAAAGCACTGAAAATTAATGTATATGGAAAACATTTCTTATGTGATGTTGAAATCATGGTGGATAGATTCTATAGATAAAAAAGTCTGAATGTGTATAGATATATCTCATCTATTTCGGGAATAAGCCAGTATTCCTTTGGAGTATCAGAAATCCAAAGAAAGCAAGTATAGTATCTCAAAGCATTTCTCCAATTCAAACTGGTTTTTTTTACTTGATATGAAATACAGTACATGAAAGCTTATTTTAAGGCATCCACTGTGCACAAACCAGAAGGGAGGATGCTAGCTATGCTACTAAAATGCATGGGGAATGGAACACTAAAGACAACAGACAGGTCTGCTCATTATTAGAGTTCAAAATGGCACAGCAGCATGAGTTTAGTGATCTGAATTCTCTGCTCAGGTGTAAATTCATGCAATTCCATTAATTCCAATATTCTGAGTTAATTTATGCAAGAAAAGATAGTCTGATTAGTAAGACTGAATTCTCTGCTGATACAGTATTTTCACTTGAAGCGTTTGACAGTTAACATTTTTATGTTAAAATGTTACTGTTACTGTAGTTGGTATTGGGTAATTAGGAGCGAAAATACTTTGATGTGGGAAGTAATTTTTTCTCTATGCCAGTTAAGCTTTCTTTATGTGATGCATTGTACTAGAACATGGAGATGCTGCTTTATAAAAATAACACACTTGCTATTGTCTCAACAACTCATACCACCTATACTGAGCATTATGTTATGTTCAGAAAGATCAGTTAGGAATAGGAAAAGGAAGAGAGAGAGGTGTTTTATCTTTTGAGAGACAGAGTCTCTCAAAGAGAGATTCTGTAGATTCACTCCAGATTCTGTAGATTCACTGTAAATCCTGTAGATTCACTCCTCCTTAGGTAGGAATAATTTGGCTCCTTCCCAGTTACGTCTTCATAACTGATCCTTCTGCCTTTTTCTTAGAAGGGCGGTACACGCTACTTGTAGGCTTGTAGAGCTATGAAATTTGTATGGACTAATTCTTTCATATATCATACACTGAAATTCATGAAAAAAGGAATAACATGTGTTCCTGGACCTTGCAAATGGTCGTTTGGGGCCAGCAGGTCAGTTTCTAGTAAGGCCCTAAAGAAGAGACACTTGACTTGCTGAGCATGGTGTGGATGAGGGAATCTGTTCATTGTTTTCAGAGACACCTTATATGCAGAAAGATGATGGATCTCAAATATATACATTGGCGTTTTGGTAAAAAGTTGCCTTAACTTTATTAAGGCAAAAGAGGAGAAGTTGCCTTAACTTTATAAAGGCAAAACCAAACTCTGCCTCTGTTTGACAGACAGAGTCTCTCAAACAAGATAAGCCACACAGACAACTACAACCAGGTTGTATACTGCAACCAGGGTCGTAAGAGAAAACATTGGCAAGTTTATTGTATTTCTCACTTGTGCATGTAGTATTCATTGGGTTTTAAATCAGTGTATGTAGATAAATTAAAACAAATAAAGAAAAAAATAAAAGGTAGTTTTGAACCTTTGATGGAAAGTGGAAATTTTTTGCAAGAACTGGAAAGTATTTAGGAGTCAATTTACTAGAAAAACAGAAAAAATGAGTCAGTACTGTTTCAATTAGTCTTAAGGAAAAGTGACTGAAATCTAGGCAGGTATGCTGGTGTTTACATTGAATGATACTGATTTTAATTAAGACTTTCTGTGAGAGAGAAATATTGAGGAGTGCTCTTCCTTGTGTTCTCTGTCTTTTTCTGCTCTGGCACAGGGGGATTCAGGAGGGCCGCTGTCATGCAAGCATGAGGAGGTGTGGTATCTGGTGGGCATCACCAGCTGGGGCGAAGGATGCGCTCGCCGCAGGCAGCCAGGTGTCTACACAAAAGTTGCTGATTATTCAGACTGGATTTTAGAAAAAACTACATAACATGGGAGTGATCGACTGGCTCAACGGGAGGTAGTGTGGAAAAATAAGCAGCAATGTGATGAAGTGTATTAACATTTTTTAAATGGTATTTCTTGTTAGCCTGGAATGTAAAAGATTTGACTGAAAAACTAGAAAAGCAGGAATGAATTAACTTTGACTTTATTGAATAAAAAGCAGTAATAAAAATAAACTCTGTGGTCACTGATTCGGCAGGGGAAAAAACCCCATATATCTGAACTATAGGTTTCTTCTGTCCTTGCTAGCGTAAAATGGGATTAGAAGAGTTTGCAGGGCATGTATGGACCTAGGAGCTGGAAACTGCTTCTGACTTTTGGACACAGTAATAGAGATTTCTCTCCCTTGTCTGAATTTGGCTGAAATGGGACAATTGGTTACAAAGTTACTAAGGGGCTTGCAGAAAGGAAGATGAGCCATGAAGATGTCTATACAGTTGTATAAACCTTGCTTCTTTATGGAATTCACCAAAAACATGCCAGTACTAACTGAGAAAACAAAAGCAGAGGCCTAGGCAAGCTCTTCAGCAACAATTTTGCAAGTATGGTAATAGCGCTGTCTTTCACTTATATTATTCTAACATCTGTGAAAACTTCTGTGGCAAGAATGATAATGTGGGTCTAATTCCCTTGGAGCAGTATATCCAGAAAGTCAACAAGAGAATCATCCCCTTTAGGGACATCATATGTCATTGCTCTTTAGCACAAGATATTTTTATTTTCCAGATCCCTAGCTGTCCTTTATTAAAGAAACAGCTTTCTCCTTTTCCTTTGTCTCTTTTTTTCCTTTTATCCTTTCTCCTTATTTTGTGTCAAGTAGCAAACATTATTTGTGGCCAAAATTAACAGTGAGAAACAGCAGTTAAAAATTTATTACTTTCCAATAGAAAGAAGCAGCATTTCACACTGTATCAGAAAGGTAGGTGCAGGATATGGCATTGTCTTTGCCAGTCTTAATGAGCTTGTTTCCTAATCATCTACATTACATGAATTGCTGAAACTGTGTTCTAGAGCACTATTCATGATTGCCACACAGCCACCCGGGATATGTTGTGGAGATAAAGAGCAGGAGTGGCTTTACAAGTAAATGAGGTAATAGAAATTAAACGTATAAAACTTATGGGAGAAAGCAATCAAGCTGCTGAAAATGACTTCTCAGTTTACCTTTTGATGCTTTATTTGCAAATAACATCGAGAAAAAATGTAATTTCACAACTACAAGCTTACAAACAGTTGTTTTTGTGCCTAACTGCCCAAAGAGCCCCTGGGGCCAGAGCGCTTCTCAGGGTGTGCAGTACTAAGCTGACCTCAGCCAACAACACACTTGAAATTCCAAAGCTGCATTCAGAGGCTTGGGGTTTGGTTTTGTTTGTTTGTTTTTAAAGAATCAAAATTTAAAGCAGGGATAAAAACAGTCTAAGTGTACCAGGAGGGGAGAGGGAATGGTGCTGCTGCAGGCATGTCTTCGGAAAGAAGGGCCCTGCCTTCCCTCCACCCTACATTAGGCTCCTGAGGATGGGGGATTGCATCAGAAAGTCGTGTGCAGTGCTGAACATCTCCCGCTTTGGGAATCCCAGTGCAGGCTGTGGGTGTTCAGAAAGCCAACAGGCAAAGTCTGACATGCGGTGTGGGGATTGGATCAAGGGGGAGAGGGAGGGCTTATCACTGTGCTGGGACCTTTCACTGGCACTACAGAAGCAGAACAGGAGATAAAGGTGGGAGCTGACATCCTTCCCATGCCCTGTTTAATCCACAACTGGTTTAAAATATCAGCAAACATCAGACATGCTGTCAAAAACCTAGAGAGTCAAATAAGAGACTGAGAAAGAATAGGAAAAAGAAAAAAAACCAACCAAATCCAAAAACAACACAGCAAAAGAAGAAAGATTCCTGACATTCAAATGTGGTTCTGTCCTCATGGGGAAGGAATAGAGCTGAAAAATGACTGCGGGAGAAACAAAGGAATTGCTTCAGTATGAAAACAGAGACTGAAACTCCCTAAAGAAGAATCATCAGGAGACCATCCGAAATATCTGTCTGCCAATACTCAAGCTGTATATTTGCCAAAAGTGCATATCCAATGTCAAACTGATAACCTTTAATGCTTTCTCATAATAATGCTGTCAGGTTCTTTTTGAAATGCACGCAGCATGCATATGCTTTTTTCTTCCCCCTCTTTTTCCCCATCTTCCCTTCTTTTTATTTCCTTTTTTTTTTTTGTTGTGTGTGTGTGTGTGTGTTTTTCTTTTTGTTGTTTGTTTTTGTTTTGTTTTCTGCAGCTTTTCAAGTTTTGGCTATTGGAGCAATGAAGAGGAATGGCAGCTCAGCAATGTTTTGTAGGCCTCTGGAGCTCCCTCTTGTTTCTCAGAGGTATACCTCATGACAGCAATATGTAAAAGGAAACAGCTGTTCCTGGGGAAAGTTTTAGTTGTTCTGTGAAAAATCATTAATCTGCTGTCATGAAAAATGCATCTTAAGTGCTGAAAAATAAGGAACTGGATGGAATGAAAATAATTCATGGTGGTGGTCTTCATAGTAGGAGAACTCATGCAGTTAAATTAAAATGTGAATGCCAAATTTCCAGTATGTATAGAAAATTCTTTGGAAAACTATTGCTCGTTCTTTTTTTTAGATGAAATATCTGCTTTATGATGTATTAAAAATGCATTTCCACCTCAAATTGAGGCCAATATTATTTTGCATCTTTGAACAATAATAGCACATATTAAGCATTACATGTTTCTAGTCAAGCATTTGCTGAATAGTAAATTACTTCTTTTCATGTGGTCTTTGTGTTGTAAGTCATGTTATAAGTATATATAGACATATTAGAGTTACTGTGGAGTGTTATATGTTACAAGACTTGTTCTTGTGAGACCTATGCAGTGGAGACGCAAAACACTTGTTTTGCATCTTCTTAATGTTTCTTAATTTTCAAAGGATCCTGGAAAAGTAATATAGAGAAGGTCTTTAGAGATTAAGTAGTGCACCATCCTGCTCTCATGCACAATCAAGAACCCCTATGCTATTCATGACTAGAGTTTCTCCAGCTTCTAGCAACAGAGGTTCTACAGTCACCTTGTACAAGCTATTCCAGTGCTCAGTGATCTTTACCACTACAAAGTTTTCCCTTGTCACTGACTTAAATAGTCTTTCCTGCAGTTTAATTCTAGTACTTCTTGTGCTACCTACCATGGAAATGGGAAACATGGAGAAGTTAGGCTTTTACAGTTGTCAATGGTTTTTTTCTTTCACTTTCTGTAGTCACCCTTCATACACTTGATATTCTTTCACATCACAGTGTGATATTAGCCAATTTTGACTCAGTTCCCAGTTTTTTGTTAGCTGGTTTGTTTGTAAAGACCAGGAAGGGCAGATGATGACACCAAAGGAAGAGTACTATATGCATAGGTCTTACAAGAAAAGATTGGGAGGAGATGATAAGAACTAAAGCTGAAGTAAGTTATTGAGAGAAGAGTTGGAAGAAACAACAGAAATCAGTGCAAGTGGAAGAAAGACCAGCCCAAATTGTAGGTGATCATCTGGGCACCTGGAACTAAAAACGTGATGGAGCATCTAGACACCCCTTCCAGGTTCACGCAACCATATCCCAGGATCTGAAGATTAATGAAGTATGGTGCAGAAACAGGCTATCTAACTCTGTGTGCTAATAAGTTGTAGAGTTGTCTGAAGCACAAAGCTGCCGTTAACATGAATGTGCTGCGCTCAGACTTGAGCTTATTGCCACACACCTCTGCTATGATTTGTGGCTCTGCATGGATGTACCAGTCGAAATTCTCAGCCTCATGACTGTAATTCCACTCCTTTTCCCACTGATTTTACAAACTGGCAGATTTTGTCTCCCAGTCACCTCTTTGCTCAATTTTGCCCCCAGAGGACATGTACAGTGTATTGTGAAGTTAGTGGTTTGGGGTCTTGACTGCTTCTTTGTGTTCTGGCTTCCATTTCCATGGTTTTCCCTTTCATAAAAGTGACTATAGTAGGCAAGCTATTACAAAAAAAATGGAGGTGTGTGTCTCCTCCAGTATCCTATAGTTCCCATTAACTGTTGTAATTTGTTGTATTTCTTTCCTAGACTGGGGCATTTGCAGGTCTTCTATTTCACTTAGGGTGTCTGGTGGAATTGCTGCGTTAACTTCAATTCACCTAGTACCTAAAAATTTTACTTCTCTTCTTGATTCCTTGTATTTTTCAGATGGGATCTCAACTTGTGCTTTATGGAGTGCTTGCCACACTGCTGTTGCTGCTTCCCTTAGGTTTCAGGAACCTCCTCCAACTAGAATATCATTTATACGTTGGTACAGTTTCATATTCTAAGGAAGTGAGACTGTTTGTAGAAGTTCAGCAATTGCAGCATGAGCAATTGTGCGTGAATGTTTATAGGCCTGTGGAAGTTTGTTAAAGGTATATTGTATACAGTCCCAAGTAAAAGTAAATTTTCTTTTATCCTCCTCTTGTAAGAGGATCATATAAAGCATACGTTTTACATCTAGTGCTGCCATCCTTGGGTGTGTGGCTGCTTGTAGTTGCTGTAGTGTGGCTGTTAGGGTAGCAATATTGGATACTGCAGCTGTTAGTGGGGCTGTGTTGGCATTTAAGCACTAGTAATCAATTGTAGGTCACCATCTCCCATTCTGTTTTCGGACTGGCCAGACTGGTGAGTTAATATGAAGATTGGGCTCTGGAGATGATTTGTCATTTCTCCAAATCAGCTATGACTTCAGAAATTCCATTTCATGATGCAGCAGAAATTGAGCATTGTGGTACATTAGTAATCTTTGAATCAGAGAGTGCAGGTGCTGCGTGGAGCAGGTGTATCATCGCCTCCCAGTTTTCATTAGGATTAAGGTCAACTTTGGAACCAAAGAACCACATGCTGCCTTCAGGAAGGTGCCAGGTTCGGCTGTTCAAGAACAGCCAAGTTATTTCCGTTGTGACCTTTGACCATGAAGCAAGCAGATGACATGCACTTCATGCTGGGAGCCATAAATCATCTTTTGCAGTTTGGCAGGTAACACTTGCCCTGTTTACGCCAGCGTTTTTAACTCTTTGATGTCCAGATTGTACACCCAGCATCTTGATGTCCTCTTGTGTTAATACTGAAATTTGTGCTCCCACACCTATTTAGGAATATTACCAGTTGTCACTGAGGTCCAGGTGGAATCAGAATGTATTTTGCTTGTATTGGTCTAACCTCATACTGAGCAGAATCTGAGGTAAACAAAGAATCATTTTCCCACAGTTTGCTATTGTTGGGGTCACCTCTTATGTTCCATCCCATTCTTCACAATTCAATTCCTAATCTGTACAATGTTAGGGGAACTGGGAGGCTCATGAGCATCATACAAGCTTTTCTTCCAGCGTTAGTTCTTTCTTCTTCCTGTAACTGTTTCTGCAGCTGCCCCATTTACAAAGATAGTAATAATTTGGCTGCCTTTCTGCCTTCTGTTTCTTCTCTCAGATCTGTTCTTCCGCAGCTTTCCAATCATGCCAGTTATCATGCGCCCATTATTCTGAGAATCTGGGGCTTGGAATTATTCCATGCTTTTATAAGTAATCAGTGATATCACCTGCCATCCTGCCAACTACACCAACTTGTCACTAGGAGAGTAGCTTAGGACTGCTCAAAGAATGATCATCAAAGGTATTAGCAATGGTAGTTTTAGTATGATTTTATAAATGCGTGACTTAAGAGTTCAATGGCAAGATTAACCATGCCAAGTGCAAGGTCCTACACCTGGGTCGGAGCAATCCCAGGCACAGCTACAGGTTGGGCAGAGAAGAGATTCAGAGCAGCCCTGAGGAGAAGGACTCCGGGGTGTTGGTCAATGAGAAACTTAATACGAGCCGGCTTCAGTGTGCGCTCGCAGCTCAGAAAGCCAACTGTATCCTGGGCTGCATCAAAAGGAGCGTGACCAGCAGGTCGAAGGAGGTGATCCTGCCCCTCTACTCTGCTCTCGTGAGATCTCACTTGGAGTATTGTGTGCAGTTCTGGTGTCCTCAGCATAAAAAAGACATGGAACTGTTGGAGCAAGTCCAGAGGAGGGCCATGAGGATGATCAGGGGATGGGGGCAAGGGCTGCTCATCTTGCAGAAGAGAAAGCTGCATGGAGACCTCATAGCAGTCTTCCAGTATCTGAAGGGGGCCTATAAGGATGCCAGGGAGGGACTCTTCATTAGGGACTGGACAAGGGGTAAGGGTTAAAACTTAATCAGGGGAAGTTTACATTGGATATAAGGAGGAAGTTCTTTACTGTAAGGGTGGTGAGGCACTGGAATGAGCTGGCAAGGGAAGTTGTGAATGCTTCATCCCTGGCGGTGTTCATGGCCAGGTTTGACAGAGCCTTGTGTGACATGGTTTAGTGTGATGTGTCCCTGCCCATGGCAGGGGGTTGGAACTAGGTGATCTTAAGGTCCTTTCCAACCCTTACTATTCTATGATTCTAAGATTCACCCTAGTACTTATGGATGATACATACAAAGGCAAATTGACATGAAATCAAGCTAAAATGACTAATACAGAGACCAAAGCACGGAAGTGTAAAGGAGACCTCCCACTGAGTCATGAGTTTCAAAATAGACCCCCTTGCTTTCTAAACTCCTGATGAAGCCTTAGTGCAGTAGGTCTAGTCATAGCCTCAGACTTGGTCAATGATTTCTGCCTAACGGAATGGACCAAAGGGAAATCAAGGTAAAATCAAGCTAAAATTACGTATATAGAAACTGAAGGTGTGAAACGGTAAGGGAGACCCTCCCACTGAGTCATGAGGTTCAGAGTGGACCCCACTGCTTTTGAAATTTCTGGTGGAGCTTAGGTGCAACTGAGTCCAATCTTAGTCTCAGAGTTGGTCAACAGTGTATGTCTAATGGAAGAGATGCTGGGAATAAGGAAATCTTCCTGTTGAGTCATGAGGTTCAGAATAGACCCGTTGCTTTCTAAAGTCCCAACAGAGCCTAAGTGAGACTGCCTCTAGTCTTACTCTCAAACTTGGTCAATGATTTAAATCTAAAGGGTTGTAAGTGTACAAATTCACCACAGAGAGGATTTTTACATGGCTTTCACCCAGCAGCAGCCTATAGTTTTAAAGCGGATCTTAAGATTTGAAAATGAGTCAATAGAATTTGCTACACTTGCTATAGTAATTTATACACACAAACACACACACACATACAGAGACACAAAGACATATAGAGGTACCTTTTAAAAATCTCCCTTGAGTTTATTGAAATATAATCAAATTGCTTGGTTTTTCCGAACAGGCAAGGGCAGTTGTGTAGAATGGTATGATTGTGCTTATCTTAGGAGATCTGAGGAAATTACTATTTCCACTAAATTTGAGAAATCACTAGAAACCACTATTTTTGGATGTTAATGGGTGATGTAGCTTCCCTGAGGCTTGTTCCTAGTACAGCATCACTTTTTTAGTCATTCCTGTTGGTTGAGTGCTGCTTATGGAAAGGTTCTTTCTACACAAATACCATCTATAGCACTCCTGAAGCTTTTGCGTTTCTGCTCCATGAGTAACACCTTTCTTCTCTACATGGTTCACCATTGAAGAACTGTAAGCGTGAGCATTTTGGTTTTGAAGTTGTGCCAAACAGTTTGAGTAAGGAACAAAATATACTCAAAAGATCACCCAATGTGATTGGGGAAGGAGGGAGGACCAGTGAGGAGCACCCCATGGGGGATGGGGAGAAGATATAGAAGGGAAAAGACAAAGGTATGTCAGATTTAGAGCTGCTTCTTTCTTCTGGGCTTCCTGGGATTTGGCTGCTGATGACTTGATGACATTAACGTAATACCTCTCTTGTTGGAAGAACTGTGGTGAATAGTTAATAAAACACATAATTCATATTGGATGAGTACACATATAATCCAAAACTTTAGACTTCAAAGAGTCTAGAAGTTTAAGATGGGCAGAATGGGCTTGTGGAAGCACCGAAATAACTATAAACATGAAAAACAGGAATAAAAAGGTTGTATATTTCTTTGGAGTAAAGTTGTTCTGCTTATCTACAGAAAGGTTTGTATGGCTTTCAGTAAGCCTCTGGTTTCTTTAACATTCTCTGCATGTTCAGCTAAAATTTCAGGGAAAAATAAAAGCATTTTCATGAATTCTAAAATAACTTTCAGTAGTTTTCTCACTAGGTGGCACTTTTGCTCTAATTTGTTTTATGTTTGAAAGCTATGGGAAATGCAGGGAAATGAACCTTTTCTAGTATAGCTTTGATTAGAGTAAGTGTGATTAGTACATCTAAGAAGGATATTTTCATTCCTATAGCAATAAATAACAGTAAATAATTAAATTAGCATCTTCATTTGTAGAACTCTGAGAGTTTAAAGACAGCAGATATGTTTAGCTCCACTTTTCTGCATGGCACAGGAAAATTACGAGACAGCAGGACATGAACACATGGCAGGACAAGTGCTATTTGGCCACAGTTCTCTGCCTATGGAACCCCACAGTATTTCACATTTTAATAAATAGGCATCAAAAGCACTGAAAGCCACAGTCAAGGCCCTGAGCACATCTGCTTACTCTGGGGTGCTTTGGCTTGAGGCCAGCTTGGGCACAGTGCACTTGTCTGGCCCTGAATCACAGAACTGGGGGAGACAGTGTTGGGGGAAACCTCAGCTGCGTGAGCTGTGAGCTTGGACCTCACACACTACCGTGTTTTGCAGTCAAAAGCAAACTTAAGCAGTATTTTAATAATATATAACCAGTTCTTACCACCAAAAATATACCTAGCTGTTAAGAATTCCTTTGCCAGATTTTCATGTCTGGAAAAATCCATAGTGAGATTGTTTAAAATAGGTAAATTGCTCATGTCCCTGTCCTGCCATTGGGTAGAGACGACAATCTGAATTGTTAGTCTCCAGCATTTGCTTGGGACACAGCCAAAGTGGACCATGCCAAATTATGTCCCAAGTACTACAGGTTCTCAAGAAGCAGAAAGGTAAATAATATCTTGCCCTTTCACTACAACTCTATTGCTTCAAAATTCTTCATGATCTTAGTAAAACTTGCACCAGTTAGGAAGGAGATGGTCTTTATGCGCATCAGTGAACAAACCAAAACCTTAGAGATATTTGTGAATTAAAGAAGAAATAATAGCCTTAAGTTAAAGCAAGAAAGATGCTGAGAAAAACTCACTGGGGTAAAAAGAGTGAAGCAGGGGGCAGTTGAGAATAATGTGGAACTTCCATCAATGGAAGTATTTAGGGCTAGGTTACACTGTGGTATAAATGGCTCTGCCTACAAAGGGGAGGTAGACTGAACAATATTCCTTCCAGCTGCTGATTGTGATCATCAACAATGATACAAAATAACGGGTTTGGGGTTTTTTTCTGTAATACGTGTGTCTTTTTGAACTTGAAATATCATCAGAAGAATATCTGTGTGTTTATTTTTCTCGCCCATTCTTTAGCTGGTTTAGTCCTTCAATTCTCCTGCAGAAAACAAAATTTTTTATTATGGACTTATTTTCCTTCCCTGCAATTTTGTTCTTCCAGAAAACTCAAGTCCATTTAAAATCATAATAAAGTGAAAAGAATAAAGAAGAAGGAGAAGATAGTATAGACCTAAACATGACTAATATAAAGACATGAGTTAGTTGTGCTAGCTCAGTAAATGACTGGGCCTGAGCTGGTTGTAGCTTGGTTTAACAGCTATACAGTGGTCAGTGACTACTCTCTGACTTCTTGTAGCTTGAGCAATTCAAAACTGTATGCAGTAAGAGCCAAAGAACCCTAGGGAACCAGTGTGTAACAAACAACAGCTGCTTGGGATAAAAGCGCTGAGGAGGCATCTTTCAAACTTCAGCTGGGAAGCAAAATGAAAGAAGCAGACTATGATAAAAAGAATAAAAAGATAACTTGAAGTGGATCTTTGGGATCCCCGCCATGAACATCATACTCTCCTCCTCGTGAAGGACTGGTGAAGCTGATGGTTGCTGTACACACAACACCCATCCACCCTATTCCCCTTGAAAGCCTCTCAAGAAAGCCTGAAACCATTGACCTTAGGACTCAAGGGGACATGGGAAAGGCAAACACACACCAGAGAAAAAGATTACGATAGAGAAGACCTATTTTCTTTCTACAGCATTTTTTCCTGTGTTATTAATGAAGCTTCTCTGTGTTAATTGGAACATGGATTATTAAGCTGTTAAATTGTTTAGCTGGACTGGCAACACATTTTGAATGTGCATTTGTGGTGCCTCCGCTTTCGCCTACAAGATTTTTTTCAGTATGATAATAAGTAAATGGAAATTTATCTTGGGTTATGGAGGCATGCAATGAAAAAGTAGAAAACCTTCTCAAGGTGGTAGCAGAACTTTAGTTTGGAGTATTTTTATTCACTAAACAACAAGAAAAATCACTTATTTTGCAACTCTTTCTGTTGCTTCTGTACTTTTAGATTACTGTGCATAATACAATGGAAACACATCTTTGTTAGCTTCCCAGTGTTACCTAATGAAAAAAACATTGGTAAAATAAATAACTCATAGGGTCTTTGTAAATACAGTTGATAATGACTTACAGATTTTGTACTCAGTATTATTTTTTCATTTTCTACAGAATGTCTTGTATTTGAGATTTGTTTGAAAGCTGCAGCTGCTAGATGCATAGGTCTGGGTGGGAAGGTCACCTTTGTACATAGAAAGTACATTTCTGTCTCCTGTGGATGCAGAGAAAAAAGCTGAGAAACATGACCTATGGCCATCCTAGAGACTTACAAGCTACCATCAGTATTTGAAAGCAGTTTTTCTGGACAAAAATTCTCTTGATATTAAAGCTTTTTTCCATTATTTTCAGAGATCTGACTCTCACCTGTCACGTGTGTGGCACTGACAATACTATGTAAAACTTAAGACAAGATGAAGGGCAAATCTCCTGAACTGAAAATGTAGGTTAAATGTTCCATCAGAACTTAAATTCAGCAAAATCTGACCTGAACTTCTGGCATTCCCTTTTAGATATAACACAGAACTTCGTAAATGATTTGTCACTGGCATCGGTTTCTTCAAGGTCAATGTACAATGCTGAAATACTCTAAACTTGAGAGCAGCCTCAATAGGCAGGCCACAGATGATATGCCAGTGCTTGGCGCTACGTTTCTGTACCACAGATGAACTCTATCAACACTATCCAGAAATACAGATACATAAAATTACGTTGAGAGTAGCATACGTGGAAAAGAGATATGTAAGGGTAATCTTGCAATTAAAATTGGGATTTGAAAAAGCTGATTATTTGAAGCACATCTGTTACTCTTTCTTTGCTTCAAGACTATCACTTATGATGCCTCTCTACACTTCTTTGCTCTAGCCTGGCTGGAAGAAGTCTCCAGAGTAAATAACAACACTGTTTTATCATTAGGTAATTATAGGAATGTTTTCAGCTGCTGTTTCTGTGCTTTGATGGAGAGACTCTAAATTGTATTTTTCACATATGTGTCCTGGGTTCAGCAGTAGCAGTCATTTTTCTCCTTCTTAGTAGCTGGTGCAGGGCCGTGTTTTTGACTTCTAGCCTGGGAACAATACTGATAACACTGATGTTTTTAGTTGCTGCTCAGTAATATTTACTCTGACCAAGGACTTTGTGAGTCTCATGCTCTGCCAGGGAGGAGGGGAAGCCGGGAGGAAGCAGAGACAGGACACCTGACCCAAACTAGCCAAAGAGGTATTCCATACCACAGCACGTCATGCCCACTATATAAACTGGGGGCAGTTACCTGGAAGGGTTAGATCACTGCTCGGGTCGGGCTGGGTATCTGTCAGTGGGTGGTGAGTGGTTGTGTTCTCTCCCCTTGTTATTTCCCTTATCATTATTATTATTGTTGGCAGCAGCAGTGGTTTTGTGTTATACCTTAGTTACTGGACTGTTCTTATCTCAACTCGTGGGAGTTACGTTCTTTCGATTCTCCTCCCCATCCCTCCAGGAGTCAGGGGGAGGAAGGGGGAGTGAGTGAGTGGCTGTGTGGTTCTGGGTTGCCAAGTGGGCTTAAACCATGACAACTTATGACACTGTGATGACCATCTACAATACTTTAGGGCAGACAAGATTATAGAGAGATAACTCATGTTTCCTAAATGCATTGTCTGACCACAGGGGATACCCATGGCAAAATGGCTCACGCCTTCCTGGTGAGTGAGACATTTATTTTTCAATGAGTTGCTTTCAGAACCTTATTACTTGCAGACATATGTGGCACCAAAACAGCCAGGTTTTTTGGTGCATATTTTGATGCAGTGCAAAAGGTTACCTCAGTAATGAGTTAAAACTTAAACAAGCGAAGTTTAGATTGCTTATAAAGAAGAAATTCTTTACTGTTAGGGTGGTGAGGCACTGGAATGGGTTGCCCAGGAAGGCTGTGAATGCTCCATCCCTGGCAGTGTTCAAGGTCAGGTTGGACGAAGCCTTGGGTGGCATGGTTTAGTGTGAGGTTTCCCTATCCATGGCAGGTGGGTTGGAACTAGATGATCTTAAGGTCCTTTCCAACCCTAACTATTCTATGATTCTATGATTCTATTTTATAATAACATATCTAACACATGATGTTTAATATATTCAACCAAACATCTAGATTATATCCTGTGAACTTAATGGAAAGGATTTAGTATGCTGTTAAGAATGCAATTTCTTAGTAGTACCAAGTGGTTACAGGATAACCAATCATTATGAATGGACTAAGCTTAACTGTTGGATTTGACGTCACATGCTGGAAATTCCCCCATATTTGAAGAAATCTATGTCTGGACCTGATGGGTACTGATGGGCACTCTTTGAGTACAGCTCACTTCTCTAACTCTTATCAATCTGATTCTTGTTTTGTTCATCTCTAGGTAAAGCATTGAAAAACATTTTAAGGACAGCTGAATGGGCAGTGAAGGGCTTTTGATGAGTTAAAGATGATGTTTCAAATAGAGGTACAATTATGTTTCCTTAAGATAGATAGGAGGAAAAAAAGAAATGAATTAAATTTTCTAGGCTATTATAAAATAGGCAATTCTGTAGTGAAATGGATTATTTCTACTACGATAAAAGAGAAGTGACAGATGAATGTAGGGGATAATGAACAAGTTCTTCATGTGCATGTGTTGGCATCTTTTGCATGAAATAACTAGTCCTCATATTTTTATTATTTTTCAGAAAATAGCATAAGAATGTACATTAAACTATCAATATTAAATCAGCTGCTGCCACTTTACTGAAATATATATCAGAGATGAATAGTGAACTTGTGTTTCAGATGCTGTGATCAGTTTTGTAAGTAATAGATCTGCTGCTTTGTTCAGCATTGTTTATTCATCTTCTTTGTAATGTACAGTCAACAGGTATTTTCACTGGTTGGGGTAATTTAATTTTCCATTTCATTAATGTTTAGTGTATGAAACATTACCCATGAATCAAAAGGCTTTTCTAAGCATGGTAAAGACAGTAAAAGGAGTTATTGCAATTTGTAGAATGAATGCATAGCCCAGCCAGCTTTGTAACATCTATGGACAACTTTTGCTTTGAAACACTACCTGTTAAATTTGTAAGCACATGAGAAGCACACAGAAAAAAAATCTCTAAGTAAAGACTAAGTACTTGGAGAGATGATAATTGAATTAGTGTACTTGGTAACTCTTCTAAATAAGGTATTATATGAGCTTTGCTGTTGTGTTCTGTGGTTAGGCTAGTGGGGCAGAAGGTAAGCATAAAACAAAGTGGATTTTTGGATGTTCTTTATTTTTTGACTGGAAACATTGTTAATCAGAAGTTTATGACATTTTCATTATGTATATTAAGAAAATATTAATTTTATATGAAGTTGGTTTTCTTAACACTTGAGCTCAGTTTTATTTTAAGAAATGTCAATTTTTTCAGGCCACTGGATAGATCAAACCATTGTAAAACTAATTTTTTTTAATGAATCATTCTTTTTAAATTTTGATGTTGCTCAGTTTTTTCTTATGATTAAATGCAGATTTTCTTCTACAAAGACTGTAAGCAAAAAGAAATGGTAATGTTTTGATTCATAAATTATATTTTTTTTATTGTGTCCATTTTACTGAACAAGGAACACCTGACTGTGTATTTCCTAGTGCAGGAAATAGTTAACATTTTGAAAATGCTATAAAAAACTTGTTTTGAATCCACCTTGGCAAATTTCCATTATTACTTATATATTTATTTTTCTGGCTGTATCCACAAGTCTCAAGTAAGCTCATCATGCATGCATATGAGCCCTCTCAGGGGTAACAAGAAACCCTGAATTTTCAACCACAACATGGCTGTTATAAATGCTAAAAATTTCTTAATACTGGACTATGAAGCACCTACTCAGAGATGGGAGCAGGCTTCTTGCTTGCCTTACATCCTGCTTGTGAACAGCTCTCACCTGAGGCACAGAAGTTGCAGATGGTGATGCTATTGACAACTGACTTATAGAAAAAGAAAAAAAACCTGAGTGATGTACGTGGAAAGTCAGATTTTCAGTGTGTCTGTTAGGTCTCAGCTTTGACCACATAGTTTTTATTTAGTAAATAGGATTCTTAAGCCATTGTGGTCTCTGATAAATTCCTCCTCTATATATTGCATGCAGTTGTAAGAATATAAGCCTAGACAGCTACATTAAATAACCTTTCGAACTTCTACACTTTTATTTATCATCACTTCATCTCCTGCACTAGAACCCTTAACTCAAAGACCATTTTTAAAATCAAAGTTATCTTTATACATGAAAGGCTCAGTTGCTTACCCGCTATCATATGAGTTTATGGAGACAGTAAACAGTATAGCAAAAAATTTTGTCTGAGAGGATTGAACAAGTATCTGCTGGAATAATTATTTCTTAAAGATAAAATGGGAGGTTGGCAGACCTCTTTGATATCAGGGACAGAGTTAGAAGGAACGGGATGCTGATGTTAAGCAGTACCTGTAGAAATATTTGCCCTTCCAGTACAATTTTAAACTGCAGAAAAGATTAAAATTTATGGCTCAAGGGAAGATAGATGAAAGAGCTTAAGCAAAAAAAAAAAAAAAAAAAAAATTACTGATGGGAATAAAGAATGGAGATAGTCTGTGAGGGCTAAATACAGTTTGGCAGTTGAAGTATGCAAACATACAATAAGGCAAGCAAAATGAGAAGATGAAGTACTGCAGACTTTCGGACTTCTAACTGTTCCATAAGCACAAGAAAAAGCAATACTTTAAAAAAAGAAAAAATACAGAGGCCTGACTCTGTCCATCAGCTATATAATAACCTTAAGTTAATATATAAACATATATAATGCAGAGAGAAAATGAAAGAGTAGTGGTACAAATTGTACTTTGCTGATGGAAGTTCAGCATTCAAGGAAACACAATAAGGAGCACCACCGCCTGTGGTTACTCTGGCACTTTTTCAAAATATACAGATGCCAACTTGAACTGCCTCAGTTACATTTCAGCCAGGGCTACATTTTCATTCTCCTCATCTACCTTTTATTTGAAGTTTCTTTTGAAGAATTTTCCTTTTATTTCTTGTCTGAAAGCCAGCCTTGAGATGTCATAAGAAAGAAATGAATGTTGTGGCCTCTCAACCCAAAGAGTCAGAGCACTTCAGATGTGACTGAGATGATCCATATGTATTAAGCAGAACATTCCAGCTGGAGTGAATTCAGAGGTAAAGTCTAATGACTATAAAAGTAGCTGATGCCGAGTTGAACAGCTTGGGACTCACTATAAGGAAAGGGAAATTCTGGCCTTATTCAAGCCAGAGAGTTGGTCACCTCTACCTTTAGTGAGGCCAGAGCTGCTCTCTGCAGCATATTATCCTATATCTTCTCTATGCTGCAAAGTGGCATCAACATAATAATTTATGAAAGCTCTGCTGTATTACAGGAGAGGGCTGCAGTCTGTGTTACTGTAAATGATCCCTGAGACAGGTCTATGTGAGCTGAAATGTCTGGTTGGTGCCATGGGCTGTCCAGTGTGCTGCAAAGGGCCCCCCTGGGGGCCAGGAGCAATTAAGCTCTCTTCCAGAGTAAATTAGTTTCACTAAATAGCAAGGCTAATTAGTCTCTATTCAGCACACTCCTGATGCAACAGAATTCTCACTTGCTTATTTTGGTGCTTATTCAGAGCTTGGATGCTTATTCATGATGCTAAATTGCACTGCACCAGTATGCCTACAACGTAGAACCTTCCCCACTGCCTACACAAGTAACCATGAGCTGTGCTTGATAAGCGTCTCTTTTCAATTATCTGTAGTTTATCAGTTATCTTTCTCAGCACATGAACTTTCATCATTACTTATTCAGCAGAGCTTCTGTCTTTCATCTGACCTTGTCTGTGTTGGCTGAGGAAGTTGGATGTTCATTTAACTGAATGAACATTTGTTAGCTGTTGCAGTACATTTAAGTGCAAGAAACATTTTTAAGAATTCAGAGAAGAATTAATTAAATCCATTCCTGGATGATATAGCATGAGTCCTCAGATACACATTCCAAAGGCTGAACTCTGCCTTTAGAAATTACGAAGTTTATGTCGATAGCTAGGTGCCTGACTGAACCAGCTCAATTTCACCAGGGTACTACTCTGAAATAAGCTTTAAAAATCAATGCTAAACACTTCACTAGATATGGTATAACTTCTGGATAAAAAGAATTAGCTCAAAGTCTCCACATCTCACCAAGGTATTTCATATATCTGACCCAGGACAGCCATCTTCTCCGAAAACCTAACTTCAGACAGCCATCTCCTCTGAAAACCTAACTTCAGTGGATGGGATGACTGTTAAAAACTTTTCTGAGGTTTAATGCCTCATTAAACATAATGATGCATATGTCAAGACTTCCTCATATTCAAAAACGTGAAGAAACATTGAATAAGACAGAGAGACCTTGGACCTGAGATGAGGACCACGTTTTGAGCAGGTAGGAGGGGAATGGTTGGTCCACAGGTCTCATCCTGACATAGTCTGAATCTGTGCTGTGCTTCCAAAGTGTGGGAGCTTGGAAGTGCTTGTGGGTCCCTTGGCTCTGATATAATATTTACTTTATAGGCATATCATTTACATATTCTTATGCCTAAAGAAGTTTGTGTGATAAAGAGAAATAAAAAAATAATTACGGGACTTCTAACAATTTCACAAGATTCAGCAAGACTGAAATTAGTTTTAGAACAAAAAATTGTGAAGCATGGATATTTTTGAGGGCTTTTGATGAATAAATTTCACTATGCATGCTTAAAGATAATTAATAATACAATTCAGAAAAGTAACATTCATAGTAATAGAAGGAAATCCTAAGGATTTATCTGGTTACAAGACTGTGTGAGTTATCAGGTGATTACCTTTTAAACTTTACTGGGATGGTGGCTTAGTCTGGAAAAATTAATCACACAGGCATTCTCATTCTATATTCTTAAAAACTACATTTTGAATAGTGTTTTTAGGGCTGCTGTAATGTCATGTTTAAAACTATTGTCCTTTGAAAAATGCCTTGGAAATAACCATCTCCGTAAAAAGACCTGAAAAAAGACCTGCTATTGGTCTTTAAACTATTTGAATCTGGGAAACTTTCTTCAATTCACTATACATTAATACCAGATTAAGTTTTAAATACCTACCAATTTTGGATGGCTTATTTATACTGTTAACTTTTTGAGATCTTTTTCCAAAAGGTTTTTGAAGCTTTTGGGGATCCTTACTACTTTTCACGGCAAATGATTGTAAATAAATACTTGAAGAAATGTAGTAACAGACATATAAGTTGTAACTTAAAGGTATGCTGCATCTTACGGTTGTCTATTTTTCTCAGTGAAAATAATTCCCCCTCTCTCTTGCAGTTCTTTTTTTTTGTGAGGGATATGCTTTTGCCATAATATGTTCCTATCTGTGTCTCATTTATCCCCCTTTTTCTCCCTAGAAGCCAACCAGATCCACCTGCATATTTCAGCTTTGGAAATCACATCATAATTTTAAACATGAATCATGTTTCTTGTCAGAAAGTCCCCATCTTTTCACAGTGCTCCAAAGAGGGTTTTTTTTTTAAGAAAACTCCATTGCTATAGTGCTAAAAAAGAAAATCCTTTTGAATAACTTCTTTCCCAGAAGAACTGCAGGGGCAATCATGTGCACCTTTTTAAAAAGTCTGGCATCTTTCTCTCCTGATCTCTCCTCCTCTACACAATCCTACGGATTGCAGCTTATCTGACATCCTGGTGACATTTGTACAGGCAGTGTAAGCGCTGAATTACCTTCCCTTTTCTAGCATCTGTCGTGGTTTAAGCCCAGGCCATAAATTAGAACCACGCAGTCTACTTCCCCCCCCACCTTTCTTCCCTCCGCTCCTGGAGGGACGGGGAGGAGAATCGAAAGAATGCAACTCCCACGGGTTGAGATAAAAACAGTCCAGTAACTAAGGTACAACACAAATCACTACTGCTACCACCAATAATAATAATGATAAGTGAAATAACAAGGGAAGAGAATACAACCACTCACCAACCGGTACCTCACCCCCACCCCGCAGAGTTCCAGCCCTTCCGGGGACTCTCCGTTCTACATCCCGGGCATGACGTGCTGTGGTATGGAATACCTCTTTGGCTAGTTTGGGTCAGGTGTCCTGTCCCTGCTTCCTCCCGGCTTCCCTTCTTCCCTGGCACAGCATGAGACTCACAAAGTCCTTGGTCAGGGTAAACATTCTGACCAGCAACTGAAAACATCAGCTTTATCAGTATTATTCCTGGGCCGAAAGTCAAAAACACGGCCCTGCACCAGCTACTAAGAAGGAGAAAAACTGACTGCTGCTGCTGAACCCAGGATAGCATCAACATGATAAGAAGAGATATAAATGATAATACAAAGCCTACTGGATGCCACTACTGGAAATCAAAGTGATTCCAAAGGATCTACTTGTTTTATTTTGTCATTGTTATATAAATCTACATGAACCAAAAAATGCATAAAATCCTAACCCAAGGTTTTTCAGAACAAGCAATGGACTATATGTGTGTTAGCTGTTGTTCTTTCTGTCTCATAAGACCCATGGACAAAGAGCAGCTGCAAGAAGCTCTGGAAAAGAGGTCCTATATGTATATGAGGTTTTGGGTTTGTGTTTGCTTATATGAATGTTCGTTTTTGTAAATGAAGTCAGAGTTCTTGCATCTGAAGACCATGAGATAAGCTGCCAGCTTTTTTCCAAAGTCTTTCTGATCATATGAGATAGAAACCCAAATGGCAATTCTAAGTATGGTAATTTAATTCTCACTATTTAGATATCAGTTTCCCCTACAAATCCCTGGGAATTATGGAATGCACAATTAGTCTATTTGAATCTTCCTCAGCTACACAGTACAAAAAGCTGTCCTTCAACTAATGAATTCACATTTTATTTGACAAATGTGGGATCATATCCCAATTACAATTAAGCATGTTTACTTAAAAAGGAGTAGTTCACCCAGTTATCTAGTTGCATATATATCCAGAAAACTCAGACTTCCTTTCCTTTTTACTGTCTATCACTCCTTGGGTTCCTAGGTTTCTTTCTCTAATAGTGGAAGAAGCAGACAGTTACAAATTTAAAATATACGAATTCTTTGTTTGTTTCTTAATCAAATCTTAATGGACAATGACAGGAATAATATATATGAAAAAAAGACTTTTCTTCCTTTCTCGACTTCTTTGATGTTTCTGGAATCTGTTTTAACTTGAAAGCACCAAATTTCCTGAAGACACTCTCAGGCATGTAGGAAGTCCTTGATTACTAGGGTAGAAAACTTTAGCTTGAATAAGCATGACTTTCAAGGATACCACTTAAAATGAGGCACTTTTTCATAATCCTACAGAATGGCAGATTAAGGCAGGCTGAAAATAGGGCAGATGATTTTTTCATTTCTTACAACAGTGGAAAAATAACACCAAAATACTGAGGTTAGTTTCAAAATACTACTTTTTTTTTTTTTTTTTTTTTTTTTTTCCTTTTGAATTTGCTTAATTTGCAATCTTTTTAATGCTTGTGTTTATATTTTTACATGGTAACTCTAAATGCTAGGCACTACTTGTGCACTGTTTTTATGGCAGCAGTTCTCATACCAGGACTCCAGCTTTCAAAGGAACACCAAATATTGAGACACCTGTGATTCAGGCTGCAAAAACTGAAAATAGTAGGTCACTGTTGTGGTGGGATGCATCCTGTGCATTTATTAATAGACAGCTTTTTGGCTATAATTAAGAATATAATTTATATAAACAGTCCAGACAAATCAGTCCCTGATTCTGCAGTCTCAGGTTTAGTTGGATTTCATTTCTATGGCTGGAACTGACTATTTCAGTTAAATGTTAGTAATATAAACCCCAAAATCAATCCACTTTGATTGCCCTGATCAGTAAATAGCTTCTTGGAAGTGTAACAGGCATACAAAATACCTATTCTTCTGCAGTTGTTCACTGGGAGACAAAACTTTCCTACTATTTAGCACAATCAAAAAGGTCACTGAAGTGTTTGTGAAAGACAATGAGTTGAAAAGACAGTTAATGATTAATTAAAATTCTGAGAGCCCAATAAACTGCTTTACAGGAAAACAAACATTGCACTGACAAGCTCAGACTGTGAGACTTTGCATATGCAAGAATGCTGCTCAAATGCACATATACAGGGATGGATGGAACTGATTTCCCATTACTTACAACTTGATAAACAAAATTGGAGTGCTTTACAAGTCCCTCTGCCATGACTGAAGCTGAGGGCGTTTCAGCCAAGGCATAGGTTTAACAAGTGTTGGCACATGCAGCAAGACTTACACATGCATGAGGAACTTACATCAATGAACTGTGAAAAATTAAAACTTAAAAAGCCTGTCTGTGGAGACAGAGTCCCATTAAAAATTCCGTGTTCACAAACTGGGCTTTCTGCTGCTTCTTAATAGTTACCCATCTCATAGATGGGTAACAATCTTGGAATCAGAGCACCTATCTGGAAAATGGGAAATGGGATCCTTGTCCTCCTAATCAGAACATGTTCAAAATTATGTGTCCTACTTCTGTGAGGTACGTCCTAAACATGTCATGGAAGAAATGCTCTCTTTCACATTGCAGCTGGTCACTATGAAGCAGAGTGTGGTAGAGAAGAGATGAGAAGTTTTTCTCCCTAGGCCAGTGGGAGGCAAAGGAAGTTTTTGGTTCCTGCTGCTATCTCTTGTTTACATATTGAACATTATGGCAGGATAATGTAAAGAGGTGAGATTTGTAAGATGGTCTGATGAACATTGCTGGATGAACAGATGTACTCCTAAAATCTGGACAGATTTTTAGGTACATAAGCCCTTTTTCAAATCTGACACAGAGTATCTGTCTCAATAGGACCGAGTGTCCTGGTTATAATCAAACTGTGTTAAACATAGATACAAATTAAGGTAGGAGGAGGAACTTAGGATCAGGAGAGAATAGGGTGGGCTAGTAGAAGTGAAAGAAAATGTGAAGGGTATAAAATATGTTTTTCCTTTATCTCATGCTATTTAGTTAAAAATTAGCTGTTCCTTGACATGTCTTTAAAAAGTTCTGGTAAATGTCTGTGGTGGTCCAGTTCTATGGCTCTATGGTTTGAGGTCCTGCTCTGGGTGTGCAGTTCCACCTCCATGATGAACATGCATCTTGCTGTCCTTGGAATCACATAGAAATCAAAGACATGCATGTTTCTCATGAAATGTGGGGGTTATGTCAGGTCTTTGGAACTGAGGTGAGAGATACTAGTTTTCTATTTTTAGAAAGTTGGATGGGGTTTTGAGCAACTTGGTCTAGTGGAAGTTCTGCCTACCCATAGTGGGAGTGTGGAACTAAATGATCTTTAGGATCCCTTCCAAGCCAAACCATTCTGTGATTCTATAATTAGGGTGACAACAGAACTGCTTTCAGTAAAGCAGTATGAATAGTTGGGTTTATCCCTTGGCACATGAACCAAACTTAAAAAGAATATTCACGTCAAACTTCAGTGCAAATTTAGCAAGTTTATTTGGTAAATCAAATATGTTTCATTTTGACCATTTTTTATTAAATATGCAAAAAACCTGCTGGATTCAAAAGGGTAATTTGCTGAGGGAAGCTGCTGACCTTTCACAGAACACGGAGGAACAGGGACTTGACCTTCTTGGGAGGGCTCCTGTATCATTAAATGCCATCAGAGTAGGGCTGTCTCTGTCACCTCAAGCATATGCTACACGATATAAATTGCAGGGCATTGCAAGGATTAGGGCTCTTGCCTGTGGCCCGACCTCTATGTTTTTTATGTTCTTATTTCTGAGTTTGAACAGGTAACAACACTGCGCTAGCATCTTGTGCAAGTGTTCTATTCTGGTGAATGAAGCTTAGAGAGATATTGAATATAAGCAGGGGAGGGGTTCAGGAGAGATTTTTTCTGGTTTATGGCATTTCTGGCTTATGGTGTTCCTGCTTACTTTTCAGTTTAGTTTTAATAAAGTTGTAAGCATTTCTACAGGCATTTAAACAATCAACAGAATTTATAATTTCTTCCACTGAAACCATGAAAATCTTGTTCTTACAAAGAGGCTTTTTTTCCAGTGTTTTGCTGAAGTGAAAGAAACATAGTGTTGTTTTTCATGAACATGAAATGGTCATAGATGCATTCACCTTAAAGTATGCCATCTTCTTTAAGTCTATTTTATGACCAATTTCAATTCCCTGGGAATCATGCATTCAGTATAATATCAAGTTTTGTATTTCGTGAAGTCTTTAGTTAATACTTGAACAGAAAGAAAGCATCTCACATTGTAATGAGAATTTTCACTTTGTGGGAAAATACCCCACAGTGTTCTGTTAATCCTGGTAATTTTTTTCTGTTCACAGTCTATTGCAACAGCTTCAGATATGTTTCATATCTCCTAGGCACAGCTGAAGTGCTAATACCAGAAGAGCTACCATCTTGTTCAATTGGCCTCAGCCTGTTTCAACTGCTACACCAGGGATGTGAAGTGGCTGCCACTTGGACTGGTTGTGTTGGGGCTGAGTAAGTAGCACATTTTCTCTAGCAAGTGCAGTAGTTTGGATAATGAACTACTCCATATTTGAAAATCAGCAAGGAAAGGCTTTAAATACTAGTTTTACAGGAGAAGAAAGGTGAATGTAAAAACTTATATTGACCCCTTTCTCATATTTTAGCTGGAGCTCCAGATTCTGTGTTATATTGCATCTTTTATTTTTCTCACAAGAGAGGAAAAAGTAAATCCCACAGCTTTTACTTTAGCAGTCTTGAGGAGCCATGGCTGTAAATTTTAGGAAAAGCAAATTCTAAATAATTCAGCCACCCAGCCTAGCAAGATTGCTTGGACTAACCTCACACTTTCAATTCAAGTTATTTTCAGGACTGACTGCACAGTTGAGTTTTAAAGGGAGTGTAGTTTAAATCTTCGTGACTAGCATAGCTCACAGCACAAAGAAATCTGAACCTTTCCTTGTTGCATCAAATACTCCTTCTAATTTCCTCTCCAAGGCAGCAGCTTTCTGCACTATTTTATTCTTTCTTACTACACTGTCTCCTTCAGAACACAGAGGAGAGAGCCCTAACCTCTGAGGACACCTTTGTGTTACTGTGTAGTGTTCATAACATTTATATTACAATTTTGCAAAATTGCATATTAAGCACATCTGGATTGCTGCCACTGACTGGAAATAATATTGCACAAAAGGTAGTAAAGGAAGTACATTTGTACACAATTTGAATAAGCTATGTGGGTCATTGGCTTGAAGATATTGAACCATTACCACTTATAGGATTTATTCTGTGACAAGGGAGAAGATTGTCAGATTAGGGGTGAAATCCTACCTTCTATTGGAGCAGGGATTTTGATTCAAGAGTTGGAGAAACAGAGAGATCTCTGTTGTGGCTCACTCTCTCTAACATGAGGTCAAGTGCTGCTCTGGCTTTTCACTTTGTAGAGAGGTGAAGATCAAAGCAAATGGAAGGATTTGTAACAAACATGAACAGGGTCTAGCAGATAAAGATGACACAAAGCCCAAGATCAAGAGAAAGCTTAAGCTGAGGTTTCGAAATTCTTGTTTTATCTGACTATTTTTAAGCCTTGCATGATCTAAAACCAGCTTTAGTAGGCTTCCCTGGAGAAAGTCTACTTTCTTGGTTTGATCCCTAGGTGGCCAGAGTACTACTACTTGCTGGATATTAGGAAGGAAAGCAAAGCTGACATTTTGCTGTCAAGATCAAAGCATGTTGAACACTGTCAAAGGCTGGCAGATGCATCACTTTCTAGCCATGACTTTTTCTTCCTGTGTCAGAGAGAAAAATAATGGAAAATTTTATGGTACTGCCTCTTTTCCCGACATGAGTATTGCCTGAAACCTCTTCTGCGAAGAAGCACCATGCTGTTTTCTCAGTTATAGGCACAATGCATAAAGGATTTAACAATGACACATTTAGCCCTCTAGGTAATTTCTGGTATGAATGCTGTAAAATTCACAAAGTACCTTAGAAGACTTTGGCTTAGTGTTAATTTGAACTATCAACAGATGAAATATTCAAGATATGTTTATAGCACTTAAGACTACAAGCATTGACTTGAATGATTAAAAAATCTAAAGAAAGTGTAATTAAAGTTTAATAATTCATAGACTGCAATATTAAATTGTGAGTTGTTTCAGTTTGTAATTTTCCATTAAATTAATTGTGGTAAGAAATGGCAGCTCCCAAGAAGGAACGTAAACAGAATCTCAGCCAATACCGATACACGCGCTTGTAATTTGCCTCAAGTAATTAAGAATATTTATGTAAGAGTGAGGAATCAATTTATGTAAGTAAAGCACTCTGTTGAATAACTGTGTGCATAAGGTTAAGCAAGTATCTGAATGTTTGCTGCATCCAGACCAAGGGACATAAGGAGATATTTGATGCTGCTTTTGAGTGTAGAATCTAAGAAAGTAACATATGCTGCAGGAACAAAAAGAGGGGTAACTTTTGCACCCTCCCCTTCCCCAGCAGCTGTATTTTAGTCAGTGCAAGTCACTTTGCAGTACAAGCTATTCCCTGCAGGTTTTGTGGAATTGTGATGTTCATGTTTGTATCCTGAATAAAAAGTAGCAAGGCCACACCAAGTTTAAATCAGGACAGAATCTGATCAACAAAAGTTACCCTGAAAGAGTGGAAGTCAAAAGAAAAGAGAAAGGACTGGGGATAGGAAGAGGCAAATATAAAAAAAAGAGAGAAAAGGGACGTGTATTGTAAATGGTTATTTCAGAAATAGAAAGATAATGTAAAAGATTCCTACAGAAAATACTATTTCTTTTAAACTGTTTTGGGATTTTTTTTTTTTTTAATAAAACTTGCTGCAAGTTGCAGTCAGTGCTTGAATGGGTGTAATCAATGAGAACTTATTTTTTAAAGGTGGGTGACAGATATTAATGTTACAGATGTTTATCCTATTTACTGGAGATCTAGAAATGAGCATGACTCTAAGAATTTAGACATTAAATATGTATAATTGCATGGCTCTGGCCACAAAAAGAAAATTTTATTCTATGTTCAAGTGGATATTTCTATGCAGTAAGATACAGATAGTGCAGAAAAGATATTCATAGCCTTTAATCCTGGTGAACAAATAAGTGAGATTATACTCTGCAAGGCAAAGAATGACAACAGAGTGCATCCATGGTATTTCTTGTGTGGATAGAGACACTTCAGTCCTTGGTAACACTGTGTTGTTTGTTTCCTCTTTGTTTTTGCATCAAATGATACAAAGGCAACGGAACACTAAATAGCTTCATAATGAAACAAAAAGCCTAATTTTATATGATAAAAATGTAAAAAGACATTTTAGTGTATTACACTGGGTAAATGCTCAGTAAAACAGGTCTGTAATCACTGTCTGAGACCTCTGTGTGGAAGTGCAGTCAACATCAACATCATAATGACGGGAGACACAGTTGATTATTTCTTTGTATTTCCCTTCTGGAATGCAGGGCTGGGTTATCTTAGTGAGGCTGAAAGAAGAAGTAATTTGCAGAATGACTCATTGAAGTAATTCTGTAAATGTCATATTCTGATCTGTTCAGAGGTTTGCAAAGTAAATAAACCCCTGAGAAATAGGAGATTTTAAAGCCTCTGATGGTGCCAATGGAAATAATCAAATTCTCAGGACAAGCTCCTCTTTTTGAGTTGGAAATATCCACTACAAAATGGATCTTTTCAGTAGCTCAGTTTCCTCAGTGCGAAACTATGGAGAGACAAATATGCATATGTTTAGAGCTGTGTGTGAAGCAGTTTTCTCACATACAGTTAGCATAGGCCTTAATTACCACACGTTTCCCAAGGCTGGCAGGTAAGATGCTTTAGTTCATTGTGCATCTGTCTGAAAAGCAGTTAGGCAGTCAATTTTGTCATTAGAGCTCAACTTTCCATTTTATTTTACACATTTTTACAGTTTTTTGCCTTTCCAATGCTGCTGGAGAAGATATTGTATATTGTGAGTGCCACTGCATTTGTAGCTCCAAATTCTGAATATTCCTAGTGGAGTTAATTTTGAAGTATGCACCATTTACTTATTTACTGTGATTTAAAAAACTACTTTATTAACTGATTTTCAAGAATAAGCAAATCTTTACTGGTTCATGAGTATCTTATGTATCTTCGTGTATCTATGTATCTTCATGCAAAATGTTTTGAGTCTTGCCTAGGTATAGATATATATAAATGAATATATGTATTCATTTGGTTTTATGTATACGTTTATGTAATCTTTGTATTATATTACCTAGGAGATTATATATAATTACCTACATGGACTGTTCATTTTCTTCTCTCAGGCAGATCAAAAGAAGATTGATTTAGGTACAAGTGGCCCAGTGGGAACAGGGAGATGAGGTGCACTAACTCTTCCAGGCAACATTGGAGTGAACAGAATTAACATGGGCAGGGAAACATGATCTTTCATTTGTTTCATTGATACAACAGGTAACAAGTAATACACAGCTGTGGTTTTCTAATTTAGATCTCAAATGCTACAAAGGTATGGATTATAAAAAGAAGATAAATCAGGTGACCCTAGTCTCCTTTTTATTCTAGCAAAAAGTACAAGAAAAGCTCAATTCAGTAAATAAGTGACAATTTAAACAAATAAATACACAAGTTAATTACGCTTTGGAATTCACTGCCTCAATTAGAGGTAGAAATAAGTTCATATAAAGCAAACACAAGAACTTTCACTATCTCTTCAGTCTCATTTGCTTGTGAGACAGGTATTTTACATGGAATGTCTCCATTTGAGACACTGTCTTGAGCAAAGAGCAGGATCTGGATGTTTAGCTGAAGGAAACAGAAACCCAATAGTGAATGTTTATTCCTATTCAAAGAGACTTGGCTGGCTCATGCCCTGAAAAGCAATAGTTTGTATTAGATAACAATAATTGGTTTTAACAGGACATTCTTCTTAAAATTTTCTTGCCAGACAAAACCAACTGATAAACCCAAGTCTGACAGCAGACCTTGAAAAAAAAAGTAGTTTTTAAAATAAATTCAGTCTTATGCTTTGAAAATCTAGATTATGGGATATAAGGAAAGCGTATTTTTTTCCTCTTACAGGAAAATGTGTAACAGACAGTCACTTCTCATAGCTTTTCACATACAGAAATTGGCCCAACCATCAGAAATGTCAGTCATGGACAGGTTGAATGTTTTGCTGTACTATGATGTCATTGGTTACAGCATTCAACTTTTATGTTCAGATGCTGTTATGAAACAGCTATATCTTTTGAGAAATTACTAATGTTGGATGCATTTTGATCTCTGTTTGCTAACAAAAAATGCAGGAGAGTGAGAATGAGAGCTGGGTAGGAGACTGTTACAGGAGACTGTTACAGCCAAAATAACTTCCTTGCAAATTCCTCTGGACTTTTGATCTGTAGGAAAGCCCCTCTCAAAAGCAGAAGCAATTTCAAATATGTTAACAGGAACAGAGATTCAAAATGAGAAGTACTGAGACTCTAATCTGTGAATTCAAAACACAGAATGTCTAGGAAATTCTGGCCCTGGATAGTAAAAATAAACAGAAACACTGAAATAATTAAAAGAATATTTAATTTGTTATACAAATATGTTTATTAATATGTAAAAATGTATAGGAAAGAGGTAGAGAGCTTTTAGGCCTAAGAAACATGAATATTTATTTTCTGTAAAGAATTATAGGGACACCCCCCTGCCAAATCCCACAGCTTTTTCTCTAAGAAGTTTGAGAGTTTGTCAGAGCAGCAAAATATGATTTTTATTTTTAGTTCTGAATATACATTAGAAAAAAAAACACCATAGTCATTATTAACAGTAGCAAAATCCAATAGGACTTACAGATGTGTGCATTCTGCTTTTGACTTCCATCACTGCTACTTTTCCTCTCAAAATGCAAATGTTATGCTTACATCAATACAGAATGTCTTTTGTGCTCCAGACATGGAACTGTAATAATACTTGTCTTCTTCCCATCCTATCCCATCCTCCATTTTCCTCTTCTCTTCCCCTCAGAAAGAAAAAGGGGGCAGAAATCTTGATTTGGGCCATTTCAGTAAGACTGTTCATATCATACTGCCAGACATCTTGCCACTAGGATTAGATGTCAACCACTTCAGCAAACTGCAGGATTTTCTCTTAATTTTATTTTTTGGCATAGGCTCCATGATTGGTATTTATCCACGCTTCTTATTTCTGTTTCTGTTTGAACTAGCACTAACCCTTACCTGCACCATTTGCTGGTGCAGGCATGCATGTATGTGTATCTCTATGATTCCTTTTCCAAAGCCTGATCAGCTGTGGGAAAAGTATGGGTCTTTTACCATTATTATGTTCTAATAATCTCTATTCAGGTGTTTTAGCATGTTTGATAGTCTTTTTTTAAACAGAAACATACCATCTGGTAGGGCTGTGGAGAAGGTTATCCAGGGCCCTTTCAGCAGTTTGACATCTGAAGACATTATTTTCTTTCAGTCATCTGCAGGGTATGGATTTTCACAGCAGTAGCAATCTCATCACTCACAATCAGAAAGCTGCGGTTAGCCATTGTCATTTCAACTGTAATAATGTATAGCTTTAGAAGTAGAATGTAAAATACAATTGAAAGTTTATTTAAGCGACCACCAAATAGCTTTTAAAATGGAAAACATGCTCAAAGTATTTTTTGTTCTGAACTGAACAAATGAAAGAATTCTGATACAGTGGCCAAGAGCTTAAACTGATGATACAATTGATACATATGAATCATACAAAGTTGCCTTACAAGTAAATCTAAGGGAATTTAGACTAAAAAGTCAGTTATTGTACTGAAAAGTATTTCAGTTGTTGTTATAGGGACCCAAACCAAATTCTCATGAGTTTTTATCAAAGAAAAAAGCAGAATTGCTTCTGATATGCTCTTGAACCTTCCATTAAGCTTAAAATACTTCCATAGTATGCAACTCCTGCAGTCTTTTTTTTAAAAAAAAAAACAAACCAAAAAAAACCAGCACATGTAAGATGAAATATTCATTGATTTTTTTTTTTCCTTTTGAACATTTTTAGTAATGCAAGTCACTCTTGTGGAAAAAACTAAAATAACATTATCCACAGACTCTGAATGAGAGGAGTATAATGAATGATTAAATGTGAGGGCTCACTACTATGGAGGATAATTCAACAAACCGATTGTTAAAAATGATCCTCTTATTTTTGCAGATTTCTAATTAATAAATGAAAGCTGTAAGTCAGATGTTTCTCCAGCATAAAAAGCCCTTTGCAATTTGGTAGATGGGAGAAAAACAGAAGTCATGATTTCAAATTTATTTGAAGTCTGCATACCTTCAGGCAATGTGATAATAGCAGTTGTACCCCCATCTATCTTGAAGCTGATCTAACTATCTGATGACAACCTGAGCAACATGAAAGCCTCTTTTATGGAAGGCCTCTAAAATCCAGACAGACTCAGTGATGCATTTGTAACTGGTGTAGCAGGGAGACACACAAGAAACACTTGAGTATTCCTGCAGTTTCAAAAGAAAACATGGCTTATAGTGCTGCTTAAGAAAACTGCCAAGTGAGATCATTGCAAGGCTGGGGAAGTTAGACAAAACACTTCATGTACCTCATAGCTGAGAACACCTAAAACAGAGAGGTCCAGGAGTCTCGCCTCTGTTGTAAACCGCTACAATTATTCTGCTTTATTCCGAATCAACTCAGAGCGGCCAGAGCCACCGAGGGAGCCTTAAGTCCTCGGCAGGCCTTGCCCAGGAGCCGGCAGCTCAGCTGACGCGAGCAGCGACTCACAGGGGGCGGAGCCACGAGGAGCGGCACCAGCTCTGACTGGTTAAAAACTTGCCCCAGGGAGCGCGGTGCGGCAGTCTGCGCGGCAGTTCGCGCGGGATGGTGAGTACTCGCCGTATGCCCAGGCCCCGGTCTGGGAGCTCTGCTCTGGCTGCCCCAGCAGTAGCCAGCGTAGGCACCCAGACAGAGCCGATGAGAGGGGAGGCTGCAGTGCAATGCTCAGAGTGTAGAGAGTGCCTGCACTGGTCTCCTGAGGGAACGATGCACAATGGGCAAGGCTGCACTCGGTGCTCCCTGGTGGGGGTCCTCCTGCAGCAGGGGCTGAGCTGCGGGATGCTGTTAATAGGCTGCAAGATGTCAGGGAAGCTGAGAGGAAGCAGGACTGCCTCCTCCAGGCCCAAACTGTGCAGGGGCTTGAAGCGTCCCCTGAAGCTCATGGAGGAGAGAAAGAGGCCTTTAACCCAGGAAGCTGGGAAACAGTAACTAAGAAAACCAACAAAAAAAGAGGAAGAGGACAATTAAAAGCAAGGGGTTTCCTCCTAAATCTGTTGTCCCCACCCAGAACCACTTTGCTGTCCTGCAGGGGGCTAAGGAGAAAACGTGCTCGCACCAGAAACAACCAGGTGGTGCACTGCTGAAGAAGATCTCTGCTGGTGCTGCCAGGGAAAAGAGACGGGTCATAGTGGTAGGGGACTCTACTTTGAAAGGGACAGAAGCACTCATCTGTCGGCCTCACGTAGTCTCGAGCGAGGTGTGTTGCCTATGTGGGGCACGGATTAGGGATGCTGCAGGGAGGCTGCCTGCTCTAGTGAGTCCCACGGACTATTACCCACTTCTAGAGATCCATGTGGGTGCTAGTGATGTTGATAGCACTAGCCTGGAGAACATAAAGAAGGACTACAGAGCCCTGAGAGAGGTGGTTAGGGGCTCTGGAGCTCAGATAGCCTTTTCATCAATTCTCCAGGATACAGGAGAGGACCTTAAAAAAGCTAGGAGCATTGGCCAAGTTAATAAATGGTTAAAAGGATGGTGCCATAGTCAGGGGTTTGGGTGTCTTGAGCACAGGACCCAAGTCTGTAGGCCAGGTCTACTGGGGGCTGGTGGAGCTGCTCTGATAAGGAAGGGGAAGAGTGGTTTTGGTAGGAGGCTTGCCAGGCTGGTCAAGGTTGCTTTAAACTAGATGTGTTGTGGGAGGGGGGCATCGTTCCATCCCAACACACCCAGTCAGTTGCCAGCACCTACAATAAATGCTCAGAGCAATAGAGAGATATTCCAGCTGCTCCAGCCAATGAGCTGGCTTCATTTGGAGCTCGGCTCAGATGCCTCTATACAAACACCCGTAGCATGGGAAACAAACAAGAGGAATTAGAGATGTGTGCACGACTACGGGAGTATGATATAGTAGGCATCACAGAAACATGGTGGGATGGCTCCTACGACTGGAGTGGTGGACTGGAAGATTACAAGCTCCTTAGAAAAGACAGGCCTTGTAGGAGGGGAGGAGGAGTTGCTATTTATATTAGGGATAGGCTGGAGAGTATGGAACTCTGTCTGGGGACGGGTGAGCAGTCGACAGAGAGTTTGTGGGTCAAGGTTAAAGGGAGAACAGCAATGGGGGACATTACTGTGGAGATCTGTTACAGACCACCTGATCAAGAGGAATCTGTGGATGAAGTGCTCTATAGGCAGATAGGAAAAGCCTCACGCTTGCAGGCCCTTGTTCTCTTGGGGTACTTCAAAAGCCTCATGCTTGCAGGCCATTATTCTCTTAGGGGACTTCAACCACCCTGACATCTGTTGGAGCGATGGTACGGCCTGGCACAAGCAATCCAGGAGGTTCCTCGATTGTGTGGAAGACAACTTCCTTCTGCAAGTAATAGAGGAGCTGACAAGGAGAGGTGCCAGCTTAACCTAGTGCTCGTCAACAGGGAAGAGCTCATTGGAAATGTGATACTCCAGGGCAGCCTTGGATGCAGTGATCACGAGATGGTCGAATTCGAGATGCTCAGGACAGTGAGAAGAGCGTGCAGCAAGCTCACTGTCCTGGACTTCAAGAGAGCAGACTTTGGCCTCTTCAGGAGCCTGCTTAGTAAGGTTCCATGGGGCACAGCCCTAGAGGGCAGGGGGGCCCAAGACTGTTGGTTGTTATTCAAGGATCACCTGCTCCAAGCTCAGGAGTGTTGCATCCCAACTAGAAGGAAGTGCAGCAGGAGGGCCAGGAGACCTCCTTGGATGGATAAGGAGCTGCTCAGGAAAATTCAAAGGAAAAAAGAGGGTTATAGAAGGTGGAAGCAGGGACAGGCAGCCTAGGAAGAATACAGGGATGCTGTCCGGGAAGCTAGGGACCAGGTTAGGAAAGCTAAGGCCCAGTTAGAATTGAACTTGGCTAGGGATGTGAAGGATAACAGGAAGGGATTCTATAGGTATGTAGCGAGTAAAAGACAGACCAGGGACAACTTAGGCCCCCTTCGGAAGATATCAGGAGAACTGGCTACCCAGGATTTGGAGAAGGCTGAGGTTCTTAATGACTTCTTTGCCTCGGTCTTCACTGACAAAGGCTCTGACCACACCACCCAAGTCTTGGAAGGCAGACACAGGGACTGTGAGAATGAAGACCCTAGGCCCACTGTAGGAGAGGATCTGGTTAGAGACCATCTTAAAAACCTAAATGTACACAAGTCCATGGGACCTGATGAAATCCATCTGCAGGTCCTGAAGGAGCTGGAGAATGAAGTTGCTAAGCCACTGGCCATCATATTTGAAAAATCATGGCAGTCAGATGCAGTTCCCGACAACTGGAAGAAGGGAAATATAACCCCCATTTTCAAGAAGGGGAAAGCGGATGACCTGGGGAATTACAGACCAGTCAGTCTCACCTCTGCGCCTGGCAAACTCTTGGAGCAGATTCTCCTGGAAGGCATGCTAAGGCACATGAAAAACAAGGAGGTGGTTGGTGGCAGCCAGCATGGCTTCACTAAGGGGAAATCCTGCCTGACCAATTTGGTGGCCTTCTACGATGGGGCTACGAAACTGATGGACAGGGGCAGAGCAGTTGATGTCATCTACGTGGACTTGTGCAAAGCTTTCGACACTGTCCCACAGGACATCCTTGTCTCTAAATTGGAGAGACATCAATTTGATGGGTGGACCACTCGGTGGATAAAGAACAGGTTGGATGGCTGCACGCAAAGAGTTGTGGTCAATGGCTCGATGTCCGGCTGGAGACCGGTAACGAGTGGTGTCCCTCAGGGACAGGTGTTGGGACCGGTCTTGTTCAACATCTTTGTCGGTGACATGGACAGTGGGATTGAGTGCGCCCTCAGCAAGTTTGCCAATGACACCAAGCTGTGTGGTTCGGTTGATACGCCGGAGGGAAGGGATGCCATCCAGAGGGACCTCGACACACTTGTGAGGTGGGCTGATGCCAACCTGATGAAGTTTAACCATGCCAAGTGCAAGGTCCTCCACCTGGATCGGAGCAATCTGAGGCACAGCTACAGGTTGGGCAGAGAAGAGATTCAGAGCAGCCCTGCAGAGAAGGACTTGGGGGTGTTGGTCGATGAAAAAATGAACATGAGCTGGCTTCATTGTGCGCTCGCAGCCCAGAAAGCCAACCGTATCCTGGGCTGCATCAAAAGGAGCGTGATGAGCATGACCCTCAGGTCAAAGGACGTGATCCTGCCCCTCTACTCTGCTCTCGTGAGACCTCACTTGGAGTATTGTGTGCAGTTCTGGTGTCCTCAACATAAAAAGGACATGGAACTGTTGGAACAAGTCCAGAGGAGGGCCACGAGGATGATCAGGGGACTGGAGCACTTCCCATATGACGATAGGCTGAGAAAGTTGGGGCTGTTCAGCCTGGAGAAGAGAAGGCTGCGTGGAGACCTCATAGCAGCCTTCCAGTATCTGAAGGGGGCCGACAAGGATGCTGGGGAGGGACTATTCATCAGGGACTGTAGTGACAGGACAAGGGGTAACAGGTTCAAACTTAAACAGGGGAAGTTTAGATTGGATATAAGGAAGAAATTCTTTACTGAGAGGGTGGTGAGGCACTGGAATGGGTTGCCAAAGAAAGCTGTGAATGCCCCATCCCTGGCAGTGTTCAGGTCCAGGTTGGGCGAAGCCTTGGGTGACATGATTTAGTGTGAGGTGTCCTTGTCCATGGCAGGGAGGTTGGAACTAGATGATCTTAAGGTCCTTTCCAACCCTAACTATTCCATGATTCTATGATTCTGTCATATAAATTCAAGCTGCAGCTGTTTTTTCTGGATTTTATAGAGGGAGAAACTGAGGCACAGAAAAATCAAACATCTGCCTTAGCTCATCTGTTGTTTCAGCAGAAAATCCAGGAATCAGACTTCAAGAGATTTGAGCTGATTCTATGATTTTTTTTAAATTACAAATGAATACATAATGCCTTCCAATGCTACTGTGTAGTTTCCCTGCATTAATTCAATTGCAGAAAGAGGTATAATGCATGATAAAATTTCCACTGTCATTCAAATATATCCTTTTTACTATTATACCAGAGGTGACCAAGGATTTTAATAACAATAGCTCTATTACTTTTCATTTTCTCTGTATTTCAGTTATCGCGGCTGGATGTCTTCTCCACAGTGACACCTTTTTGTGTTTAGATTCTGAAAAGACATTTTAGATTATTTTCTGAAGATAATGTTTGGCACTTTTTACATTGCAACATCTAGTTTGACTCTTCAGACTTCATTTATGATCAGCAAACGCTATCTTTACAGTCCCAGGAATATTTTATACTTGAAAGTACACAGATTTTTTTCGGTTTGGCCATCTGTGTACAACTGCTTACTTGAGTCAGTGTAGCCAAGGTCATCTTCCGTTTTGTGTCTAAGGCTGTCAAATTTATTTTCAGCTTGTCTAGTTCAGCCTTTGCTTTTTCTTTTTGTGCTAAGGGGGCTTTTAGTGTGTGTTTCTGTTGGCATTTCTTTTTCTGTCCCCCTTTTGACATGTTGCTTTTTTGTGCCATTTATTGCTCTGTGACCATTCTTAGTCTTATTTTAAAACACAGGCTGTTCTTTCTCTTGTTCATTGTGTCTCTTACAACCTCTAATACAACCTTACACTCCCTTCCAGCAAAGCAGATAGTGATGATATTTGGTTTGTTGCTTTTGGTTCATATGAACTGAACTCGGAAATCTGATCGGAGTATCTTGAAAAGAAAATTACGTAGTTCTGGCTCAGGAGGTGGGAGAAGTTCTGTAACATCTCTGAATGCTTGTTTAATCTCTTTAGTTAATTATTTTTATATTTTGAGCAAAAAACAAATCACTAAAAGAAATAAATTTTTCAACTTGTAAGCATTATAGCTAGTATACTGAAAAACTGTCTAAGAAAAAGATATAACCAAACAAACATTTTGTGCATCACATTGTATTCATGCATAATTTGTCCAATTTGCGATTAAAATGCTATTATCATATTTGTGCTGTTCACCTGCAGGCAGACTCATCTAAGCTTATCTATAGCACACAAGAGGTGGCTTACTGCAGTTTTTTCCTATACTGTGGACCAAAAAGAAGGTTGGATCCAATGTGACTGCAATGACTAGCACTCAGACCATGTGCACCCTTAGGGATGCAAGGTGGCTGCAGCTGATCAGGCCATGTGACAAGTAACGGATCAGAGAGTTACTTCTTGCTTTGGTAAATTTTTCAGGTACATCTTCCAGGACACTATTACACTCCAAAAGTTTCAAATGGTGCATTCAACACGAAAGTACTTAGCATTTGCTGGAACTTATTGCACCCTTAATAACTGGTTTGTCCTTGTTGACAAGGAGTCAGTTGTGCATATTACTACATATTTTTCACTTTGTTTTCATAAAATAGTATTCTGAAACTCCATGGCCAACCTTGAAACTATAGTTTTACATGTAAGTATTTTTTTTTTTTCCTCCTCCAGAGAGCTTTTGTCTCTATCTCAACAGACCATTCAAGAGTGGAAAATGTGAAAGTGTTTCAGCTACTCCCTCCCTCGTTTGCGTTGCCAGCAAGGTCATGTACCTCTTACTGCTAATGCTGTTCCTCTGTGAGACCATGAAATGGAATGGAGATACCCAGGCAGCAGTGAGTTTTAGGGCTTTGAAGGCACTGCCTGGGTCCTGACCACACCAAGGTCTCTGTCCATGTTTCACCCTCCCCCTCCCCAGGGTGCCTCAACTTCCATTGCTGCTCCCCAGGTCTGCAGTTCCATTGTAGGAATAATGTGATTTCCTACAACTCTGGAAAATTGTCAGAATGTGGGGAATGGAAAGCCGAGATATACTGAGAGGGGTGCAGGGCAAGAGGGATGCACTGTTCCCAAGGGAAAGCAAAAACTGTGCAATGCCTTGATCGAGTGAACTGACTGCAAATCCCTGCAAAGCAGGAGAGTGAAGGCTGGCAGGATAGGAATAGTTTCAAAATGAGTCTCTACTTTGCTTCTGGTGGCACTTGAGTGCCGTCTCCTAGTGGCGGGCTGCCCCATGAGGCAGGCAAGCTGCTGTGCTAGCATGGCAGGCGGTTCTGTTCTTCATTGGGTGGGCTCAGGGCAACCCAAGGCAGTTTCAGATGCCACTGTGCGCTACAAAATAAAACAATTCAGGTGTTTTGCTCAGTTGTGTCTCTCTCGCAGGAGGTTAGGATGTTGGGGCAGGGAAGGGAAGGATGTGTGTGCAACCTAAAGCACTCTTGTGAGGATCAGCTTTGTGCTCTGTCACAAAGGCAGGCTGGTGGAGTGGTGCTCTCAGAGACACAAGCCTCATCCCTAATTCCTTCTTTGCTCGGGAGAACTGATATCTACTGTCTTGCTTTCCTGAAACAGTATTTTGAATGTTTGTGTTCAAAGAGCTGGAGAGGAGAAAGAAGCCTATGAAATATACCGTTGTGGTTCACACAGACTGGGGAAGATGTGGGAACCCTGGGGGGTATGTGACAGAAACCTGTGCCTGTGACAGGGGTTGCTTTGGTGTTTGCATTAGTCTAGAGTTTGCATGCGGCTGATAAGTTGTTCAAGCAGCAAAGCCTGAAGTTTAGGATTGCCTTCTCCCAACTGAGCACCCTAAAAACTAGAATGCTGGGTCAGATTGAAGTTTTGTTTTCCAAATAACCTTTTTGGCTTCTTTTTGGTGTGGTACAAGGCCCTTAATGGGAGAGGAAAACCTCCTTTACTCAAATAACCTATAGGGATTTGTTAGTTTTCCTAAGAGGAGGCTGCTCACTGGTTTGAGGGGAATCAAGGTTCTCACCCAAGGTCAGGTGACCATCTGTGCTCACTTTAGTCTTTTCCCCTCCCTGGGCTGCAGGATCTCCTGGTCACTGTTCCTGGGTGGTATGGATGCCCCAAGCTGACTGTCCAGTCATTATGTGATAGGGATTTGTTTTTCTGTCTCATGTTTTTGAATAAATTGGAGGCTGCTACAGTATGCTGTGAGTTGTGCAGTTCTCCTGCTGTCTTGATTGTCTCCTGAGAGACAGTCTCAGTCCCGTAGGACTTGTGCTTTAGGGAAGTTTGGCTTTTTAAATCTAGCCATGTTTATTTTTGTAACTGGTATTGCTGAGAGACGGTTCCTTAGCCCTGCGGGTAAGTGACACTCTTTTCCCCTCTCTGCTTCCAAACAGGACAGCCAAGTCCAAATTGCCTGTTGGGAAAGAACCACCAGATGTGCTCTCTCTTGAACTGTGTCCAAGCATTGTCTGTGAGCATTGTCATGGGCCAAAATTATGCCAGAGGCTATGCTAATGATTAAATAATATGGATAATTTTGACATAGTTCATCATATAACTTAGTTGAATTTGTAACAATTATAGTCATATATGTGCTCATTCACTGATCAACATGATACATTTTCATCATAAGATAAAGCATTTTGGGTCTCACTACCTGTAGTTAAGCTGCTGTAGATAGAATTGGTATTCTATCGATATCTTTTTAGAACACAAGTTTGTAAGAGCCAGAAGGCCATGGAGTAGCACATCAACAAAACTAAATGAAAATGGTAGAAATTTGTTTCAGAAATGCACTGGTGACTGTCAACCTGCACAAAGCTTTTAAAACTCTGTCCTCTTGGCAATTTTGTATTTTAACTGAAGAATGAGTGCAGACACTGTTAATTCATTCTGCAATTACAGCCTGCTTGGTGAACTGAAATGGGATCCAGAGGCAAGAAATTGGACCCAAAAGATGTCCTTGTTTTTGATGTGGGCTCTATGATGCTGTGTCTGAAGCACAGCTTAAAGATTGCCACCTGGTTAATTTAAAGCAACACCGAATTTATTTAAATTAGTAGTGAACTTTCTAAGATATTGTTCCTGTGAATGTCACATCAGCTGTTTATGCTGATCATAATAACAATTGCTATACCATTGTAAACAGCTTCCTTTCCATCTGCTTAAATACATCCACAAATTGATCTAGAGGGTAAAATTACACAGCCCAGTGCTCGCTTGTTCCTGTGAAGACATTGATTTTCCATACATTCACTGGAAAGCACCCAGGCCACCTGTGGCATTTAAACTACCTAATTAATGTAGTGCTGATGAATGAAACACTATTCACTCACTTAGGTTTCTGCCAGACACAGAGCCTCAGATCTTCAAAATTGGAAGTAATTTGTGTCAGACAGAGCTGACAACAGCCCTTTTCTGTAGGTCTACTATTTTTGTGCTCCTTTAGACAGCTGCATATTTCTCAGGTGTGTGAAAACTGATCTCAAAAATAAGAGAGCATAGATCATCTATGACAGTATGTGTAGTTGTCTCAAAGCGTGTTGCTGGAGCAGATGGATCGAATACCAGTTTATGGAAGGTGATTTATTTTATACTTTTGCCAAAAGGAATATTTCAGAGCCTGAGCAAATTTTGTGTAGGCAATCCTGAAATTTATAGATACAGGTGAGATGAGTTTTCGTACATCTTTCAGTATAATTAAGAATTGAATACACAGATCATCATTCAGAGATATCCTGAGGATTTATAGTTTTCCTTGGAATTTGCTGGCTTTCCAAATAGCCATTTCTCCCATAATACTGTTCCAGTAGTGTACTCTTTATTGTCAGTATGTAATGAAATGCTTGAACAACCCAAATCTGCAGTGAAAAATGAGAGTAATTTCTTGGGGACACTTGTGGCCAAGTCAGATACCTTTCCTCTTTTAAAAAATATTACCATATTTTTTCTGTAATAAACACACTTTCATTGAGAGAATGTGAGGTTTTCCCCTCCTGCAAATGAATAAATATCTGGATTAGAATATTTATAGATTTGATTTTTGCATACTGTTATCATATTCTTCCTCCCCTACCATCTCATTCTGCAGTTGCGGAAGATCTGCCAGTAGTTCCACAGTCATTACCTTAAAACTTTGTCTGGTGACAGTCTGCTGAATGGATGGTCCCCCACAAACTTCTCCTTGTGTGCTTGCCTTGAGATGGAAAGTGTTTTCGCCCTGTTCTCTCAGCCTTGATTGTTCTATGTTTGCAGAATCTCCCCAGGGACTCTGGCAGTCATTTTGCAGTTGTACAAAGTTGGCAGCTGACTTTTCTTTCTAAACTAGAGCAAAGATAATAATCATTTCACAGGAGATAAGAATGCATGTACAGATCCACATGTTCACAGTGTTATGTCCCTCCCATATTTCTTCTTGTAAAAAGCTCAGAATTTTGCTGTTTGAGCTGTGTATTTCCAGGAATGCAAGCCAGAATTGTACAAGAGCTGATTGTGGCTGTACATTATATGTTTTTATATCTGGAAATGTGTTTAGTGGATGGTTTTTAAACATTTTGTGTGAGCCTTTCCATGTCCAGAACACAATCCTACTTCTCAATTACCTCTCAGCTATATGAGCTGGTGACAAGCACTATTAAATTAGAACAACCTACCAGCGGAGGATCAACATGCTGATGAGAACAAGCCAGGATGGTTTATTCCTAGAAATGAAAAAATGCTAAATTAAACATGTTCCATTTCTGAAAGGACAAAGTACTTCCCGTGTTGCTTTATGGTGAAACCAGTCCATTGGTGTTTACTGGATGATCTTCAAGACTAGCTTCAGATGTAAACTGAAAATAACATCTTTCTCATGGTCAGAAGAATTAGGGGAAGGAAAAATAATTTAAGTATATTCCAAGACTGATTTCTCAGTCTGTTTAATCTTTTATAAAATTCAGGACATTTTTAAACTTATTCAAGTGCATTCTGCCAGTATTTATTAGGGGAAAAAAATACATGGGAAAGGTACTATTTTCAGTATCTGTGCAGTATCAAGAGACAACTGTATCAGCTTCATATTTTCACTGTTTTGTTTTTGCTTGTTTGTTTTCTAATTAGAAGTTGTAACGGCACTTCCAGGCTAATATCCAAAACTAAGACCTGCATTATAACCTGTGTTGTCTCTTTACTATAGAGTTGTCCTGGGTTCAGCAGTAGCAGTCATTTTTCCTCCTTCTTAGTAGCTGTTGCAGCACTGTGTTTTTGACTTTCAGCCTGGAAACAAAGCTGATAACAGCGATGTTTAGACTGACCAAGGACTTTGTGAGTCTCATGCTCTGCCAGGGAGGAGGAGAAGCCGGGAGGAAGCAGGGACAGGACACCTGACCCAAACTAGCCAAAGAGGTATTCCATACCACAGCACATCATGCCCAGGATGTAGAACTGAGAGTCCCCGGAAGGGCTGGATCACGGCAGGGTGGGGGCGAGGTACTGGTCGGTGAGCGGTTGTATTCTCTTGCCTTGTTATTTCCTTTATCATTATTATTATTGCTGGTAGCAGTAGTGATTTGTGTTATACCTTAGTTATTAAACTGTTCTTATCTCAACCCGTGGGAGTTGCATTCTTTTGATTCTCCTCCCCGTCCCTCCAGAAGCGGAGGGAAGAAAGGTGGGGGGGAAGTAGACTGCGTGGTTCTGATTTACGGCCTGGGCTTAAACCACGACAAGAGTTTTTTAATCTGGGTACAGAATGAAGAACAGTGGAGACCAATTATTTGACTGATTAACTCTGTTTACTTGTATAGAGTTTGCGTGGCAAGGTTTTGATGGTGAGGGGGTTACAGGGGTGGCTTCTGTGAGCAGCTGCTAAAAGCTTCCCAATGGCCAAGCCCATCAGTGACAGTGGTAGTGCATCTGGCATAACAGATGTAAGGAAAAAAGCTGTGCAACAGCAATTGCAGCCAGAGAGGAGTGAGAATATGTGAGCAACAACCCTGAAGACACCAAGGTAGGTGAAGAATGAGGGAAAGGAGGTGCTCCAGATGCTGAAGCAGACACTCCCCTGCAGCCCATGAAAGTCCATGGTGGAGCAGATGGGTGCCTGAAAGGAGGCTGATGAAGACATTCATCAGAGTATCATGAGTATCTTTGTTGTTGGATCAAATTAAATTTAGTGGTAGGATGTTGCTTCTGTTTCTCAGGCTTACTCTCACTCACCTCTGTTTTTGTTTTCTGAAGGTTGGACCACTGGCTCTGTGCAGTAAATTAAAATTGCAGTGGTGCATTTGCAAAGTAAATTAGGTCAGTTAGGATAATGAAACTACTGGTCTACATGACATTCTACATCTTCACCTTCAACTGAATGATACAGATGATTTTTTGCCCTAGATGGTAATCTCATGTCTGAGATGCGGTAACATAATCTAGGGTGATAGAATATAAACTGGGCTGTAAGAAATGCATTTTTTTACTATCAGAAAGTTGAAATTCCATTTTACATCATGGCAAGACTTCACCATTTTGTTTGAAATTTCTTCTAGCACTTTAATCACTTTAATCACTTTAATGGCTGAAAGATCATAGAATCATAGAATAGTTTGGGTTGGAAGGGAAGGCCATCTAGTCCAATGAAACTGCAATGACCAGGGACATCTTCAACTAGATCAGGTTGCTCAGAACCACATCCAGCCTGGCCTTGAATGAAATAGTGAAAATAACAGCTTTCACAAGTTGCTTTTCGTCTCTCCAGAATACAGATTACAGGGATTAACAATCCTTCAAGGGGCATCATATATAGATTCATTATATTTTATAGGTAGTCTCATAAATTGCTCCCAGCTCAGCTCTGTCACATTTTAACTTCCATGAATGCTTTGCTCTGTGAACCACTAGGTTTTATAGTACTGAAAGCAGTGCTTACTGAAAAGTGAAATTCGTCCAAAATTGCACTGGCAATTTGTAATGATAGATTTGTAGAATTAACTAATTCATTATCAAGGGATTCCCAAAACACCTGGATGTAAAATATCTATAATTTGAAAAGATGAAAAATGGTAAAAATCTAGTGGTTTTTTTTTTTTTTTGTTTTGTTTTTTTTTTTTTTTTTTTTTTTTAGGTAATAGTTTGCATTCCAGTGCTGTGCTCAGAGTGTTGATGTTATTAACGTGTTATACACACAGTACTATTACCTGTTGCCTTAGTAACCATATATATTACACTGGTAACATAGCAACATAGGTGAACATGCATGTCTTCGAAGAATATAAAACAAATACATAAATTAGTGGAGAGAGTCACGTTTGAAGGAAAAATGTTTTTTGTGCATCAACAAGAACTGAATTTTGGGCTTCCAGGAAAAAAAAAACTTTTTTTTTTTTTGTTCATGTAAATGGCCCGTAAATTGATTTCATAGTTGGAATGACAAATTTTTAATACAATTGCTTTCCTTGTTCATCACCTGCCTCTCTCCTTTTTAGGATGAAAGAGCATTACTAACAGAGAAAATTTCCTTATTGCTTTTTAAAGAAACTATGGAAAAATCATTGGAACAAAATAGCCAAGCTATATTTTCAGCAGTTTTAGCTATGGTTTTTGGCTTCCTAAGACTCAAACCACAGCTTCAGGATGGTAGAAGAGAACCATGTGAGAGTGAATAGTCCATGGAATGCCGTCTTTACAAAGCCCTAGATAACTGAAGTCAGTTTTAGGTATTGGTGATAATATAGCAAAGCAAAATAAATTGTTACCTACAGAATATGAACTTGTATTTCTATAGTACTGTGCGCTTGAGATTCATGGTGTGATTTACAGACAGTTCGTGACTTAGGTTAGACATGGACAGACCTCTGTGAGCTGTTACTCTAAAGACTTGTGACTAGAGTCAGAAAATCATCTCTATTTAGGACCATACGAATTAAATTTTGCAAGTTCAATATTACTCAAGCTTATGCTTAAAGTGAAATGTATTCTTAAATACTGATCAGAATCATAGAATAGTTAGGGTTGGAAAGGACCTTAAGATGAACTTAAGAACATGGGGATGTCACTTCATGAACCAGGGCCAAAGACAAAAGATTTTAAGTGTGAGTCTTGTGCTCTTCTATGCAACTGTTCTTATTGGTGCCATAATGCTTTATGCCACAAGCTCACATGTCATGCCCATGTGAGAGTGTCTAAGTGAGGAAGATTAGAAGACTTGAAATAGCATACAAAAGCCTAAGAAATGATAAACCACCTGTGTTACCCACAGCTTATGCAAATTTTTATTGCTTGGTATTTTAGTAATTTAATTTCTATACACGCAAACCACACTGGCTTTGTTTTGATCCTCATGAGATCACCATTACGGAGCTCTTCTTTATTAAACTTAAGCAAATCTCCATCTATGCAAAATTACACATTCAAGTAGGCATGAATTCCAAAGGAAATTACTTACTTTTACTGCAGCCCCCTTTTGACACGATGTTCTCATTTAATTCTATTCACTATTTTAATTCTTGATGCTGAATGGGGTTATACGTGTGGTAGACACAATATATGAAACTTGTTGTTTGGGAAACTGTGAAAATACCAATGTACTAGTGCTAATTCTACTTTGCTAGAAGAGCGTATATGACTACAAATCCCTGGCCACAACCAGAATCCCCTTGTCATGATGTGTACCTGGCTGAAATGACTTTTCACACAAATTTTATTTCAATATTAGTATTCTCAATTCTTTATTTATGGTTTTTTTTTTTTGAAGTCTTTGTTTCGTACATATAAGCATACTGGCTCTGAAATATCATAGAAACTTCTTGGCTTCTTCCCCTATATTAGGCTTGTGGTTGCTCTGGACTCCTGTGACTGTGGCCATAGTAGCCAGAAAAATAAAAGACGGTTTGTGGTACACAGACACATTCTCACTGTATGCCACATTTTTATAAGTTAATGCTGATAATCAAACTTTGGAGTCTTTGCTCAGCTCTTTCCTGAATTCAGCTAGCATGCCATGTTTTCTCAACATATACAATTCATTGCAGCTCAGATGAGTGGGGAACTATTGACCTTAGTGGGGGCACACTCTGGAGCCAGGAACATGCCAATGCCATAGAGAAATCAAGGAGAGCTGCTTTTACATCCAAAAAAGGGAGAAATTAGTTTTTGATCTTTGCAGAAAACTGCAGAAGCTTGTGTTACTCAGCCACGTTTCCTTAAAACATGGCAGAAAGGTAATAAAGGGGTGTTTTGATCATTACGAATCTTAGCCCAAATTGTTTGGAAGGCCTTATTGCCTATCCTGGCTTGTAAAAGCTAATGATAAGTTATCTTCTGGATGCAGAGTAGAGTTAGTTAGAGTTATGTATGTGGATCACAAGCTGAAGTGAAGCCACCTGGCTCTTGGTGATATGTTAATGTTGAAACTGCTACTCAGAAATCTTTTTCCAACACCAAAGAGCATTAGTCATGGGGTTAAGTACTGAATACCCCATTTTTAGAAAAGTAAGCAAGTGATCTGATAAGTTGCATAACACCAGGGGCATCATTTGTTACAATGTTACTCTCATGTCTTCCTGTATCCTATGGTGATTGACAGGAACAGAGAGAGCAAAGCTAGAGCAATGCAGACTGTTTAACTTCCCTCAGTAACCTTCAAGCTGCGTATTCTGTCACTTTTCAAAATGAGCATGATTCTTGCCTATATGCGTTTCAGATTCACAAAATGGTGCATGCATGGGGAGTAAAAGCAAAAACTTTTTAGTCTGTAGGTTGTAAAGGTATAGGATAGTGCAAACAGCTATAGGATAGTGCTAACAGCTACTTCACTGAAGCTTATCTTTAAAAATCTAAAAATCTTACCTTCTCTAATGTGTTTGTCCTGCTAGGAGCATCCTACTGCTTTACGACATCCTCAGTGTCTCCTCTAAACAACCAGCTGGTTTTAAAAAAGGCAAGATTTGTATAGATTTCTCAACATGTCTTACCTCAGCTAAGCACTACAGCCTAGCTGCAAGAGAGGAGTCTTCCTAGCAGCCCTATAGTCTGAAGGAAAAAGAATTTCAGCCCAGCTAGTCTTAGCTGAGCAGCCTCAGGTCGAGGAGAATTTAGCTGCTTTTTGGCAGCTATGTGTCTGTCCCCTAGATGAATCTAGAATTGGGTTATGGCTGACCTCAAGGACTTCCAGCACAACCTTTAAGCAAATCTATTTTATTTTAGCTGCATGAGAAGAGAATAATAATAATTAAATCACATAGGTCCAGTCTGTCAAATTTGCTGTACCACCCATATGAAGAGATGTTAAGAAAACTAACCTGTGTACAATATGTTGATTGGGATTTTTTTCACAAATAAAATGAAACTACAAAGACTTTTCAGTGGAGTTTCAGAATTAAAGATTGTGTTACTACAGGTTTCTGCTTATTTGAGTATTCCCTATTCAGAGACAAGGCTTTAACAGCTGTACATAGCTGAGCTCTACAGACTGTCATAGTGGTATTCAGCTAAAGAAAGGAAACAAAGTGGGAAATTTTCACAAGATGACAACTAGCACTCCTGAGCAGCAGTTACAGCATCAGTCAAAGATGAACAATGGTGTCATAGATGGTAAGTTTGTTAAATGATGTATGGTTATAGAGGACTTGAAAAAGGTGGGTTCAGTTCATTCTTTCTATGTGACCTTGTGCAAGGTATTCATGCTATCATATAGTAGAGAAAGTCAGATTTGCTTGTCTATCTCTTTCCATTTAATAAGCAGGGAGCTGCTTTCCAAACAGGTTTTCTAACTAGTGCAGGTAAAGCTCTACATAGAGTGAATGCAGGTTAAGCTTTATATGGAGTGAATTCCTTCTTTCAGTCAGTCTGGCTGTTTGTAGGCTTATCTGTTGATATGCGTAGTGCTTCATCCTGCAGTCCCAATGCTCTGAATATCTTGCCCTCATCTTTTCTGATCTCTTCTGAGAGAGACCAGCCACATATGAATTGTACCTGTATTTTCTTTCAGTAAAACAGAGTGATTGGTATCCTCCTCTTCCTTTTGGCTATATGATCTTCCTGGGGTTATTTTTATCCATTTTCTTAACAGTTTGCTTCTTTCTCATTGCTTTCCAGATGAAGTTTGAAAGATATCCTGTGGGCTCCCTCGGCCCTGTTACATCAGGGAGCTGTTTGTTGAACTGTGGTTGCCTCTCAGGCCTTTACCACACTGGGTGTTCCTAGGGCTCAGGCTAAAATAGGTCAGGCAGCAGCCACTGACCACTGCAAAGCTGTTAAACCAAGCTACAACTAGCTCAGGCTGAGGCACAGACAAGTGCCAGGTCCTGGCACAGCCAGGTCAGCGCAAAGCCTGTTGCTTTTTCCTGGTAATGACAAAAATAATATTTACTGGTCTACGTGGTCTTAATGGAGGGCTGGGACTCTTCTTAAGGTGTCAGCTGTGATCAGAGATGGGAAAATGTTCTCCCCCGTTGAAGGTTACTCATAGCCTTCCTCCTGTCCTTCCCTCTACCTGTTACAGTGATCAGTAGCAAAGGCACAAAAACTAAATGATCATGTCTTGAGTTATATGCTATAAGTTAGAAGGTAAATGTGAAGACTGACATTATTTAAAATTACATTTAGCTGAACTTTGCTAACAATTCACAAGAGCGTATCTACCAAAGTTTGCACAATTAATTTACTAGATACATTGGATCATTTCTGATATACTGAACATAAACCATCAGGTACTATTTCAGCAGAAACCAGACTTTTCCTGCCAAATAATGTTCTAGCAAGGAACATGTGAGAAGTTAAGCTGTCATGGGTCCAGTGGATATCACTACAATAATGTGTGTCCACCTCCGTAACTAATTAGATGACCCTGAATTAGTAATATTACTAGGGGTTTGGTTATAGAATCATAGAATAGTTAGGCTTGGAAAGGAACTTGAGATCATCAAGTTCCAACCTCCCTGCCATGGGCAGGGACACCCCACACTAAACCATGTCACCCAAGGCCTCATCCAACCTGGCCTTGAACACCGTCAAGGATGGAGCATTCACAACCTCCCTGGGCAACCCATTCCAGTGCTTCACCACCCTCTCAGTAAAGAATTTCTTCCTTATATCCATTCTAAACTTCCCGTTTAAGTTTGAACCTGTTAACCCTTGCCCTGTCACTACAGTCCCTGATGAAGAGTCCCTCCCCAGCATGCTTGTAGGCCCCCTTCAGATACTGGAAGGCTGCTATGAGGTCTCCACGCAGCCTTCTCTTCTCCAGGCTGAACAGCCCCAACTTTCTCAGCCTGTCTCCATATGGGAGGTGCTCCAGTCTCCTGATCATCCTCATGGCCCTCCTCTGGACTTGTTCCAACAGTTCCATGGCCTTTTCATGTTGAGGACACCAGAACTGCACACAATACTCCAAGTGAGGTCTCATGAGAGCAGAGTAGAGGGGCAGGATCACCTCCTTCGACCTGTTGGTCACGCTCCTTTTGATGCAGCCCAGGATACAGTTGGCTTTCTGGGCTGCGAGCACACACTGCCAGCTCATGTTCATTTTTTCATCGACCAACACCCCCAAGTCCTTCTCTGCAGGGCTGCTCTGAATCTCTTCTTTGCCCAACCTGTAGCTGTGCCTGGGATTGCTCTGACCCAGGTGGAGGACCTTGCATTTGGCATGGTTAAACTTCATCAGGTTGGCATCAGCCCACCTCACAAGTGTGTCGAGGTCCCTCTGGATGGCATCCCTTCCCTCCGGTGTATCAAGCGAACCACACAGCTTGGTGTCATTGGCAAACTTGCTGAGGGTGCACTCAATCCCACTGTCCATGTCACCGACAAAGATGTTGAACAAGACCGGTCCCAACACCTGTCCCTGAAGGACACCACTCGTTACCGGTCTCCAGCCGGACATCGAGCCATTGACCACAACTCTTTGCGTGGGGCCATCCAACCTGTTCTTTATCCACCGAGTGGTCCACCCATCAAATTGATGTCTCTCCAATTTAGAGACAAGGATGTCCTGTGGGACAGTGTCGAAAGCTTTGCACAAGTCCACGTAGATGACATCAACTGCTCTGCCCCTGTCCATCAGTTTCGTAGCCCCATCGTAGAAGGCCACCAAATTGGTCAGGCAGGATTTCCCCTTAGTGAAGCCATGCTGGCTGCCACCAACCACCTCCTTGTTTTTCATGTGCCTTAGCATGCCTTCCAGGAGAATCTGCTCCAAGAGTTTGCCAGGCGCAGAGGTGAGACTGACTGGTCTGTAATTCCCCAGGTCATCCGCTTTCCCCTTCTTGAAAATGGGGGTTATATTTCCCTTCTTCCAGTTGTCGGGAACTGCATCTGACTGCCATGATTTTTCAAATATGATGGCCAGTGGCTTAGCAACTTCATTCTCCAGCTCCTTCAGGACCTGCAGATGGATTTCATCAGGTCCCATGGACTTGTGTACATTTAGGTTTTTAAGATGGTCTCTAACCAGATCCTCTCCTACAGTGGGCCTAGGGTCTTCATTCTCACAGTCCCTGTGTCTGCCTTCCAAGACTTGGGTGGTGTGGTCAGAGCCTTTGTCAGTGAAGACCGAGGCAAAGAAGTCATTAAGAACCTCAGCCTTCTCCAAATCCTGGGTAGCCAGTTCTCCTGATATCTTCCGAAGGGGGCCTAAGTTGTCCCTGGTCTGTCTTTTACTCGCTACGTACCTATAGAATCCCTTCCTGTTATCCTTCACATCCCTAGCCAAGTTCAATTCTAACTGGGCCTTAGCTTTCCTAACCTGGTCCCTAGCTTCCCGGACAGCATCCCTGTATTCTTCCTAGGCTGCCTGTCCCTGCTTCCACCTTCTATAACCCTCTTTTTTCCTTTGAATTTTCCTGAGCAGCTCCTTATCCATCCAAGGAGGTCTCCTGGCCCTCCTGCTGCACTTCCTTCTAGTTGGGATGCAACACTCCTGAGCTTGGAGCAGGTGATCCTTGAATAACAACCAACAGTCTTGGGCCCCCCTGCCCTCTAGGGCTGTGCCCCATGGAACCTTACTAAGCAGGCTCCTGAAGAGGCCAAAGTCTGCTCTCTTGAAGTCCAGGACAGTGAGCTTGCTGCACGCTCTTCTCACTGTCCTGAGCATCTCGAATTCGACCATCTCGTGATCACTGCATCCAAGGCTGCCCTGGAGTATCACATTTCCAATGAGCTCTTCCCTGTTGACGAGCACTAGGTTAAGCTGGCACCTCTCCTTGTCAGCTCCTCTATTACTTGCAGAAGGAAGTTGTCTTCCACACAATCGAGGAACCTCCTGGATTGCTTGTGCCAGGCCGTACCATCGCTCCAACAGATGTCAGGGTGGTTGAAGTCCCCTAAGAGAACAAGGGCCTGTGAGCGTGAGGCTGTTCCTATCTGCCTATAGAGCACGTCATCCACAGATTCCTCTTGATCAGGCGATCTGTAACAGATCCCCACAATAATGTCCCCCATCGCTGTTCTCCCTTTAACCTTGACCCACAAACTCTCTGTCGACTGCTCACCCGTCCCCAGACAGAGTTCCATACTCTCCAGCCTATCCCTAATATAAATAGCAACTCCTCCTCCCCTCCTACAAGGCCTGTCTTTTCTAAGGAGCCTGTAACCTCCCATTCCAGCGCTCCAGTCGTAGGAGCCATCCCACCATGTTTCTGTGATGCCTACTATATCATACTCCCGTAGTCGTGCACACATCTCTAATTCCTCTTGTTTGTTTCCCATGCTACGGGTGTTTGTATAGAGGCATCTGAGCCGAGCTCCAAATGAAGCCAGCTCATTGGCTGGAGCAGCTGGAATATCTCTCCATTGCTCTGAGCATTTATTGTAGGTGCTGGCAACTGACTGGGTGTGCTGGGATGGAACGATGCCCCCCTCCCACAACACATCTAGTTTGAAGCAACCTTGACCAGCCTGGCAAGCCTCCTACCAAAACCACTCTTTCTCTTCTTTGTCAGATCAGCTCTACCAGCCCCCAGTAGACCTGGCCTACAGACTTGGGTCCTGTGCTCAAGACACCCAAACCCCTGACTATGGCACCATCCTTTTAACCATTTATTAACTTGGCCAATGCTCCTAGCTTTTTTAAGGTCCTCTCCTGTATCCTGGAGAATTGATGAAAAGACTATCTGAGCTCCAGAGCCCCTAACCACCTCTCTCAGGGCTCTGTAGTCCTTCTTTATGTTCTCCAGGCTAGTGCTATCAACATCACTAGCACCCACATGGATCTCTAGAAGTGGGTAATAGTCCGTGGGACTCACTAGAGCAGGCAGCCTCTCTGCAACATTCCTGATCTGTGCCCCTGGCAGGCAGCACACCTCGCTCGAGACTACGTGAGGCCGACAGATGAGTGCTTCTGTCCCTTTCAAAGTAGAGTCCCCTACCACTATGACCCGTCTCTTTTCCCTGGCAGCACCAGTAGTGATCTTCTTTACTGGCGCACCAGCCGGTTGTTTCTGGTGCAAGTGCCCTTCCTTCTTAGCCCCCTGCAGGACAGCAAAACGGTTCTGGGTGGGGACAACAGCTTTAGGAGGAAGCCCCTTGTTTTTAATTGTCCTCTTCCTCTTTTTTTTGTTGTTTTTTGTTGTTACTATTTCCCAGCTTCCTGGGTTAAAGGCCTCCTTCTCTCCTCCATGAGCTTCAGGGGACGCTTCAAGCCCCTGCACAGTTTGGGCCTGGAGGAGGCAGTCCTGCTTCCTCTCAGCTTCCCTGACATCTTGCAGCCTATTAACAGCATCCCGCAGCTCAGCCCCTGCTGCAGGAGGACCCCCACCAGGGAGCACCGAGTGCAGCCTTGCCCATTGTGCATCGTTCCCTCAGGAGACCAGTGCAGGCACTCTCTACACTCTGAGCATTGCACTGCAGCCTCCCCTCTCATCGGCTCTGTTTGGGTGCCTACGCTGGCTACTGCTGGGGCAGCCAGAGCAGAGCTCCCAGACCAGGCCCTGGTCATACGGCGAGTACTCACCATCCCGCGCGAACTGCCTCGACCCGTCCTGTTTGCCCGCCCTGGTCGCCGCGCTCCCTGGGGCAGGTTTTTAACCAGTCAGAGCTGGTGCCGCTCCTCGTGGCTCCGCCCCCTGTGAGTCGCTGCTCGCGTCAGCTGAGCTGCCGGCTCCTGGGCAAGGCCTGCCGAGGACCTGAGGCTCCCTCGATGGCTCTGGCCGCTCTGAGTAGAGGCTCCTGGACGCTGGTCTCCTCCCTGCTCCGGTGTTGAAGGCGTCCTCTCTCGAGCTACTCACCTCAGCAATTATATTATCATATTTCTTAGTGTATGATTTCTATAAGTTCGTTTGCATTTGTAGGGGCTCTTGAGGATATCAAAGCTTTCTGGCAAAAAAAGTGCAAAATTAATCTAAAATTTCACTGCAGGATGACTTTTTTTTTTTTTTTTTTTTTTCTGGCTAGACACTCAGTTACCATAAGGGAACTGTCCTTATGATTACTAAATTAACTCTTTTTTCAAGCTATATTACATCTCTAATTCTCATTTATTTAGGAAGAGAAGTCAAGGGAAGTCTGTTTAATGTTACAGTGTTGTAAGGCAGAGCTCTCAGCTTGTTCCCAGGCAATGCACGGAGTCAGCTGTGATGGCTGAAGCCGAAGGTCAGAGTAGATACTACAGGAGATTAAAACCAGAATTCATGAACATTGTGATTTCTGCATGTATCTTGTTGAAAACTGTGATCTCAGCCTGTGCATTTGCTACCCTTGACCTTAGAGATCCCAAATGTCTAGGCAACATTTGAACTAATTTCTCCAGATAAATTTAATTTTCACACTCTGAATACATGTGAGGCTCTCAGTCATATACCAAAGCCCTACACCTAACACTATTGTGGTTCACTCTGGAGGTAATGATTTTATACTTAGAAGATACAAATGATGTAATCAGCTTCAAGAGAAAGAAAAGCTTCTGGCTATGTTTTATTTATGATTTTAAGTGGAAAATTAAATTGAAAATAAAATAGACAGTACAGACCTTCAGACATCTTGCTGTACTCTACCACTGAAACACTCAGTGTTAATAACATCTGATTAGGAAAACAGTATTGGGTTTGACATGCCACTTACAGTGTTAGAAAGAGCTCCCTGAAACACATCTGAGGAAACAGGATACTGTTAATCTCTTTTAACTCCATTTAATAAAAGAAAATTGTCTAGTGTTTCCGGCACCAGAAATTCGTCAATACAGATGCCACTACAGAATAAGCTGCCACTGATTATCACTACCTTTAATCTATTTTCTTAATAAGCTCATTAGTTATTTTCATGTCAGCTGAGACAAAACTATGGCAACCTCTATTATTTGGCATTGATCAGGAGAGTGTTCATGTCTCAGAAATCAATGAGTAATGAGATGATCTTCTAAAAATTCTGGATAGAGCTACCATGACTTGGGAATCCCTCACTCTAAACAACTGTGCAGTCCATACTGTAAGCAAGTTAGTAAAAGAGCTGGTACCTGAGGAGTTGAAGCAGAAACTGAGTGAAAGAGCAGAAAACATTGCCACGTGTTTCCGAACTGTTGACATATCTTTACTACTAGCTGTTATGAAAAATAGAAATAATGGTCTCCGAAGTAACATGATGTACAAAGATTATTGCTTCTTAGTACATCATGACTGTGTATGATGACCTTTACATATGTACTGCTCTTGCAGTGGTTAGAATATTTGTGTGCCATTGAGATAGTTTCTCTTGGAAGACATGTTCGGAACGACATAGAAAGGTACAAACTCTGTCTAGAAACATATAGCTGGAGTGAAAAAAAAATAAATAGATGACTGCAAAGGTTGTAACAGAAGAAAGAATGGTAATGTACAAGAAAAAATGAATTTGTATGAGCTGTTCATCTCTAGTGTTCTTTATCCAATCATTGTAAGTATGTGAGAGTTATCTTCAACTGATCTATGATTAAAGCATAGATAATTCATTAAAAATTAGCAGGAATAGCCCTCCTGGAGAGACATATGGGAGAACAAAAGTGAGCTAAAGGTTGCCCTAAAAATTACCAGGATATCTGTGAGAAAAATGGAAATAATATGTTAGTATTGCATTAACAGTGAATGTGGCAAAAGTGGAGGTCTACCGTTGGATACATCATGAAGGATTATGGTGGAAAGCAGCTTTGAAAGCATAAATAGCTTTTTCTGCATTTTTGATGCTCTAATCCTGTGATAAAATATGCCAGTATCAGAAGGACTGAAAGTTTTAATCCACAGGATTTAAAGAGTTATCAGTTAAGTTTTACAAACTCTACACTGGCTTTTAGCAACACCCTAATGTGCAGTGTATGAGAGTTGCCTTCCCTTGTTTACCTCAGCTTTCAAGTGGACTTTGGAAATTTATAATCCGCATGATGGCAGCTTGCTCATATTCAATCTCCACCACTCATTTTGTATCTGGGGAGGCTGCTTTATAGATTTCCACTTGTCCTGGCCTCTTTAAGGGGAAATGCAATCAAAAGACAGTTGGAAGTAGTTACTGACTCTTGAATTATTCTGAATTATTCTGAACTTGAGAATCAGAACCCTTTCCTTGCTTTTGCATTGCTGAGTGTAATTTTCTAAGCTTTCCATCTTCTCCATTGTTTATGTACATTAATTACTTCTTTAGGAGATAAAACAAAACAAAACAAAAAAGGTGAATTAGCAAGAAGTTTCCCTAAAACTTAGATATGAATTAAAATTTTGAGTCATATCTACTGTATGGAATGCTATGTATATCCATTTTCTGGGGGTGAGGGCGAAGCACCTGTCTTTGCTGTGCTTCACCTGCTTTGGAAAAACATTCAAACAACCAAAAAATGGCTTTCTATGTACTGCAAGAGTCAAATTACCATCTCAGTCTCAGAATTACAAGATTTTTCATATAAAAATAGTCCTTGTTTCTTTTTGGTTCTTCATGATCAGACACAAATGTTACAAATTACAGACCCGCACAAATGTTAAAGTGAGTTATTATTTATATGTTCCTCTTTCAAATACCAAGTGAAAAAGCTTTAGTCTTCAAACTACTTCAAATTACTCTAAGTAATTGCTTTTTTTGTTCTAAGCAAGCATCAGGATATTAACAAATTAGTATGCTTTTTCATGTATTTTCACATCAAACTGCCAACTTCATTAATTTTCATATTTCACTGTCTGGCATCTCTGAGCAGTAAAATGGCACAATTTTATGATTACCTGTTTATGGGATACTATTAACAAAGCTGTTCTATTTCATGGGTCCCTCACTATTAACTCAAATAAGGCAAGGTAGACAAATTTCACTTTGTTTGATCTTTCTTGTGTACGTTTTCATTCATACTGGAAGAAGTAAAAGTCTAAAGGGTGTGAACTTTGGAAATTTACATATTCTAAATGTGAGTTATACCTGTCTGATGAACTACGCTCGCAGAGGATTAGGGATTTCTTATTGCAGACTTCAAGCTTTTCTTAGGACACATAACCAAGGCTGTGACTGTGTGGCACACAGACAAAGTCACACTGTGTTGATGAGCCAGAGAAAGCTGGATGTGTTTCCAGTGACAATTTCCCACCGTGCCATGGGTTACTGAAATTCATATTTCTGCACCATATGGGTGCAAGCAGACCTTTGAAATCCCATAACCTAAGTGAAAGGTGGTGGTATAATGCTTTGTCCAGCAATTCTCATGCTTAATGGTGAACTTGAGATGAATCCCTTAGTTTCTCCTTGCTCTGCAGATTTCTCCAATGCTGTCATCAGTAACTGGTAATTGAATGTGTTGGCTCAGCTGTGCCCTGCCTGGTCCATAAGCAGTGAAGAAGACAGACTCGTAGGAATACCTGCGCCTTGCCTTGATCCTCCATCAGGCTTGCCATGATATGAAGAAATCAAGAGCTGGCTTGGGCCTCTTATTCCCCCACGGGGAAGTGCCTGGTCTTGCCTGGAAGCAGGCAGAATAAACCACTTTAAATTCATGTCACAGACAAGGCTGGGAAAAAGGGCAGAATAGTCAGTGCTGCTATAATTATTCTAGTAATAGTGCCAGCGGTGAAGGCAGGCATAGACATTGAAAGTGCAATTATGGCAGTGACTGGTGATAATAAAGGCAGTGCAACAGCAGGCATCCACTTGTCTTTTTCCTTCCTTTAAACTGAGCCATTGAAGGGAAAAAATAGCAATGTTTTTAAGGAGAAGAAAAGTATTTTAACACACATCCCATTGCCTCTTTCCACTGCCTTAAACTATACCACTGAACAGAACATGATGTTAAAACTAGGGAGGTTCAGTCCTCTTTTGTAGCGCTTCCTGTATAGAAAATTCCACAGAAATCAATAACATGGGGAAATGTGGAAAACCTTATTTAGTTAACCCAATTGTATCTTTGTTTTTTAAGGGGTTTACCATGCTCAATCTGTTCACTACCTTGATTCAGGTAAGATACACACATGGAATGAGGCTGTCTTCACCCATTAATATATTGGGTATGCGTTTACGGCTAGCTCACTTTAACTGCTTTCTCTAGCTGCTCTGTTTATTGTTTTAGATTGAGCTGTGGGATTTTGAAATGGTTATTCCTTGGAAGGCAAACAAACCTTGGCAAGAAGAATATGTAAAGTCCAAAAGCTCAAAGGAGGAAGTTATGCCAATACTTCCTATGTTCATCTTACGGAGTTACTCAGAGTGAGAACTGATGTAAAAACATGCATAATCAGCCTCAGCAGTATACCACAGGCCTGCTCTGCCTCAAGTTAAACAATGAAAGCAAGAACACTATTTCTACTGGGCACTCTTTTTATAGTAGAAACTCTTTAGTAAGGGACTCATGTATTGAAGCAGTTAATTTTATACTTGGGGAGAAGATTAAATCAGAGAATTTGATTTTTCCAGGAAATGTGTTGTAAGAGCTGGCAGATAGTTTTCCCATTAAATTTTTCTCTTTTTCTTCTGAAAAAGAACTGCTGAAGTACTGCTTTCTATGTACATGAAAGAGATAACAGCCTGATTGATTTTTATTAATGATGGAAGAACTTGCAGCCTCCTTAAGGAGACAAGAAAGAAGTTACAGATGAGCATTTGTTATAAAAAGCAGCTGAAAAGTAAGGCCCTGGCAAGCTGCAGAGAAGAAGAAGAAATGTTACAACCTGTCTGGGGCAACATGTGGTCATTGTAAATGCAGCTGGTAGAAAAATGCAAGTGAGACTGATTATTTTTAAGTAATTTGACATGCAAGTTTAATTAGAGATGTTTGTGACTAGTAGATTAAATATTTTTGCACCTTGTAAGAAAGAATTGAATGTGACTTGGCTTGGATGATTAAGACTGTAGCTGTGGTAATGATGGGCCTTGAGATCTCTCTTTCTCCGTGTTCATTTTGCTACATCTGACATCTCAGCCAGGTCTCTAAGATAACTTTGTGGTTTGTGGCTAAAACGTAGAGTGTTAAAGTATACTGCAACCCTGGAGTTTGTCCTTCTTGGAACATCTGCAAGTCTTCAGGAGCATGACCAACTCTTGAGAAGCCGGCAGCTCTAACCAAAATTTGGTTACAAATATCATCTGAATTGCTTTTAAGATTTTCTTTCTCTGTCAAAGGAATCTCCAGGTTGCAAGCAATTCAGAATGCTAAAGGAGATGATTTTTAGTAGTTAAGACTATTAATGATATGGATATTTATATCCAAATTGGAATATAAATCTTTATTAACTTACAGGATTTCCATGCAAGTGGACTAAATTTTATGATTCTGTTGTTTAATGTTAAATTTGATAGAGATACCTATGTCGTAGTTTTTAAGGAGTATCTGAGAAATAATATGCAGTATAGGTAACAGTAGGATAAGGCAATTTCAATTCATGTAAATTTTTATACAATTAAAATAGTTCAAATCTTGCATTTTTCTCCAAGAGATTTTTGTCTAAGTTGCTTGTGATTTTTGTGCAACAGGGAAATCTAATTAAAACTTCACTTGGTAAGAAGAGTGGGAGGAAGATATGTCATTTTTATTCTGTTTAAAATTCTCTTTATTTTTAATAGCACAAAAGATAAATTGACAGAAATAGGAGGAAAAAGAATTATGCACAGCAATTTTTGAAGAAAAGAAGTGAAAAATTAGAAATCTATTGTTAAATCCTCCCTCCATGAGAACTGTATGTGATAGAAATACAAAGCTGTTCCTGTAATAGAGAATAATCAAGTCAGGTTTATCCTTACTGTCATCATCTAGTGACTGGGTGGACCGATGTAACTGTGATTAATTCACTAAAGTCTATTAGACTGTAGATGTCTCAGAATTACAATTCATCAGCATTAATCATATGATAATTTGAAACTGCAAATCCAGTAGCTTTGACAAATTGTCATCCTATCATAGAATGATTTGGGTTGGAAGGGACTTTAAAGATGTCAACAGATGAGTGGATGTTAGAGAAACTTATAAATTTTTCCAGGTACCATCTAGTTCCAACCCCCCGCCACAGGGAGGGGCATCTTCTACTAGACCAGGCTGCTCAAAGCCCCATCCAGCCTGGCCTTGAACACTTCCAGGGATGGGGCATCCACAGCTTCTCTGGGCTAGATTTTAGCTATGGGTCAGATCTGAAAGTAGATTTATGTGACTGTGCATGGGGACAAGAGGAAGTAATTTCCAATTTTAGCTTGATTTAATTACTTGCTTCTCCTGACCACAGGGGTGCTGCTCTGAAAGCAGACCATGAATGCCATAGTGAAGGAAGAAGAGGCAAAGCCTATCGCTTTTGCTCTCTTCATCTGAGCCTGACCTGTGTAGCTACTGCTGCTATATGCCATATAAACTATATGCTTCTAACAGGGAGGAATAACAACAAGGAGTTTTATCACTGAGCTATATATGAGTCACAGGGCTTCCCATTTTTTTCTTAGGGTGACATAGCTTACACTAAGCATAAGACTACAGGTCTAAATATAGGGCATGGTTATCAGCCTTGCTGTGCTTGCAACTTTTCTGGGGCTTTCCTTGCATGCTGTGTGCCAGACAAGCTTTGGGACATATTCTATAGGGAAAAAATCTTTTCTCTTTGATTTCTTGCATAGAGAACTAGTCTAATCACTTGGATGCTGTAATACTGGTGGTCTGCTGCCAATCCATGCTGTGGAAATGAAGTAAATTTTCTCTCTCAAAGGCTGCCTGTATGCTCACTGAAAGGGCTCAGGCTGCACGTTGAAGGGGTAATTTTATCTTAAGGATACAGACCAAGAGGACAGAACAAGAGCTCGTGATGTATTTCTTTCCCTACCTTCTTGTTCTTTTTTTTTTTTCATATTGTTCTCTGTGTCCTCATGGTCTTTCTGCATCTCTGCTAAACAGATGAGTGGATGTTAAAGAAACATAAGTTTTTCCAGATGACATTTTTTGTGACTACAGTCTGCAGTCTGCTTAAACCAGGAAGTTTCCTGTAACATTTTAGGTACTGAAATTATTGTCTCTTTTTAGAATACTATTCCTGACTCCAAAGGAGTGGTTATTTTTCTTTTTTTTTAAATGGAACTCATGTTATTAATCCAATCCGTCTCCTCTTGCCTTCTATTTTTCTCACTCTCCCACATCTCCTTTCTCACTGGCTGCAGAACTGTTGACGGCTAAATTCTGCCTGTGCTTTCTTGGCAGTGTCACTGGCTTCCAGCAAAACGGGTTTGGTTCAGCCTTTACTGGAAAAGGGAGCTAAGTGTGATAATCTGGCACTCTGGCCAGTTATGTCTTGAAAACCTCCAACAATGGTGACTTCACTATGTCCCTGGAAAGGCTGTTCCAGTGATCAGTTGTTCTCACTGTGAAAAATGTCTTCCTTATACCAAGGTGAAAACTCTCCTGATGTAATTTACACCCATTGTCCCTTGTCCTTTCCATGTGGCTCTGTCCTCTTTGCAGCCACCCATAATTACTGGAATACTGTGCTGAGGTCCCCCCTGAGTCTTCTCTTCCCCACAGAGAAAAGACCTAACTCCTTCAGTGTTTCCTGATTGATAGGGCAGGTTCTCCAGCCCTTTGATTATCTTGGTGGCCCTTCTGTAGATCCTCTCTAGTCCCTGTGTCTGTTTGAATTCTGGGAAATAGAACTGGAAACAGTACTTCAGGTATGGCCTGATAAGTGTTGAGTAGAGTGGGATGATCATGTCTCTATCTCTGCTAATAATACCACTTCAGATGCAGCCCAGGATCTTATTTGCTGCAGCAGGGTACTGCCGACCCATGTTCAGCTTGTTGTCCAGCAGGAGCCTGGGGTCCCTTTCAGCAAGGCTGCTCCCCAGCCAAGCAGATCTGAGCCTGTGCTGTGCTCTTTAGTTACTTTGTCCAAGGTGCATGACTTTGCACTTTTCGTTGTGCTAGGCCACTCTTCCAGTCCATGCAGGACTCTTTAAGAGATTCACTCTATATGCATTGCACAAGTACAGTAACATTTCTTTGAGCATGCTGGAGACAATCTGTTCTGTTTGTTTGGGAGAAGATACAATTCCTTCATCACTTGAAAATTAGTAAGAACAGAGTTTTGTGATTTATAAGCTTTATCCATAAGTGGGAAACTATTAATCGTTGGATTATTGTAGAGTTAATGTATATACCTTTTCTGGCCATTAGGTGGAAGTAGGCAACTACAATGAGGGCAGCTTGCCCTGCGCTTTCTGCCATGAAAGGAAAGAGATTCTTCTCTGCTGATTTGGACAGCAGGGAGTGAATTTTATCATTAGAAATACTATTCTGGTACTAGGTTGCTTGAGGATAGGATGATGCTTGCACTTGCCAATCCGTAGCTTTGTATCAAAACAAACGTTTTCACTGGAATCTCTTTAAAATGAAAAATATAGTTTGGGTATAATTTAATCTGACATACATTTTGTTATCAGTAATCCACTTCTGAATTTAGACAAACATGAACATTATTTAGATAATGCATATATGTGTGGTATGCAGAAATTACTTTATTACATGACTTAAGAAAAAAAGAGGAACCTAAGCCCATTAATTTAATGTCTGCTATACCCTGGAACCAAATAGATAATAACTTATGTATCCCCTTGTACTGGAAATTATGAAAAGCAAAGCTGTGCTTTACACTGTGTGTATTTTCTGTGTGCTGTATCTATATAACAATGCAAGAAATAAAAAACATAAACAGCATTTTTAGTCTTGGCTTTCATACATTGTTCATTTATAGTCACTGTTATGGGATTGTTTCAGTGAGATACTATTTCATCTTTAGAGCTTAAATTGCTGCTTCTTATTACTTGGTTTCTAAAAAAGGACTAAGTCTGTTCCTTCAGGTACTGAAGCCAGCTACAAAGCTGTCCTTTAGCTTTGGACTCCTCTATACAAATGTGTATAGCTGTGACAATGAAGGAAGTATTGGTGTTAAAGTTGGTCTTTTTTTACCTGTCAGACTGAGGAAAGCTACAGTACTGCATCCTGAGCTTCTTGGGATATACTAGGTTTGACTGTTTTAATTTTGTGGATGAAGTTGGTTTATAGGGGGGCTATAAGGATGATGGGGAGGGACTCTTCATTAGGGACTGTAGTGATAGGACAAGGGGTAATAGGTTCAAACTTAAACAGGGGAAGTTTAGATTGGATATAAGGATGAAATTCTTTACTGTGAGGGTGCTGAGGCACTGGAATGGGTTGCCCAGGTAGGTTGTGAATGCTCCATCCCTGGCAGTGTTCAAGGCCAGATTGGACAGAGCCTTGGGTGACATGGTTTAGTGTGGGGTGTCCCTGCCCATGGCAGGGGGGTTGGAACTAGATGATCTTAAGGTCCTTTCCAACCCTAACTATTCTATGATTCTGTAGGCCTCTCCAGCTGAAATGATGAGTTAAAAAACATTCTGACCTTCCAGAAACAACGGTGAATGCTCCCAGTTAGTCTAGGTAAGTATGGTTGCCATGTGCTTATTATAAATAGAATTAAACAGGGCTGTGCATTGGCTGCAAGACTATTTAGAACAGGGTGGATGTACTGATCAGCAATACTTTTAAATACAGTACTATCATCTTCATGTTGTGCCATACAGATTGACTCCCACTTGAGGAGGTATCTCCCTTAAAGAATTGAATCTGACTGGTACTGCTAAACCTGGTGGCAAAAGCTTAAGGGAAAAATTGTTGGCAAATGGGAAAGGGGAGGAGACAGTGGCATACAATATATTTAGGATATTTCTTTCACAATCATAGAATGCTTAGGAAAAGCATTCTATATATTATATATATATTATTATATTCTATATATAATATAGATTCTATATATATTCTTAGGAAAGGACCGTAAGATCATCAAGTTCCAACCTCCCCTGCCATGGGCCGGGACACCTCACACTAGGTCATGCTGCCCAAGACTCTGTCCAACCTGGCTTTGAACATTGCCAGAGATGGAGCATTCACCAGGTTTTTGGACAATCTGTTCCAGTGCCTCACCACCCTCACAGTAAAGAACTTCTTCCTTATATCTATCCTGAACTTCACCTGTTTAAGTTTAAATCCGTTTCTTGTTGTCCTATTTCCACAGTTCCTAATGAGGAGTCCCTCTCCAGCATCTTTGCAAGGCCTCTTCAGATATTGGAAGGCTGCTATGAGGTCTCCATGCAACCTTCTCCTCCCCAGGATGAACAGCCCCTATTTTCTCAGCCCATCTTCATACGGGAGGTGCTCCAGTCCCCTGATCATCCTCGTGACTCTCCTCTGGACTTGCTGCAACAGCTCTCTGTCCTTGTTGAGGACACCAGAACTGCACACAATACTCCAAGTGGGGTCTTACGAAAGCAGAGTGGAGGGGCAGGATCACCTCCTTTGACCTGCTGGTCACACTCCTTTTGGTGCAGCCCAGGATACAGTTGGCTTTCTGGCTGTGAGTACACACACACTGAAGCCAGCAAATGGTTAGTTTCTCATCAACCAACACCCCCAAGTCCTTCTCTGCAGGGCTGTTCTGAATCTCTTCTCTGCCCAACCTGTAGCTGTGCCTGAGATTGCTCCGACCCAGGTGGAGGACCTTGCACTTGTCATGGTTAAACTTCATCAGGTTGGCATCAGCCCACCTCACAAGCGTGTCGAGGTCCCTCTGGATGGCATCCCTTCCCTCCAGCCTATCAACCAAACCACACATCTTGGTGTCATGGGCAAACTTGCTGAGGGTGCGCTCAATCCCACTGCCCATGTCGCCGACAAAGATGTTGAACAAGATTAGCCCCAACACTCACCCTTGAGGGACACCACTCGTTACCAGTCTCCAGCTGTACACTGAGCTGTTTACTGCACTTGCTGCATGTGACCATCCACCCAGTTCTTCATTTATACTGGATCCACCCATCCAGTTTAAAGACAAGGATGTCAGTGCTGAAACAATACACATTGCTGGAACAATACATATTTGTCTAGCTTTTGGAAACTGGAAACAAATTGAAAACTAAGATTTTTTTTTTTTAAGATTAAAAAAAAGAATGCTTTTCTTGCAAGAAAGTGGAAGGACAGGACTGTTCCAATAAGACTTCATTTGCTATGAAGAATGTAGCAGTACAAATTGTCAACAGCTACAGCGATGATTATTGTTGGAATGTAAATGAGCTCATTATCAATTGCTATGAGCATTGTATTTAAGTTTCCAATGAAAAAATTATCCATATATGAGAGTACAAGAAGAATGGATTCCATAATTACTGTCATTAACCCAATCGCTCTCTGCAGGGCTAGCTGAGAGTCTGACTGACTCATCTGTACGCTGCTATGACCTCCTTTAAATGCTGCCCTTCTAATCCGGGTATGCTCCTTTTGTACGGTAGAGACCTAAATGCACTTTTTATTTTCAGAATTGAAATAGTAAGGGTATTTTATTTCTGTAAGTAATATAGAAGCCACATTTATATCTTTGGTGCTATTGCCCTGCTATTGTTAGTCCCAGAGTTTGCTGCTTGCTTCTATGATTGTGTGTGTTGTGTAGATTTGTATGTGTCTGTGAGTTAGGAACTGTTATGTTGTACAGTGTAATGCATACTTCAGTTTTCAACTTCGACTTGTCCTTTTAAATACCACCCTTTCATTCTCTGTTTTTAAATAACTTAACAAGCTGAGTGGATCAAAAACCTTTCTGACCTGTTTTTCTTGCAAGAACACCCTTTAGACTTGCTCTATGGCCCTTTCCAAACTTTTTCATTGTTCAGCAGTTTTGTGCTGAGACCAGTGTGTGTGACAGCCATGGCTTCAGATTTAATCCAGTCTCTGTAAGGGCAACTTATTCTCATGCACAGCTGTTGCATTTATGATCTACTGAAATCTGTGGCAGCAAGTTTTTCAGTCACTTTGTGTTTCAGGATGCTTTGTTTCTTATTGTTCAGGATTTCTTCAAAGTTGGAATATCAGTTGACTTCTCTTTTAAATACACTGTTACAACATTTTGAAACTGAGAATTGACTTTTTCTGGTAAAATAATTCATTGCAATCTTTAGCACCTTCTGCAGCTGTTGCTGGGGTTTGGTTAGCTGCTGTCGCGTCTCCTTCCTTATATTTTTGAAATCCATGACAAAATATTTGTAATCCTTCAATTCTATCACTCAAATCTCTAAGAAAAGTACTGAGTAGAGTCAAACCAGGATAGACCTTTGAAAAGCTTAACCCACTGTGACAGTAAATCATGTTTAACTCTCCCTGTAAGCTTTTTTTTGCTTGGCTGTGCACTTACCTTGAGATGCTTTTTGTTCACTGTGTTTTCTAAGTTATTTAAGAAACTGTAATCTGCAATTATATGAAAACATAGCTAATACCAGCATCTATCCCATGTTCTCTTCATTCTTACCCAAACCCAACAGGCCACTCTGTTTTCCTGAATATTTAGCTTTGTAACCAAAGTTTTAGGATGAAGACTAAAAAATTAATCAATATTTGCATGAAAAGCTTTCACACATTATAACTTTTTTAAATGAATTCTTTTCCCCTTTTATTTCAAATAAAGCGTTTCTTTAAAAAGTCAGAACATGTCACTTTTGTTTTCCTTTCTGTTTGTAATTGTGATTTCTTTTTTCCTTTCCTTTTCTCCTTTCTATCTTCTAGTTTGTCATATGAAGTGTGTTCAGTATGAAGGGAAAAAGTTGGGCAGAGAGAAGAAATTTTAGAAATTTTAGAAATAGGAAAAAATAATCCTGTTTTCTGTCAAGACAGCATGTGAACAGAAAAAAATTCCAAACCAGCCCCAAACCAAAAAACCACCATGTTAAATATTTCTACTTGAAAATGTTTAAAATTAAACATTTCTCTTTTTAGTTACTCTTTCTGCCTTACTGGGCCATTACTGCTTTACTGGAGCATTTCTCTCTTGCCGAGACCCATCACTTTCCATCCAAATTAGCTCAATCCCAACCTCTTCTCCTGCTGCTTTACTTTGTATCTCAGTAGTTGTTCCCAGTCATCTGCGGCTAACAGGTTGCCTACATTATCAGGATTTCAGTTTCACCAATGCTTCCTAAAGCATCAAAGGGCTTTTTGACCTCTTCAGACCACTTTGCAACTTTTATATATAGCGCTGCATCTCTTTTGTATGTCAGATTTAGAATATTTGAGAAATGTTATAGAAATCTCTTAGACCAGGATGTGAAGACATTTTTGAGGTGATGAATTAATGCCAGCATTATGTCAGCACCTGCAATTATTTTATTTTATTTTTTTCTAATTGCCTGATGCTTTTATCAAACAGTACCCTCATACAAGCAGTTGTGCTGGTGACCTTATTCTTGTTTGGGTAGATTTTGGTTTTGCTTTTGGTATTTTCTGTAAAATTCCACTTACTTTTTATCTTCCGATATTATGTGTGGCTATTTCTGATCCTTTTGAGGGCACGTATGCTCCCCTTAGGGCCCAATTAACATTTTTCCATGAACAATAGGGTAGTGATGAATATTGCCATGTGTATATCACTTAATTTTCCATTTTTTATTAATGTACCAAAAAGCATTAGAGACCTGTTTGGTCTCTAAAATGGAAGTCTTAGACTCTAAATTCAAAATACAAACCTCTTTAGTAAAAGTACACTCTATGTACCTGGAGCAGTGTCTGTCTAGTGTCTGCATTACAGCTCAAATCTCTTGAACTCTGATTCCTGGATTTTCTGCTGAAACAACAGATGAGCTAAGGCAGATGTCTGATTTTTCTGTCCCTCAGTTTCTCCCTCTATAAAATCCAGAAAAAACAGCTGCAGCTTGAATTTATATCACAGAATCATAGAATCATAGAATAGTTAGGGTTGGAAAGGACCTTAAGATCATCTAGTTCCAACCTCCCTGCCATGGACAAGGATACCTCACAATAAATCATGTCACCCAAGGCTCTGTCCAACCTGGACCTGAACACTGCCAGGGATGGAGCATTCACAGCTTTCTTGGGCAACCCATTCCAGTGCTTCACCAACCTCACAGTAAAGAACTTCTTCTTCACATCCAATCTAAACTTCCCCTGTTTAAGTTTGAACCTGTTACCCCTTGTCCTGTCACTACAGTCCCTAATGAAGAGTCCCTCCCCAGCATCCTTATAGACCCCCTTCAGATACTAGAAAGCTGCTATGAGGTCTCCACGCAGCCTTCTGTTCTCCAGGCTGAAGAGCCCCAACTTTCTCAGCCTTTCTTCATATCGGAGGTGCTCCAGACCCCTGATCATCCTTGTTGCTGGTCTCCAGCTGGATATTGAGCCATTGACCACTACTCTTTGCACGCGGCCATCCAGCCAGTTCTTTATCCACCCAGTGGTCCACCCATCAAATTGATGTCTCTTCAATTTAGAGACAAGGGTGTCATGCGGGACAGTGTCGGAAGCTTTGCACAAGTCCAGGTAGATGACATCAACTGCTCTGCCCCGTCCATCAGTTTCGTAGCCCCATCATAGAAGGCCACCAAGTTGGTCAGGCAGGATTTCCCCTTAGTGAAGCCCTGCTGGCTGTCACCAACCACCTCCTTGTTTTTCATGTGCCTTAGCATGCCTTCCAGGAGAATCTGCTCCAAGATCTTGCCAGGCACAGAGGTGAGACTGACTGGTCTGTAATTCCCCGGGCCATCCATTTTCCCCTTCTTGAAAATGGGGGTTATATTTCCCTTTTTCCAGTCATTGGGAACTTCACCTGACTGCCATGCTTTTTCAAATATGATGGACAGAAATATCCAAGATCATCAGAAAATACTCTAAACTTGATATTGTAAACTAGGGTAGCTTTTTTTGACTGTAGGAAAGAAATTTTATTGTCCATGGTTTTTTGCGAGTTCTTACCTTCCACAATAAGGATTTCCTCTCTCTAATGCGTGGTTTCTAGTGCCTTTTTCACTGATTTTCAGTAGTTTCTTCTCTTTCATTGCTGTTCTGGGTTTGAAACACGTTGTATGTGTTAATCCCTTGAGCATGGTCAGCCTTCAAACCCAGTACATTTTTCTCAAATATTTTCATATTATTACTTCTGTGCATCTAACCTACCCTCAAAATTGGTGACAACCAAAAATGCTGTTGCGTTTTCCTCAGTTCTCATTAGTGTTCCTTGTAACATAAGGGTGACTGGAGAGGAGGAAATGAGATGCATGTCATGGGGCAGCAATAAATTGTGTTTATATTAGTGTCAGTTTCACAGCTGCCATTTTTCTTTCTTCCTTTCTCCATGTAGCCAGTGACTCTTATTATAATCATGTCTTGGTCTTTTTTATGCCCCTGTAAAACAGGTGTGAATGTTAGGCCTAATCTATGTGTATACAGCTGTGTCCAACATGGAAGGGGAAGAAGAGAAAAAAACCGCAAACAACCACTGGAAAAACATTTTTGCTCAACAAATGGAGGTTCTTGTCTATCTGCAGCTTAATTCAGAATTATAACACATCATGACAGTATTTATCAATAAGACCTAGGAAATTCTGCATATACGAGATGCATGTTCTTAAACATCTTCTTAAACCTTTAAGGGTACATTAAAGATAGTTAAGGAGAGGACCAGGTTTCAAGGAGAAAATAGATGAAATACTAATAAGCTATAAAGGAGGAGAGGTAAACAAAGAGTGCAATAGATAAGCCTGCAGTGTTCACAGCCAGTGCATCTATGCACCTACCACAGTACTCCACAATTTTCATCCTGTCAACCAGCTGTCAAATAATCCTCTGCTTCCACTGAGGAGTGTCTGATGTCATGTTTATTGGTGTGCAGAGGAGAGATCTCCACATGTTATTTCATCTTATTTATTTATAAATCTTTGAAGTGCATACAGTAAGAAGAATACATTTCTACGTGGGGAGGAAACTGGAATATTTACACAGGATGGTACCCTCATTTGAAAATAAAAATCTGAAGCATCTATCCATTAAAGCATAGACTTCATAAATAAATGTACAGAGCATATTACCAGTGCATATTGAGGTGAGTAAGGAGTTCTTGACAAAGTAATTACTTTGCCATATCCCATGGAGTATTATCCAATTTCCTGGCATTAATAATTCTCCTTATGATTCATTTTATACTTATGGCCTCTCAGCTATTCATATCATAGAAAAACTTCATAAAAAGGAAAAGAAGAAAAGATTACTCTGCTGGTTCAGAAAACAAATGACAGAGAACTTTTGTCTCAATGCCATAAACAATATTAAAATCAATATTGGCTCATTTTGTTTTTGATCTTAAAAATAAAATTATCAAAACAGTAATAAAACCTCAAAGTGAATAATGTCATTCCCTGTCACATTACTACTATTTTTTCAATGGAAAAAAGTTTTCTGTTTAAGTTTAGGTTGCAATTAGTTTTGAGAAGGATACTTTTCTTCTATTCTGTCTCTGTGAGCATGTGCCTATGTAGGCATGGAGGTGATAGGAAGTGCATCTTTTTGCTCCAGGAATTAAGCCTTTCTACAGATTATTGCTGCTGTCAGTGTCTGAGAGAGGAAAAAAAGCAGAACAGAGGGAATTTCAGACAGCATCTGTTGTCTCCTGCAATTCTTGTGCTTTGCAGAACTTGTCATTAAGATTTAACATAAAACATAAATTTCCGAAGCTTCTTATCACAAATGATTCATACTGTGTTGCAGTGGAACACAAATTAGATATCCCTTTGAATAAATTATTTGAATGTCTTGGAACAATGTTTTTTAACTTCATATTCAGAGGCAGCCTTTTGAATGCAAGGTGATAACCTTTATGAGTTGATAGATGGATCAACTGTGTCTAATTTCTGTTTAGAGTACTTTCAGATTGTAATCCTTAATTGAGCTTGTTGTCCTCCTGCACCAGAAGGTCCCTTTCCACAGAGCTGCTGCCTAGCCAGGCAGATCCCAGCCTGTGCTGCACTCTGGATTATGTTTTCCAGGTGCAAGACCTTACACTTGTCCTTGTTGAACTTCATAAGGCTCTTGTTAGCCCACTCTTCCAGCCTAGTCAGGTCAGCCTGTTGGGTGGGTCTTTCTTCCAAAGTGTACGCTTCCCCACTCAGTTTGGTATCACCAGCAAACTTCATCAGTGTATGCTTGAACCCATCTTCCAGATCACTTACGAAGACATTGAACATCCTTGGGGCCAGTATCAATCCCTGGGGGACCCCACTAGTGACAGGTTGCCAGTTGGAAATGGAGCTATTTACCAGCGCCCCCTAGGTGCAGCCCATCAGCCCGTTCTCTACCCACCACACAAATGACTTGTATAGACCATAACACATCAGTTTCTCTAGGAGGAAGCTGTATCAAAAGCCTTGAAGAAATCCAGGTAGACAATGTCCACTGCTCACCCTGCATTAAATGAGCAGGTCACTTTGTCGTAGAAGGTAACTGGGTTTGTCAGTCATGACTTGCCCTTGTTGAATCCATGCTGGCTTTTCCCAATCACATACTTGATTTGACTTGTGAACCCCCATGAAGATTTGCTCCATAATCTTCCCAGGGACTGATGTAAGACTGATGGGCCTATAATGTCTTGGATCTTCAATAAAACAAGAGAAGCATTTTATAGTGCACTCATGCATTTAAGAATTAATACCAATAATTTTTGATGTAGTCTTTGGATTGTAATTAGCAATAGAAAATAATCCCAGGATGAATGTTATTCATGAGTATAATGAAACTCTATGAAGTCAAATATGAGCCTAGATATATGAGATATTTCTAGTAGGAGGAAGTGCTGACCACTTTTTTCTCTAGATGTTTACTAGCACTCGTCTGCAGGGACTGAAATTGTTATCACATTTTACTTGCCTACCAGCCAACAGTAATTGATGCCCACTGATGCTTTGCCCTGTTTCTTTATTACCCCATCAGCTCAAACTGTATTTGTCATGAATATTCCTTATTTTGACAAGAATAATATAAGTATAGTGATAATCAGATAGCCCACAGATGTGTCTAGCAGCATGAGACTGAGCCACAATGCCCCTTTATATACATTTAATAATTCCTTATGCGGTATATTTTGTATTGTGTTGTATGACAAACACTCTGAAATTCACTGTTTGAAAACAGTTTTTAGTTGGTCTGTCCTTTATCTGTACATTAATTATACATGCAAGCTGCACTCATTAACAGCACTGTATTCAGTTCACGTTATCTATTAAAACACTGTCTGATACTTCTTGATCTGCACATTCTAAGCACTGATTACACAGGGGTCTTTCCCACAACTTTATTAGTCCTTTTATGGGCTAGACACCCATCTCATTAATCTGTTATTTAGCTACTTATTAGTCACACCCTCAAGTACCACATCACTTCTGATGAACAAATGAAATACGTAGGCTTTCAATTTTTCATGCTTTTATGGTAATACTTCAGCCTGTAACAGCAATTACCAGTGTCAGTATATATGACAGAAGTAAAACTACATTGGACTACTGTTATAGCTCTGGTCACAATCCATGTACATGAACTTTACTCGGAACAATGTGGGGAAAAGCTGATTTCTAAGGCTATAAAAAACATAGGAAATTTAACTTATAGAAATAAACAACAACAAAAAAAGTCTTCATCTTTTAGTTACTCAGAACAAAGTTGAAAAGGGCCAATAATTGTTGTCTTCCTTTCACAGTGCACACAGTTGTGCATTTTTATAGCTCCATATCTTGGTATCAATAGCTGCAGAAAATAAAATACTCTGGGAGTGTTTCCATGACCTAATTCCAATGTAGAAAATCAATTTCTTGGTTAAGTAATGTCTGCTAGCATGACCAATAAAAATCATTAAATAAAAAAGATTGAAATTTCTCACCTTTGCAAAGCTGTACTAAGATAAGACTTTTTTTTTTTTCAATTAAAATAAACTTGACTATATACAAAATACATTTTATTTCTTAAAACTGAAAAATATTGAATATTTCCAGCATGTCTTTTCCCATAGTTAGTAGCAATTAAAAAAAAAAGTATGGCTTATCTTCACATCCAGTGGAAGCTCTGGTAATGTATCAAGAACAAAATTTATCTTTCCCTCACACTGGAATTTAAGTCAAGTTATGAATTCTTCTTCTATTATGAAAGAGCAACCAAGCCGTTTAAGGACATGCCTGAAATGTGGGACTCGGGATCTGAATGTATGCCTTGGCCACATCCCAATCCTATCACACACTCATCATCTTCCTTGTCCTTTTTTATGTGGAAAGAGAAACTGGGTCAAAGTGTACTCTGAAAATGTCTCCAGCCCAATGTCTGTGCTTCTTATGCCCAGCAACCAAATTATGGCTGCAAAAATTTCATGTGCGGCTCTGACCTGGGCTAAATGAAAAGCTGAAGTGAGAGACAGGATCTACAGGATCTACAGGAAGGGCTTTCAGAAAATCCTCAGTTTGAAAGCTGAGGTGCTGTATGTGCATTCAAACAGTGGAAGGAATGTATCATGGGCTGATTTACAGGAGGTGGTACTGGCAGTCATGCCAGATGGCTGGAATTTGAGGAATGATGGTCTGTTACAAGTGAAGCCTGAATTCTGCTTAATCTTCCACTTTCTACAACTGAGCTGAAACTGTTTGGATGACTGATACCAGGTTATGTTAAAATGTTTGGATGTTGGCTGTGGCAGTTCAGGAGTGGATACCTTACTCTCTCAGCCATCTCTGCTTTGGGAATGGGAACCTTCAGAAAAGGGCTAGAACCAGAAATTGAAGGCAGAGTCTACTTTAGCTCTTTTGTCTAGATGAGTGTTCATCCTCAAGCCAATGCTGTCAGATAGGTTCCCTGGGCAGCCTGATGAAGATATGTAGGATGCTGAGATTTTTCCTTTTGAATGTGCAAATTCCAGATCTGTCTCTTCCCCCCCTTCCTTTCTCTTCACACAGATTTTAGTTAAAAACTACTGATATGCAAGGAATCAAATATTTTAGCAAATTTTAATTTTATATTTTTTTTACAGTTTTAACTGGACATGTATGTAGTTTTGTCTTTTATCCTTGTCCCACATCCTCAACAAGTTGCTTCTTTAATTTCTATAATGTGCATATCTGGTCACATATGACGATAAGATGAATCCAATACCTGAATTTTAGTTTGCTTGTTCTTCTAATTTCATAGAATCATAGAATAGTTAGGGTTGGAAAGGACCTTAAGATCATCTAGTTCCAACCCCCCTGCCATGGGCAGGGGCACCTCACACTAAACAGTGCCACCCAAGGCTCTGCCCAATCTGGCCTTGAACACCACCAGAGATGGAGCATTCACGGATTCCCTGGGCAACCCATTCCAGTGCCTCACCACCCTCACAGTAAAGAATTTCTTCCTTATATCCAATCTAAATTTCCCCTGTTTAAGTTTAAATCCATTGCTTGTTGTCCTATTGCCACAGTCCCTAACAAAGAGTCCCTCTCCAGCATCTTTGTAAGGCCTCTTCAGATACTGGAAAGCTGCTATGAGGTCTCCACGCAGCCTTCTCTTCTCCAGGCTTAACAGCCCCAACTTTCTCAGCCCATCTTCATATAGGAGGTGCTCCAGTCCCCTGATCATCCTCGTGGCCCTCCTCTGGACTTGTTCCAACAGTTCCATGTCCTTTTTGTGTTGAGGACACCAGAATTGCACACAGTACTCCAAGTGAGGTCTCAAGAGAGCAGAGTAGAGGGGTCCTGGATGTCTTTCCTGATAGTGAACAGGTTTATGCAAGCTATCATTCTCTAAACTCTTCCGAGTGTCCTTAAAATGTTTGCATTGAAAAACAGTTATAGAGCCTCTCTATGCTGAAATTATAACCTTAAACCTTCCTGGGAATTTTCTTCCTTGTGTAGAGCTGCAGGAACACCTGGGCACTCTCCACAAGTGGAAGATTCCCAAGAGGCAAAAGAGATGAGAGTGTATTGAACCTATCCTGCAGATAGAAGCAGCTCTCTTCTCTTTTTTTTGCAGCTGAACAACTCAGGACCCGAGGCAATTCAGGCAGAGATCTGACAGACTCATGCGATGAAGAGTTTTCACTCTGAAAAGTCCTTTCTCCTCTGCAGCCTTTCTCCATTTTTTTTTACATTTTCACTTAATTCTCTTCCATCAAATAATGCTTCTCTTGCATTCCTTTTTCATTTGGCTCCATCCCCTTCCCCTCAACAGACCTTGTCTTGTTAGCTAAAAAAAATCTGACACAGATCCATAAATTTAAATATCAATCTTTTTAATCAACAGCTATGTTCTCCCTGGGAATAATTTGAATCTTACCAACCATTATGCTTTTCAGTCTGTTCCTGTGTTACATCCTTGTACCTCAGATTTTGCCTGGTTACTGAGCTCTCATATCACCATTAGAGGTTGCAATACTTTCTGGGCCCTGTTCTTCAGACAACTGATTAATTGAACAAAGCAATTTCTGCATTCTCCTGGGCACAGGAATCAGTGGCTGTTCTTGATAACTGTATGAACGGTGGAAATATATTTTGAACCTCATGTAACCCTTGTAACAGCTGGGCAGAATGTAACTTTCAATTTCTTCTCCCTGATGTACGATAGTTACTTAGTACATATGCACTTGATTGGAGCCCTGGCTTTTAAATTGTAATATGAGTTCACTCAGTCATTGTCATCAGCATGTCCAGAAGATAACTTTGAAATGTCAGTGGAAATCTTAACTTCCTTGTATGGAGTTTTTTTAACCTTTCTTTTTTTTTTTTTTTTTGTTCTTAATTTACACGCACTATAGTGACTACTGATCCTTTTCAAAAAAGTGTGTCATAATTCCATAGTGTAGCTTATTACACAGGTACCTCTACCTCTGTCTTTTCCCAGGATTTTAATGTTTAACTTTGCAAACTTGGAGTATTTAATATTTATGTGTGATGCAATGACAGTTTTTATATTGTGATTAAATTAACATGATGCCAAGATTGCAGTCATAGGCAATAAGATCAAGAAAACCAAGACTTGACTTGATATATGAACTGCACGTCAATCTTATTACACATATGGATTAAGATTCAATGTCTTATTGCTCAGTGTGATATTGTTAAGGAGACATGAGCAACAATACAGTCAAATATCTTTTGGATCACTGTTCAATTTGTTAACAATTTATTTCTGATATGAGTGCAGCAGGTCAAGAATAATTTTCAGGATGTTGAATACAAAATGAAGAATGAGTGTCTGACTTCTTATTTGTGCTGTAAGTAAAAGTCTAAGGGCAGATTAGACATGAACTAAACTATAATATATTATCCAGGATCTTATGCTGTGTTTTGGAGTTATCTGTGTGCTGCTGCTTGTTTTCTTGTACTGGGCCCATGTCTATATACCATAAAAGTTGTGCTACTCCCTGCAAGTTTAAAATAACTCTGCTTTCTTTCAAAACTTGTATAAAGTGGGTGTCTTAAGTTAAAGAAGCAGAGAAATCTTTTATGCTTTGCAACTTTTTTTAAAAAATACCTGTGTTTAGATAATCTGTATTTGTTTTTTCAATGATAGTATAGTATTTTTTCACTGTAAAAATTAATAGCGGAAAGATATTGTCACCAGAGATCTCTCAAATCTGGTTGTCAAACAGGGGAACTTAAGAAGTTTCTGTGGTTTTGGTGATATTCCATTTACATAAAGGTCACATCTATCACTTCTTTGATCCTGCTCTAAAGTTCTTCTGTGATGGGAGATAGCATGTAGAAGTTAGCTGTTTGGTACTCTTCATTCTTCAAACACAGGATCTCTTTTGCTTAGAAAATTCTTGCTTCAGAAAAAGCTTTTGAGAACCTTGGTGTCTACTGCAGATTTTTAGTCTCTGACCATAAAAATTGCCACTGTGCCTGTGCAGCTGATTAATGACTAGAACTAGCTTGCATTTATGGATATTTATACCTTAGATCTTTCACTTCTTTCACTTCTTTAGATGTGAAATTACTGAATCACACAGAGAAAATCTATAAAAACTTGTCTCCCTTGCATTTTTCTTTGTTCTTGTCCTAAGGAAAGAAAATCTTTATTTTCTTTGTGCCTCATCCTTTATGATGCATCCTGTAGGCTGGTCAAAAAGGTTAGCACAGTGAACCATGGGAAAGAAGAGCAAGTGACCTGAATTATATGTTCATTAAACCATTCAGTATTCAGCTATAGCCATGCTGTGGTTCATATGCTTCTGATCAAACCACATTTGATTTTAGATGAAGTCTTAATAATTTTCTTTCCTAACTGCAGCTGACTAGTGGGACCCAGTCTGGAAAAGTCCCTGATGTTTGTTTTATTTTTTCCTTGCAGGCTGATATCTTTATAGAAATTCTGCAGGAAAATGCCCATCTTGCCACAGTTGTATTTAACTTTATGAAAGAATTGTAAAATTAATGGATCAACAATTTTAACAGCCTTTTTTATAAAGCCATGGCTGTGGAGAATTCCCATACAATGAAAAGTTCATATTTATTTTTTAATTAATCCAAAGGGAGCATATTGGTATGATGTTGCAATACACTAATGCGGGGTTGAATGACTTGATATCCACTATATATTCATATTTCAAAAAAGGAAAATGTAAATTCAAGGCTGGCCTAAGAAAAAAAAGGTCAAACAAATAGCTAGAAAGTTTAGCTGATCTACTGGGAAGGATAAAAGATACTTTTTAATTTTCAAATGGAATATAGCCAGGGTAAATGTGGAACAGTTTTCAAGCAATAGAAAATATCTGTCATAAAAATAGGAGTTAAATTTCACTGAAATTACTTACAGCAGGTCTTTAAAACGCTTTTTTGTTGTTGTTTTTTTCTTGAAAAGTATGATGATTATACTAGACTTTTTTTGAACAAAAGTACTGAATGTTACATTTATGCCCTTCCTGCTGAGTCTTTGAGCCTGTATTTCTTAATGGATAAGTATGCCTGCTGCTTGAAGCTTGCTTCTTGGCAAAAACATGCAGGTGTAGCATAGGTCAGATGAATACAATCCTAAGGCAATAGCTAAGCAAATCCTTTTCAGATCTAATTTCACTGGTGGGTAGGGAACTCAGTGAGACTGAAGAACATTTGCAATATCTGATATTTCAGCTTCTTGAAGAACGAAACCTAAAATATTGTTAGCTACCAGAATGATTGGCACACTAAAGAGGAGCCACCTGGTCCAAGCTGGTGGGAAATCTTGGCATGAAAGAGTGGATAAACGAATTCACATGGTTGTTTCACATAACTGGGGTTGGGTGTCTGTAGTTTGGTGTCTGGCACTTCATAGCGAGGTCTCTTCCTTTATAGACCATTACTTTCAGGGTGTGTGCACAGGAGCAGGAGGTATGCTTTTCTTTAATGTTACAGCTACTTCAGCTTTGTTGTTAGGACACTCCCTCTAAATGTGTGAAGGTCTGGGCTGTTTTCTCTACCTGAGGAGACTCAGATCACTGTCTTTCTATGCAGAACATCCAATGTTATTTGAAGCTGGAGCAACCAGAGTAACTTAATGCCTCCTCTGGTAAAGCCCCCACACACTACAAAAATTTCACTGGGCTCAGAGAAGAGTTAGCCTAGTTAAAGGCAGTAGAGAAGTCTAAAACCTCATGCCTGCTTCACGGACTGTTGTACTTTTTACCATGATATTTCATTGTAACTTCACAGTGAACAGACACTGAAGATGAAGCTCTGGATGCCACAAACAGGGATGACACTTCCCCTTTCCTTCCTCCCTTTTCCCTGTGCCCTACTTTGTAAAGAAGAATGTCTGAAACTTCCTATTTTATGGCCCTATTTAAGAAGTTTGCAATTCTGTCAGACTTAACTGCATGGATTGATCTTTTTCACACAGCCTTTTGTGCTAGGGATAGGCATTTACCTCTGCCTGTACAAACATTTCAGAAGTTTACTTTCAAATCAATATGGTTTCAACATGATCTGCAGTGGGTTTAGTAACTGATATCTTTGAACAGCCGTTCCTCAGAGTCTCTGCTCATTCTGTGCCTCTTGAACATCAGACATGGTCCAGCTTCAGTTTGACTGAACAATCTTTGGTCCAAGGACAATACAGTAGGACAGGAAACTGGGGCCCAGAGAGAAACTGCCCGACTTCAGTTCATAGGAGGTAAAAACAACACTGGTGTAAAGATCTATGGAAGAGACATGGGCAAGAAATTTGTCAGCAGGAAATATGGTCAAAAAAGAGAAATCACTCCTGTGGTCTAGGGTTGCCTATGTAGGGAAGAAGGATGTGTTATGATGGGATATGTAAGGGTGTAGGGAAATGCTAACCCAAAAAGTTCTTGACTAGAACCATTAGAAACAGCAATAAAGGGGAGGCTGACACTGGCTGGAGAAATGTTTCACAGATTTCCCATTGGACTGAGCAGATTTTGCTTCAGTTGCTTGGGGCAATTGAGACTGGATGAAAGGCGATGAGGTGAACCCTAGGGAGAAAGGAAATCTGGCTTCAAGCAAGAAAATGCTTGAATTAGGAGGCAAACATGTGAATGGGCAGGGAATGAGAAAGATACACCAGAAATACATGAAAGAATTGGAGCTGGGAAATTCCCTCTTGTGTTTTCATCCAAGTTCTTCAGTAAGGGGTGAGGCAAGCCAGGAGAGATTGGGAACAGTTATTTCCATTCTCCCTTGGTATCATGGCTAGAAATACCTTGATGACCGGGGGACCACACTAGTGACAAGCTGCCAGTTGGAAATGGAGCTATTTACCTGCACACTCTGGGTGCAGCCTGTCGGTTCCCCGCTCACCGCACAGACCACTTCCCCAGACTATAACACATCAGTTTCTCTAGGAGGAGGCTGTGGGAAACCGTATTGAAGCCCTTGGAGAAATCCAGGTAGACAACATCCACAGCTATCCCCATATCAACCAGGCAGGTTACTTTGTTATAGAAAATGATAAGGTTTGTCGGGCATGATTTGCCCTTGCTGAATCTGTTCTGGCTTTTCCTTGTCACATGCTTGATTTGACCTGTGACAGCCCCCAGGAGGATTCGTTCCATAACTTTCCCAGGGACTGATGCGGGACTGATGGGCTTATAATCTTGTGGATCCTCCTTTATGGCCTTCTTGTAGATGAGGGTGACATTAGCCTTCTTCCAGTCTTCTGGGGTGTCCCTTGATTGCCAGAACTTCTCAAAGATGAAATATCATATTAGCTGAAATCATCACTGACAATGAGTGATATATATATACCACTCAAAAAATCAGCCAAAGCTGATTATTTTCATGTGAAATTTTGTTTCCACAACCCCTCAAATTTTCTTTAAAGTATTTTTTTAATATTCTTGTCATTCAGTTAATTTTAATGTGATTATCACAGCAAGAAAATTTAACAATGGTGAATGCAAACATACTTGAAAACACTGTAAGTAATTAATAGAGTGAATGATATGAGTAGAAAAATATCAAAAGAAAAATTCGCATCATTGCTGTAAGTAAAATGCCCTGAACACTGTATATCAATCGCCAACTGCAATATGTTGTTGTGGTTTAAGCCCAAGCTGTAAATCAGAACCACGCAGTCTACTGCCCCCCCCACCTTTCTTCCCTCCGCTTCTGGAGGGACGGGGAGGAGAATCAAAAGAATGCAGCTCCCACGGGTTGAGATAAGAACAGTTTAATAACTAAGGTATAACACAAATCACCACTGCCGCCACCAACAATAACAACAACAAGAGAAATAACAAGGGAAGAGAATACGATACCGCCCGCCGGAAAAGACAGCCCGCCCGACCAGGGGACGTGCCCTTCCGGGTAGCTCCCAGTTCCATCCCCGGGCATGACGTGCTGTGGTATGGAACACCTCCTTGGCCAGTCTGGGTCAGGTGTCCTGTCCCCGCTTCCTCCCGGCCCCTCCTCCTCCCTGGCAGAGCATGAGACTCACAAAATCCTTGGTCAGTCTAAACATCGATGTTATCAGTTTTTTTTGTTCCCAAGCCAAAAGTCAAAAACACAGTGCTGCAACAGCTACTAAGAAGGAAAAAAAAACAAAAAACTGACTGCCACTGCTGAACCCAGGACAGTATCCACCCCTTGTTCCATACCATTCACGTCATGCTCAGATCCCACATTTTCCATATACCCTCACTCTCATCACGGTGCACTGTTATCTTAGTGCACGGACCAATTCCTATAAAGCTACTGAGTCCATTCGGTTCATGATGTTGGGCTCCATCTCTTGGAACAGTCTTTCAGGGCAGAAGAAGCTGTGTGCAGTGTTGGATCGTTGCCTGCTGATGCTGATCATTCCTTTACTGTAGAACTCATCCGGTTCTGTCAAAGTTCATTCTCTGTTGGGATGATGGTCGGAGGGAAGTCAGAGCCAGTCGCTGGTGCCCTGCAGACTTCTAGTTGATGGACTATAGCAGGCAACAGCGTACAATTGAGTTCATTGTCTGTTTTCCCCTAAAATCAAATCCCCTTGAGGTACGCATCGGACTTCCCCATCTTCCTGCATTACCCACCAAGTATATCCAGGTCCCTGAGCAAAAGCAATCCCACGAGTGGGTTTGCCTTTACCTGAAGCAGGAATAACCCAGACTGTCTTCCCCAGCAAATTCTTCATGTGCACCACAGGAACTTTGTCCCCCTCTACAATATGTAAAAGTTCTGAGTGGGCTGGGCCAGCCCTGTTGGCAGATCCTCTGGTGTTGACCAACCAGGTGGCCTTTGGTAAGTGTGTATCCCAATGCTTGAAAGTTCCCCCACCCATTGCTCTCAGTGTAGTTTTTAACAGCCCATTATACCGTTCGATTTTCCCAGAGGCTGGTGCATGGTAGGGGATGTGATATACCCACTCAATGCCATGCTCTTTGGCCCAAGTGTCTATAAGGTTATTCCGGAAATGAGTCCCATTGTCTGATTCAATTCTTTCTGGGGTGCCATGTCGCCACAAAATCTGGTTCTCAAGGCCCAGGATAGTGTTCCGGGTAGTGGCGTGGGGCACAGCGTATGTTTCCAGCCATCCGGTGGTTGCTTCCACCATGGTAAGCACATGGCGCTTGCCGTGGCGGGTTGGTGGGAGTGTGATATAATCAATTTGCCAGGCCTCCCCATATTTATACTTCAGCCATCGTCCTCCATACCAAAGAGGCTTTAACCGTTTGGCTTGTTTAATTGCAGCACATGTTTCACACTCGTGAATAACCCGGGCAATAGTGTCCATTGTTAAGTCCACCCCTCGATCACGGGCCCATCTGTATGTTGCATCTCTGCCCTGATGACCTGAAGTGTCATGGGCCCACCGGGCCAAAAATAATTCACCTTTATGTTGCCAATCTAAGTCCATCTGAGCCACTTCAATCTTAGCAGCTTTGTCCACTTGTTGGTTGTTCTGGTGTTCCTCAGTGGCCCGACTCTTGGGTACATGGGCGTCTACATGACGTACCTTCACCACCAGGTTCTGCACCCGGGCAGCGATATCTTGCCACAGTGCAGCAGCCCAGATGGGTTTACCTCTGCGTTGCCAGTTGCTCTGCTTCCATTGCTGCAACCACCCCCACAGGGCATTTGCCACCATCCATGAGTCAGTATAGAGATAAAGTACTGGCCACTTTTCTCGTTCAGCAATGTCCAGGGCCAGCTGGATGGCTTTCACCTCGGCAAACTGACTCGATTCACCCTCTCCTTCAGCAGTTTCTGCAACTTGTCGTTGAGGATTCCATACAGCTGCCTTCCATCTCCGATGTTTTCCCACAATACGGCAGGACCCATCAGTAAACAAGGCATACTGCTTTTCACTTTCTGATAGTTTATTATATGGTGGGGCCTCTTCAGCACGCATCACCTCCTCCTCTGGTGACATTCCAAAATCTTTGCCCTCTGGCCAGTCCATGATGACTTCTAGAATGCCTGGACGACTGGGATTTCCTATTCGAGCTCGTTGTGTAATTAGTGCAGCCCATTTACTCCATGTCGCATCGGTTGCATGATGTGTAGAGGAGACCCTGCCTTTGAACATCCAGCCCAGAACGGGCAACCTGGGTGCCAGGAGGAGCTGTGCTTCAGTGCCAATCACCTCCGAAGCAGCTCGAACCCCTTCATAGGCTGCCAGTATCTCTTTCTCAGTTGGGGTATAGCTGGCCTCAGATCCTTTGTATCCCCGACTCCAAAAGCCGAGGGGTCGACCTCGAGTCTCCCCTGGAGCTTTCTGCCAGAGGCTCCAGGTAGGACCATTCTCCCCAGCTGCGGTGTACAGTACATTTTTTACATCTGGCCCATTCCGGACTGGTCCAAGGGCTACTGCATGAACTATCTCACGTTTAATTTGCTCAAAGGCTTGTTGTTGCTCAGGGCCCCATTTAAAATCGTTCTTCTTCCGGGTTACATGATAGAGAGGGCTTACAATCGAACTGTAATTCGGGATGTGCATTCTCCAGAACCCCACAGCACCCAAGAAAGCTTGTGTTTCTTTCTTATTAGTTGGTGGAGACATTGCTATTATTTTGTTGATCACATCTGTAGGGATCTGGCGACGTCCATCTTGCCATTTTATTCCCAAAAATTGAATCTCCTGTGCAGGTCCCTTGACCTTACTCCGTTTTATGGCAAAACCAGCTTTCAGCAGGATTTGGATTATTTTCCTCCCTTTCTCAAAGACTTCTTCCGCTGTATCACCCCACACAATAATGTCATCAATGTACTGCAGGTGTTCTGGAGCTTGCCCCTGTTCCAGTGCATTCTGGATCAGTCCATGGCAGATGGTAGGGCTGTGTTTCCACCCCTGGGGCAGTCGGTTCCAAGTGTACTGGACGCCCCTCCAAGTAAAAGCAAACTGTGGCCTGCATTCTGCTGCCAAAGGAATTGAGAAGAATGCATTGGCAATATCAATCGTGGCATACCACTTGGCTGCCTTTGACTCCAGTTCATACTGAAGTTCTAGCATGTCCGGTATAGCAGCACTCAATGGTGGTGTGACTTCATTCAGGCCACGATAGTCTACTGTTAGTCTCCACTCTCCATTAGACTTTCGCACTGGCCATATGGGGCTATTAAAGGGTGAGCGGGTCCTGCTGATCACTCCCTGACTCTCCAGACTACGGATCAGTTTATGGATGGGAATCAGGGAGTCTCGGTTGGTGCGATACTGCCGCCGGTGCACTGTTGTGGTTGCGATTGGCACTTGTTGTTCTTCGACCTTCAGCAACCCCACAACAGAGGGATCCTCTGAGAGACCAGGCAAGGTGGACAGCTGTTCATTTTCCTCAGTCTCCAAAGCAGCAATACCAAAAGCCCATCGGTACCCTTTTGGGTCTTTGAAGTACCCTCTCCTGAGGTAATCTATGCCGAGGATGCATGGAGCCTCTGGACCAGTCACAATGGGGTGCTTTTGCCATTTCCTTCCAGTCAGGCTGATCTCAGCCTCCAGTACAGTCAACTCTTGGGATCCTCCTGTCACTCCAGAGATATAGATGGGTTCCACCCCTTGACAGCTTGACGGCATCAGGGTACACTGTGCACCGGTATCTACGAGAGCTTTATACTTCTGCGGGACTGATGTGCCAGGCCATCTGACCCACACAGTCCAGTCAATCCGATTGTCCCCTACCTCCACCTGGCTGGAGGCAGGGTCCCTCTAACAGTCATCACAACGTTGGACACCTAAGTCGTGTTGAAAGGGATTATTCTTCGTTATCACAGGAGCTGGAGTAAAATCAGCTCTTCCGCTCCATCTGGGAACCTGCTCACCAGAGACTGAAGCCGCAGCTCTCATGGGATGATTAGTCTTGACCCTTGTTCCTATTTTCAATTCATGCACCCGTTCCTCCAAAGCTGAAGTAGGTTTTCCATCCCACTTCGTCATGTCTTCTCCATGATCCCGCAGGTAAAACCATAGGGTGGCCCGTGGTGTTTGCCTTCTATATCTTCTGTCTTGAACAATAGGACGTCTTTTGTTAACAGCTGAGACGTATGTTGGTACACGTGAGGAGCTGGATAAATCAGATAGATCGTCCCTCAATTGTTTGACATCCTGGGACAGTTTTTCCACAGCTGAGATGATGGAAGGGGTGAGATTGTCTTCGAACTCTCGGAGTTTGTGAATCATTTCATCCACTGTTGGTGTTACTATGTCACCCCAGGTTACTGTTGCCAATGAATGGGCATATGATGACGGTGCATTCCGTGTAAGTTTTCGCCACATGGGTCGTGTACATTCGACTTCATCTGGGTCTATGGGTATATCTCCGTTATTCGGTTTGGTGTGATAGATCATCTCTACGATGGCTGATTCCCTCAGAGACTGGATGCCTTTGTCTAAAGTAGTCCACTTGGCCGAACGACTCGTAACATCATCCTTGTATGGAAACCTTTCTTTCACAGCTGCCAAGAGCCGCCTCCAAAGACTGAGGGACTTTTTCTCTCTTGCAATTGCTTTGTCAATTCCCCCTTCTCTAGCAAGTGATCCCAGCTGCTTGGCTTCCGTACCTCCTAGTTTGTGACCATCGGCCCCATTGTCCCAGCATCGGAGCAACCAGGTGATGATGTGCTCCCCTGGTTGACGGGTAAAATCTTTTCGCATATTCCGTAGCTCGGTTGAGGTCCGAGGTCGAGAAGTCACCTCTTCTTCTTCTTCTTCATCATGGGATGATGACTCCTGATCAGGTGGTGGCCTGGGTGGTGAATACATTGTTTCTTCATCTTGCTTCACCCTTCTTGCCTCTTTTCTGCTTTTTCTCTTGCTTATGGGGGCAATCGATATTGGTACGAATTGGTCCTCTGGTTTAGCTGCAGTCATTATCACTGTGCTTTGAGTAGCAACAGTACTTGTCGCGGGGGGTGGTGTAGCTGCTGTGGTTGGGGCTGGGGTAGCTTCGCTATCTGTTGCAGTCGAAGTTTGAGTAGTGGCTGTACTTGTCGCTAGGGGTGGTGTAGCTGCTGTGCTTGGAGCTGGAGTAGCTGCGCTGTCTGTTGCTTCGCCCTCAGATCCAAGGACATTTCCTTCCTTTTGAAGGTGCTGGATAGTGTTGAACAAGGCCCGGTAAGCATAGGCCAAGCCCCAGCACGTTGACATGATTTGTCCCTCTCTGGTATGACCAGGATGACGGCACACCTCATTTAAGTGTTTTACTAATTCTTCTGGATTTTGCACTTGTTCGGTGGTGAAGTTCCAAAACACTGGAGGGGCCCACTGACCTAGATACTTGCCCATACTATCCCACACACCCTGCCACTCATGGCTGTCCAGCCTCGGGGAAAATCTCTCGGTCCCCCTATTTTGTCGTCTAACCCCAGACAAGGCCCAAACCCGACTCTGCTTAACTCTTGAGATCAGACGTAATGGTTGTGGACAAAACACACTCTGTATGCGTGCCAACATGGTGACCCCCATCACAATCAGCAAACAGGTCTCAACAATATTAAAAGGCCACTCAAAAACTTCAAAACTCTCAAACGATGCTGTAAACGGTCTGGAAGGGGCACTGGGAGGGTAAAAGAATGTCTCCTTCATAGGTTGACCACCCAGGAAGGAGAAAAAAGATGTATAGTTGCTAAGCATTTGTATTATATACCTCCCAAAGTATAAAGGTGGTGACCACACTGGGAACATAAGCCAGATCAGTTTCATGATCAATTTTTCTATTGTATTACAAGTCATTACCATAAAATATAATGAGACAATAACCTTAGCCCAAGCCCCACACTTGAAAAACACTAACACAGCAAATACCGGCTCTAAGTAACCTACGGCATATTGAGACTGTGAGATCAAAAACAACAACTTTGAGAGCCAATAAATCAGCATTGTGACAAGTGACTATCAATCCAAAACACTGAATGCTTATCACAAATACGATTAGACACACTCCGGTCAGATCTGTCGTTATCTCAACCCTTCGTGCCCCACGTTGGGCGCCAAAAATAGAACTGTCGTGGTTTAAGCCCAAGCTGTAAATCAGAACCACGCAGTCTACTGCCCCCCCCACCTTTCTTCCCTCCGCTTCTGGAGGGACGGGGAGGAGAATCAAAAGAATGCAGCTCCCACGGGTTGAGATAAGAACAGTTTAATAACTAAGGTATAACACAAATCACCACTGCCGCCACCAACAATAACAACAACAAGAGAAATAACAAGGGAAGAGAATACGATACCGCCCGCCGGAAAAGACAGCCCGCCCGACCAGGGGACGTGCCCTTCCGGGTAGCTCCCAGTTCCATCCCCTGGCATGACGTGCTGTGGTATGGAACACCTCCTTGGCCAGTCTGGGTCAGGTGTCCTGTCCCCGCTTCCTCCCGGCCCCTCCTCCTCCCTGGCAGAGCATGAGACTCACAAAATCCTTGGTCAGTCTAAACATCGATGTTATCAGTTTTTTTTGTTCCCAAGCCAAAAGTCAAAAACACAGTACTGCAACAGCTACTAAGAAGGAAAAAAAACAAAAAACTGACTGCCACTGCTGAACCCAGGACATATGTCTATGTTATACCATGGGTTTGATATAGGAATTGTATACCAGCAAACAGTAAGTTGACTCATTAATTGTACTATAATATTGCTCAGTAGTCAAAACGCCTTATAAAGTGCATTTATATATATGCCTTTATGTTTTCAAAATGTCTTTGCATCAGACCTTTTTTAATTATGTAAGTAATGTTTGAAGTTGCTCCTCACCTCTGGGACTTGAGTCAACAACTTGCCTCTAGTTAAGGAGGACTAAGAGAAAAAAAACCCTAGTAAAATATTCTTGTTCTCATTTCTCTTTCTTAACCCTAGAGATATATTTTTTTTCCTATCTGAATTGCATAACAAATCCCATTTTATCACAACAAAGAGATGGAAACTTACTTCTCTCTCTCCCTAAATATGACGTATATGTATATAATTTTTTATATATCCTTATCACAATTCAGACAAGAGAAATGTCAGTGCTTTAGAACCCTGCTTTGATGTGCAATATAAGATTATGTTGAGCAGAGTTCAAGACATTTGCCATTCTTGAAATAACTCACTGGATACCTACTCAGTATTCTGATTTTGTAACATTTATTTTATGTTGGTTCTCTATCTTTCTAGCTGTACATATCAAGAAGTTGAATTTTTCAAGCATGATTTAATGATATTTTTAATCGGTATTTCAAAAACCTCTACTGCTACCCCGTAAGATGACATTCATCTTCAGTAACTTTAAATATGAAATGTTGGTTTTCATACCTTAACTTAATTGACAGCTGTTAGAACCTATACAAGATGAGTATTTTACTTTGGAGGTGCCTGTCTTCCCTTACAGCTGCAGAGGGAATCTTAACTACTAGATCAACTCTGCACGAATCAAAACTTTTTAATAGCTAAAGTCTGATGAACAAACCTGTGCTTTTTCCTTTACACATCATTCATATACTGCTTTTGTAGTTTTAATAAAAAATAGACTTCTTTTTTTCTTGATCGGAGCCCTGTCAAGTTAATGCACATGTTCCTTAAAGTCTGAAATCTGGGCCAGTCATTGCTCATACTCTGCCCTCTACTTTCCTTCTTCCATATATTTTAGTTTAGCTTTATTCTTTGTAAAATGAATGTGGGTCCTTATTGCTAAACCAGTAGCTACTATTAATTTTACAAGAAACTACACCAAATATTATGTTCTTAATATTCCATATTCACATACAACCCACCCCCCAAACCATTGTTCCCAAGTCACTATTTGGTATTTCTGTGCTTTGCAGCTCTTCAAATAAGTTGGCAGTTAAACTCCTGTTAAAAGTCCTACTTTGAGTCTTTGTACTTACAAAGTAAGTTGTGACAAATGATATTTTAATTCAAATCTAATGCTAAGAGATGCCTCTAGGATGTATAAGTAATAATTTCAGGAGTTCACAGATGTTGAGGCAATCTAGTTATTTCTGTGTTGTGGTGTAATTTCATTTTCTTTTATTAGCCGTCTGTTGTATGATGATAATTGGAAGTAAATCCATATGAAAAATGGAAGCATTTTAGAATCAAAAACTTTTGTAATATACAAAACTTTTTACATTTTTTCCTTACAGAATTTCCATTTTAACTTGAAGCAGAAATCAGTATGCACCAAGCTCTGAATGGTAAATTACTGTGTCTCAGAAATGTTTTATCTTGGAAGACTTATAAAATGAAAAAATTAAAATTTGTTGCTTCAGAACAGCAATCTTCTTTCTGGTTCACAGAATCATCTCAGGCCCAGGTTGGCATTTATTTAAGATCTCAATAGCTATTTGAAATTATGAAAAGGACATTTAATTATCCTTGTTGGTTTGGTATTGTTTAGACTTTTAATTAAACTAAATAGCTTCATTACTGTATTCACTGTTATTCATGTTTTGCTTGCTAACTTCAGAAGTGCTATATTTCGACCAAAGCAGAAAGTGAAGACTTAGGAAGCTTATATATAAAGAAATTAAAATTTGATTATCAAAATTCTTCTACTTCATACAAATAAATCAAGGGGGTTTGATACTTCCCCTGAAAAAAAGACAATACCTTGATAGAAAATGACCATATTAGATTAATTGATACAGTACATAGCTATTATAGCTGATTTTTAATTAACTAGTCCTGGATGTATTTGAATGTAAAGCACTAAATTACTCTGATACCTCTCAGACTGTAGGACTGTTATACAAAGTGATGACTTCCTAAGAAATTTTAGCGCTTCTCCTTATATCTGAGGAGATCAATGATCACTCATGAGATGACCATAGTTTTGTAAAGAAACAGAGTTATTCTAGAAGGCTGCAGACATCACCTGAGGTCTAAGTACATGACTTTTTGAACCTTGCACTTGGCAATTCTGGTATGTTCATTATCACCTCCATTCTCTACTTCCTTCCTTTTTTTTGAATAAAAGATGAACTTTTATTCAAAAACCGGTAACGTAGGCAAATTAGTTAAGTGAACACCAGACATTCTGCTTTATTGACATAGAATTCAGTTGAGTAGGATTAACTGAAATACAAAAATAACCATATAAAATATGGCCTCAATCTCATGTTTGCTATACTAAGTAGCATATGAATAATAAAAATTTGTCAGAACAATACCCGCTATTTCAATCTTTTTCAGCTAAATTTTAGTCAAAAATCTGTATTCTACAGAAATATTGTCAGTAGGGCCACTTTCCCTAAGAAAATGGTTTGAGTATGACCTAGACAGCACTTTGCTCACACCTGCTTCAAGCTTTACACATTTCAGGAACCTGCTGTAGTGTTTATATGTGTTTTGGCCCAGGGTTCTATATTAGAGTCTTTTTATTATGATCTAGGAGAAAAAAATCATGACCAAGATGAGCTTTTGTTTACATGTGACTGTATTCTAGTCGTGCAATAGGTTCTCTCAACTCTGTGCCTGGCAAAATCTTGGAGCAGATTCTCCTGGAAGGCATGCTAAGGCACATGAAAAACAAGGAGGTGGTTGGTGGCAGCCAGCATGGCTTCACTAAGGGGAAATCCTGCCTGACCAATTTGGTGGCCTTCTATGATGGGGCTACAAAACTGATGGACACGGGCAGAGCAGTTGATGTCATCTACCTGGACTTGTGCAAAGCTTTCGACACTGTCCCACACGACATCCTTGTCTCTAAACTGGAGAAATATCAATTTGATGGGTGGACCACTCGATGGATAAAGAACTGGCTGGATGGCCATACGCAAAGAGTTGTGGTCAATGGCTCGATGTCCGGCTGGAGACCAGCAACGAGTGGTGTCCCTCAGGGATCAGTGTTGGGACCGGTCTTTTTCAACATCTTTGTCGATGACATGAAAAATGAGATTGAGTGCACCCTCAGCTGTTTGCCGATGACACCAAGCTGTGTGGTTCGGTTGATACGCCAGAGGGAAGGGATGCCATCCAGAGGGACCTCGACATGCTTGTAAGGTGGGCTGATGCCAACCTGATGAAGTTTAACCATGTCAAGTGCAAGGTCCTCCACCTGGGTCAGAGCAATCCCAGGCACAGCTACAGGTTGGGCAGAGAAAAGATTCAGAGCAGCCCTGCAGAGAAGGACTTGGGGGTGTTGGTCGATGAGAAAATGAACATGAGCCGGCAGTGTGCGCTCGCAGCCCAGAAAGCCAACCGTATCCTGGGCTGCATCAAGAGGAGCGTGACCAACAGGTCGAAGGAGGTGATCCTGCCCCTCTACTCTGCTCTCGTGAGACCTCACTTGGAGTATTGTGTCCTCAACATAAAAAGGCCATGGAACTGTTGGAACAAGTCCAGAGGAGGGCCACGAGGATGATCAGGGGACTGGAGCACCTCCTGTATGAAGATGGGCTGAGAAAGTTGGGGCTGTTCATCCTGGAGAAGAGAAGGCTGCGTGGAGACCTCATAGCAGCCTTCCAGTTCTGAAGGGGGCCTACAAGGATGCTGGGGAGGGACTCTTCATCAGGGACTGTAGTGACAGGACAAGGGTTAACAGGTTCCAACTTAAACAGAGGAAGTTTAGATTGGATATAAGGAAGAAATTCTTTACTGAATTGGTGGTGAGGCACTGGAATGGGTTGCCCAGGGAGGTTGTGAATGCTCCATCCTTGGCGGTGTTCAAGGCCAGGTTGGATGAGGCCTTGGGTGGCATGGCTTAGTGTGAGGTGTCCCTGCCCATGTCAGGGAGGTTGGAACTAGATGATCTTAAGGTCCTTTCCAACCCTAACTATTCTATGATTCTATATCAAGTTAATGGATATTATCAGTACTTAAGAACAGCTTCAGATCTCTGCTGGCAGTGCCATGCTGTCTTAAGTAAATATATTCACTATTCTCTTGCATCCAATCCACTCTCTTCAGCAGGTGCAGATAAAAGTGTCTGAAATTAATAAATTGTTCGTATCTTCATAAATATTTAAATCAGGAACTGACATTCCAGATTCCCTGTCCTGACCTTCTTTACAGCAACAATCATACAGTTTCATGCAGTAATACCTTGCTCAGATCTGTCCTGAGCCTTTACAACAAGAGTTAGCAGATGTCTAGATATTCAGGCATGTAATAAGCCTCCCTGGGTTGTCACTAAAATTACATACTTTACAATTCATCTAGCTATATCAGGTATAATTCATCTCTTCAGGAGCTCCTGTATGTTATGCAGAGAAGATATATTTGTGTAATTGCTAGATGTATTAAGCAAAAAACAAGAGTGCTCAAAGTTAAGAATAGAAAGGTGCTGATATTTTGAAAAAAAGAAAAAAAAAATCCCTGAAGGTTGTGATACAATTAAATGAAATCAAAGTGAACATATAGGGCAGATGACTAAACCATGAAAAGTTTATCCTAAGCAATGTTACAAAATGTTTTCCTAAAATTGAGCTGAATCTCACCAGAAGAGCTAGACATCAGAGTTGCTGGCCAATGTAATCATAGCAAAAAACCCCAAATCATTGCTTTATGTATAGCAAATAGAGGAATGTTTTTATTTTATCCAAGTCCTTTGATTTTGATTTGTGATACATCCAAGTGTGGAAAATGGAATTTGATTAAATTTATTAACTTCAGGATCACACAAGCTTTGGTTTTGCCACCTGCTCCCTGTGTCATGTCATGTTCTCTCCCTTCTGATTGCTGCAATGTGAACAAAAGAATATACCCAGAAAATGGAAGACTCCATTGTTGGTGCCTATACAAAACCTGAAATGGGAACATAAGTTACCTGATCATAACAGCCATGGATTTGTAAGTTAAGTACTTGTTAACCAGAGTGCATAAGAAATATAGATGTAAACAGTAGTGTATTTTACTACCAATTCTTGCTCTTTATTTTTTATTCCCTTAAATCTTTGCTTAATGCTTAGGTACGGAAAGGAAGCCTGATGCTTAATTTAGTCAAGGCTACCTTGTAATAGTTAAGTCACTGAATTTGACAGAGATAAATTTTCTAAGCCCCATAATTTTTTCTTTGTAATTTTCTTAATGTAGCTACTTGGGTATTTGTATTTCAGCTGATGTAAGTTACATCTCCTGTTCAGTTTCATCTCTCAAACAGACCAGAAAAACAACACTCCAAATACACAATATGATAAATAGTATGGGTCAGACAGTAGAAACTGATTCTGAAAGCTTCAGTGAAAGAAAGGAAATTTTAATGTGCTGAGAACTACAGAATTAATTGAATTGGGTGGGAGGAAGGGGGGGTAACAGTTCTTAGCTAAATTCAAAGACAAATATATTCCTGTGGGAATTGAAATTTTATTTATAAACTTCTGAAGTTCTTCTTTGCATGTAATTTATCCTGCTAGTCAAATTTGTGAATTCATTGGGTCAGGTAATACTGCCCTGCTCACGAATCATTTACTTAATGAAGTTATCTTAAAAGGAAAGAAGTAAATCTCTTGTTTCTGTAAAGCTGTGATGTTTCGAACAACTTAAAAAGAGACTTTTGACATAGCATAAATTTGGGAACACAAAATCACTTGATAAACTTTCCAAGTTTAAAACTACTCAAGCAATTAAGACATCCTCTTGTTATGGATGAATCGTAATTTCAGATTTCATAATTATTCATAAAAAAAGAAATGCAGAAAGAATAAACTAAATAATATTTGCTACCTTAGAGAGAAATCTAAATTTAATACGTAAACTGTTTAGGTTTTCTTTTTTCTTGTTTCTGGTCTAATGGAAAGAAGGTCTTTTGCTTTGGTCTTCACCAGCAAGAGCTCCAGCCACACTACTCAAATCACACATGGCAAAGGCTGGCACTGGGAAAACAAAGAACTGCCTACTGTAGGAGATCAGATTCTAGGCCATCTAAGGGACCTGAAGGTGCACAAGTCCATTGGACCCGATGAGATACATCTGTGGGTCCTGAGTGAACTAGCAGATGTAGTGGCCAAGCCACTATCCATCATATTTGAGAAGTCATGGAAGTCTGGTAAAGTTCCTGCTGACTGGAAAAGGGGAAGCATAGCCCCCATTTTTAAAAGGGAAAAATGGAAGACCCAGAGGACTACAGTCTCACCTCTGTGCCCAGCAAGATCACAGAGCAGTTCCTCCTGGAAATGATGCTAAGGCATATGGAAAATTAGGGGTGATTGGTGACCACCATCATGGCTTCACTAAGGACAAATCATGCCTGAGAAATGTGGTTGTCTTTTAAAACGGGGCCATGACATTGGTGGATAAGGGAAGAGCAACTGATGTTATCTACCTGGACTTGTGCAAAGCATTTGACCCTGTCCTGCACAACATCCTTGTCTGAAGTGGAGTGGCACAGCTTTGACAGATGGACCTCTCAGTGGATAAGAAGTTGGCTGGTTGGTTGTACTCAAAGAGTTAGGGTGAATGGGTCAATGCCCAAGTGGAGACCAGTGATGAGCGGTGTTCCTCAGGGATCTATATGGGGACTGGCGCTGTTTAACAGCTTTGTTAGTGACATGGACTGTAGGATTGAGTGCACCCTTAGCAAGTTTGCTGACCTCATCAAGTGTGAGATTGGACACTGGAGGGAAGGAATGCCATCCAGAGGAACCTTGACAGGCTTGAGACATGGGCAAGTGCTATCATTATGAAATTCAACAAGGCCAAGTCCAAGGTCCTGTGTGTAGGTCAGGGCAATCCCAAGCAAATATACAGGTTGGGTGGAGACTGGATTGAGAGCAGCTCTAAGGATAAGGACTTGGGAGTGTTGCTTGACAAGAAGGTCAATATGACCTGGCAATGATTGCTTGCAGCCAGGAAAGCCATCTGTATTCTGGACTGTGTCAAAAGCAGCACGACCAGCAGGTTGAGGGAGGTGATTCTTCCCCTCTGCTATGCTCTCATGAGACCCCATCTGAACTACTGCACTGAGGTCCAGGGTCTCAACATAAGAAGGACATGTATCTGTTGGTGCAAGTCCAGACAAGGGCCACAAATGTGAATGGGGTGCTGGAGCACCTCTCCTATGAAGACAGGCAGAGAGCTGTGATTGTTCAGCCTGGAAAAGGCCCCAGGAAGTCCTTAGAGTAGTCTCCCAGTATCTAAAAGGAGCCTACAGGAAATCTGGAGAGGGACTTTTTACAAGGGCATATAGGGCTAGGAAAGAGGGAGATTTAGATTAGATATTAGAAGTAATTCTTCAATATGACGGTGGTGAGTCACATGAACATGTCACTCAGAGAAGCTGTGGATACCCCATCCCTGAAAGTTTTCAACATCAGGTTAGACAGGGCTTTGAGCAACCAGGTCTAGCAGAAGGTGTTCCTGCCCATGGTAGTGGGGCTGGAATTAGATGATCTTTAAGGTTCCTTCCAACCCAAACCATTCTGAGATTCTGTTCTGTGAATCCTTTTGTCCTGGGTTCAGCAGTAGCAGTCATTTTTTCTCCTTCTTAGTAGCTGGTGCAGGGCTGTGTTTTTGACTTTCAGGCTGGGAACTGCGCTGGTAACACTGATGTTTTTAGTTGCTGCTCAGTAATGTTTACTCTGACCAAGGACTTCGTGAATCTCATGCTCTGCCAGGGAGGAGGGGAAGCCAGGAGGAAGCAGGGACAGGACACCTGACCCAAACTAGCCAAAGAGGTATTCTATACCACAGCACGTCATGCCCAGTATATAAACTGGGGACAGTTACCCAGAAGGGCAAGATCACTGCTTGGGTCGGGCTGGATATTGGTCAGCGGGTGGTGAGTGGTTATATTCTCTTCCCTTGTTATTTCTCTTATCATTATTATTATTGGTGGCAGCAGTAGTGATTTGTGTTATACCTTAGTTACTGGACTGTTCTTATCTCAACCCGTGGGAGTTACATTCTTTCGATTCTCCTCCCCATCCCTCAGGGAGTGGAGGGAGGAAGCAGGGGGGAGTGTGTGAGCGGCTGCATGGTTCTGGGTTGCCTGCTGGGCTTAAACCACAGCACCTTTTTTGCGTGCAAATTGTTTAATAGGGGATTATTGCGATTTTATTTAAAGGAAAAGTTCTGATAAACAGTGGGAGATCTGGATTAAAGCCATGTTGCTGTATATTGACTAACTGCCTCAGGAGACAGATTTGCTGTGACAAACATAGAAGTGCTCTAATCACCTCCCTCTAGGCTTCCTTATATTTACTACCTGTTGTTTAAGAAAGTCCTGGTTTCAGCTTGAATAACGTCAATTTTTTTTCTGGTAGCTGGTACAATGCTGCGTTTTGGATTTAGTCAGAGAATAACATTGAGAGCACACCAATGTTTTAGTTTTTACTAAGTAGTGCTTACTTAGGACTTCTTATGCATCTATTAAAAATGTTGCAGTGTGAATTGTGCCAAGGAACTGTAATAAGCAATCAAATGTCCATCTGATTTTTTGTTATTATCTTGGAAGGAATGTAGACTCAGTTACTTTGGAGTTCTTCAAATACCGTTTTATAGAGTCTGACGACTTAGTATGATATCATGCCAAAGCTAAATGGCCTGACTTTTCTGCAGTTGCACATGTCAGTTCATTCAGGATTCTGAGGTGGATTTTACAATGCTTTTTTCTTTTCTGTGTGACAATTCTGAGATTAAAAACTTGTACAAAATAACTAAATATTCCCAAGAGTGAAAGCCAGCACCTGCCGGTATTTCTATGTGCATCTAGTATTCTGTTTCTTTTCTATAAGCTGTTAAAACAAGTATCAGAAGATAGAAGCAGAGACACAGAGCTGTGCTGAAAATCAAATAATCATAATTTTTTAAAAAAACAAACCAAGTTTAGAGAGGCAAGTATTACTGAAGTGTGATCTCTGAATAAACAGTTACACTCTTAAAGCTGTTTCTTTGCTTTCACTAGTTACAATGTAAATTGATGTGCCTTTTTCACTGCTTGAGTCAGAAAATGCTCACTTCATGCATAGAATCATAAGACTTTTAAGAACAGTGGTACAGTTGTATAAACATGTACATGCGTCTTATCTTCCATAAAAGGAGGCCTTTTGCCATATCTGAAGCTCTATATGTAGTAGTATACGTATGTGGTGTAGTTCTATATGCAATCAAGTCACAACACACTTCACCACAGGAAAGAAATGAGAAGTGAAATTATTTAACTGCTCTCATTCACTATTTGCTCTGCTAAATGCCTTTAATTTCAGTTAAGTACAGTGAAATATAAAGTAATATCAAACAGTTTAAACTTCAGAGATACCATACTGACTTTGAAAGAGCAGGTCTTATTTAAAAACTATATTTTGATCTAAATAGTCTTCTGTTGCGTTGACATGTGTGCTCTGGTTTAATGGGTCTGAATTTTAACATTGCACAAGTGTTTTATTTAAAAATAGAGCCCTAATTGGTATAAGCTTGCTGGGCTTTAGATCGTCTGGTGTTTTATGATAGAATTAATAATTAGTGTAGAAATCTTACCAACTCTTTCACTTCAATTAACATGATAAAAGGGTATAAATAAATTATTTAACTGGACTTACTTACATGCTTCCCAGGCAAATCTGAAATGGAAATATCACCCATGGCAGGGCTCATTACTTTTACAAAATTTTGCCTGGTAACTGGATCTTTAAAAAAGTAGTCAATTTTTCTGTTATTGCTTTTTAAGGGATTCAGGAGTCAGATGACAAAATAAACGCGAGGGATGCCCACTGAGAGTAGCTGGGGGATGTTCCTGAGCTGGCTTTGTAACTGGAAACAAGACACTGTCACTTGTATGGCTTCTTGTGCTCAAATTTGGATCTTGCTGTTGCTCTGTGGAAACACATTGCATCAAAGTAGTTTCGAGTGAATTGCTAAGTCTAACCCTACTTTTACATGTAATTAATGGTTAAGATGCAGATTGAATTCTGCTTTCTGGCAGGCTGTTTTATGTTTTTAGGCATGCATCTCTATCTGTTCCTACTCGAGTATGCATTGTTTTGTGTGGTGAAACTTTTCAGTGCTGTATTGGGTGAGGTTAGGAAGGAGTGTGCCTGTGGGCACCCTAGACCAAGGCTGTTACAGAGAAGTAAGTAACCTTTTCTTTAGAGAACAGCTGTCTGGGTGTCATTCTGTTTCTGAGTGTAAAGCAGAAATTCCTTACTGGAACCAAGAGACTTAACGAAAGGTTAATGAATGTTACAATTTTCTTGTGAAAAGTTCTGGTCCTGGGGAACTGTCTTTTCCTAAGAGAAGGTCATGATATTGAAAGTTTCCCAGTAAATGCTTTTCATTTGTACTTTTAGACATACTCCCCATGCTTACTTAGCAGCTGGTCCATGATTGGTTTTTTTTTTTTAAACATCTGAAAGTCTGATAGGTTTTTCTTATTACACTTAATCTTGACAGAAGAGTTATGAGTGCTTCTGGTCTACATTGAAAACATATGGAGTGTCAGATGTTTTGAGACTACAGGAATTTGTTCTGCGGTTTAGATGGAGGAGAAGCACGAGGCAAGATTGTACTATTTTCCCAAAGTCAGGGATTAAAAGGAAGAAACAAAAAGTCCCCATAATCAATTACAATCTATTTGGGCTTTTTTTTGTATCATTCTTACTCAGGTCTGCCTACCAATTTTTCTCTCTGTTCCATCTGTCATGCCTCTTTATGTGTTTCTTTTCTATATACTGTAACCCAGTCACCCTTTTCTTTTTTCACATGCCTCTGGTTGTGATGCAGCAGACAAAAGTGCCAAGCTCCAGTAGATGGGAAAGTTTCAGGATTCACAGTTTAGATGCCATTTTTGAAATTGTTTTTATCACTTGGTATAGCAGAGAGAGACCTGTTTTCGTGGTATGTGACATATATTTCCATCAACAGGGAAGAAAGAGATGGTATTTTTTCATGGATCAGTAAATCAGCTTCCCAGTATGCTAATGGGATCCCCAAGAGACACCTGAATGGAATTTTTTATTTTATGTGTGTTTCTTTCCTAGAAAAGGTATATGCAGTCTTTAAAGACAGCATTACACAGAATCATAGGATCATAGAATAGTTAGGGTTGGAAAGGACCTTAAGATCATCTAGTTCCAACCCCCCCACCATGGGCAGGAACACCTCACACTAAACCATGACACCCAAGGCCTCATCCAACCTGGCCTTGAACACCGGCAAGGATGAAGCATTCATAACCTCCCTGGGCAACCCATTCCAGTGCCTCACCACCCTAACAGTAAAGAATTTCTTCCTTACATGGTAATATTTAGATTTGTAAGAAATTAATTTAAGCTTCTGAAAGAACAGCAGATGGAACAAAGCTGGAAGACATTGGGAAATAATGTTTTTCAGGAGGTGACAAAGAGCAATCTCACAGTGGAGGACAGGTGTCTGCAGGAATAGCCAGCTTGAGGCAGTAAGGTATGCTCATCTAGAAATGTCAAGGACACAATATCATCTAGTTCTGTTGTGTTTTTTTTTCCTTCAGTGAAACTATTTATTCTTACACTCTTTAAAAAATAACAAATCTATTTCTGTAGAAATAATAACTGAACCAAGAAGAAGAAAAAAAATCTAGGAAAATACTGAGCTTGGTACTTTGCACCCTGAGACAAAAGCTGATCCTTACCTAGTCTTCTCTTCCGTACTCCCCATGAAATTCCCTATCACAACATCAGGCCTGGTTGTAGGAGCTTATTTAACTCAAAATGGTAGATTCAAAAGCGCTCCACTCTTGAAAGACTAAGTGAGCTGCTGCCTGTTGAACTACTTATCTCAAACATTGATTTTGCATATATGCTTATTAGAAATACACACCCTGAAACTAAAGACAAACATGGCAATGGTGCCTTGACCATGGAGCAAAAAATCTTAGTGATTCCCTAGAGTGAAAAAAGCCATAAAAATTTTCAAAACAAACATTCCTACACCAGTCTACATTGTTGGGTGCATGTGTGAATCAGTTATGGACGCTCAGTAGGTCAGACTCAGGATGGTTTGAATTTACTGATGCTCTCAGCATTTGCTCTAACAGTGACACTCATTGTATGAGAGAACAGGTTGGTCTGAACGTAAGCACTGGCTTTTAGTGCAGGCATCATAGACACCTTGTGATCACGGCTTCTGTGATTCAAAGTAAAAGATGACATGCAGCAAATAAAACCAATTGTTTCTTGGAAAAATCAATTGAGTTAGCTGGTCTGATTAAGTATCATTTTTTTCTGGGTGACCCACAAGGCTGTTGATACTGCACTAGACAGAGTCACATGCCTATAATAATGAAGAACATCCTCAGACTGGCCATTTGTATTACTTATTCGTAAATGAATATATGTTAGAAGGAAGGTGAATATTATTTTGTCCTGATTTATTTTAAATTTCAGGTGGAGTAAACTGATCTTAATTTGAAACAATTTTCTTTTAAAAAACCCGCGTTTTTACTTGATGGAGACAATCTGTAATTTCAGCATAATAAAGAGGGTTCAAGTGCAGTGACATGAAGCACTTGATCTAGAGGAAGTACTAGTACACTCAAGATATTTTCTATATGCAGACTCAGTACTGTTTTGTAGCTCAACAGGCACAGTGGAAATATATATTGTACTGAAATACGTTTAAAATGAAAGGGGACCAAAGCTGAAACTCCTTGTAAACAAAAGTGTAATTTGTCCTTTCCGAATGATAAAGAACCCTCTTCTCCTCTTTGCTCTTTGCAGTTTAGATCACTGCCTGTATAATTTTTGGAAAGCAGCTACATTTATTCCTAGCTATGTGAATCTATTCACAGGAGGAGGGCAAGTGGCTTTTTACTAGTTCGACCCCTTACCCCTCCTCTTTCCTCCTGGTAATTCTTTTCATTTGGTGTTTGAGATTCATTTATGATGACGTTGGATTCTTGCCGGCATTTTAAAATGATACATCTGTATAGTTCCGTTGTGAAAACAGCAGTCAGTTCAAATTGTCATTCCCTCTTTGATACGACAGCCTGCTGTTCTGGGAGTAGAGTTAAACGTCTGCATCTAGACATTTGCATGTTAAAAAATTGCATACTTCAATTTACATTTTAGAAACACCAACAATAGTATGCCAGAAACGGGGAGGAATAAGAAAAGCATTTACAAAAGAAAATTATATGAGTCTCCTCTTTGCATTAATATACTGAATGAATAAGGGTTGCATCTCACTTGATTAACTTATACTTGTGTGAATGAGAACCAAGTCTCTGCTTAGAAGTATTTCTACTTTAAGCCTATAGTGTTTCTGGCATGTACGAAACAGCACAACATTTTAATTAAGCTATCCACAGAATGTCAATTAAAACCTGTCTTTGAACAGGTAATAGCTTTCCAAAATAATTTTAACACAGCTCACACCCTCCCCAGTTCTGGGGATACTACAAAAAACATTAGCATGGGTAGAGAAAAATTCAAGTCAGAACCTCAAGTAGATATAAACTGGAACACACCATTATGAATTCTGAAGCATGTGAGAGAGATTGACTGGTGTATTTTGGTTGATTACAGTGGGTTATGATGGTCTATTAATGTCAACAGAAAATCTGACAATGGCTTCCCTGGGGCCAAGATTTCAGTTCAGATACTTTCGTTGGGAATCGGAGATCATAAATCAGAAGTAAGGAAAGTTAGACTATACCTTCATTTAGAAGGACAGATTATTTTTAATATATGTTTTCCAGCCTGGCAACTAAGTAATATCAAGACTGAAATGATTATCCTAAATCAACCTGTACATTGGGAAGATATTCTGTAGCAAAAAATCAAATAATCCTCTGAGAGGTGTATGTAGGTATATATTTTTACTTGTAGTATCTGAGTACTAATGCTAATGATTTGGCTCTGTGGATTTATCCATGCTACTTCAATATTACAAAAAACCCTACATACTGTACTTACTAGAAACTTATAGGAAAAATACTCTAATGCTGTTCCTGCCAAGCAGCTTATCTGTCCTCTTTAGGTTTGGGTTCAGTAAGAACAGAAACCAAATATGTTATTACACAGTTTCCTTAATAGATTGCAGAACAGTTTAAAAAAGGGATTGAGAATATTTTACAGATGGGAAAGCTGAGGCAGAGTTTCATGAATGACTTCCAAAGCACTTTCATCTGGCAGAGATAGTTGGAAATTTAGGTTTGGTATATAGCGTTTGAATCTGATATTATCCCCAACTCTTTCTAATAAAACGTTTGTTTCTCTCTGTTGTGGTTTTGGTATTTTGTTGTTGTTGTTGTTGCTTACTTTTTTTCATTGTTGTTGTTGTTTTTTTCTTTTTTTTTTTGTTTGCTTTGGTTTGGTTTTCGGTTTCTTGTTTTTTTGCTTGGGTTTTTTTTTGGGGGGGGGTTTGTTTGTTTAGTTTGGGTTTTTTGTGGTCAATATATTCTGGCACCTCACAAATGTTAACAGATTATTAACTTTGCAAGTCATATAAGAATATGAATTTCTGTACTACATATTTTATAGAAAGAATCAGATCTTGAAAAGCACTTGGATGCTTAATTCCCAGAAAATTGACTAAGAGATTTAACCAAGCTTCTACAATAAGGCAATGTCTAAGTCAGCCATTGAAGTTAGGCCTTCTGAACCCTGTACAGTGCCCTGGGGCCAAAGAGAGATGAAACATGATGTGACATGTTACGTCTTCACTATACTACATTGTGAAAGAGAGACTCAGAATAATTTCTAAGTTCATGCCTGACTAGAATTCATGCAGCTGGCATTTATTATTGGCAATTCAAAGCAACCTACATTTACAATTAAAAAGATGTTTTGCAAAATATAAGCAAAGACTTTTTGCCTACATTTTTGGATCCCTTGGTCTGAACTATCCTTCTAGTCCCTATGTAACTGCAAGGCATAAGAATAATCCACTAATTTGTCATTTACATGATCTACAGTGAGGTGTTTCTTAAAGATTAGTGTAATATCATTGCTTATTTTTTACTGAATAACTAAGTAAAAATCTCCTCCTAAATCCCTTGAGGCTTCACGGATCAGACTTCTGCTTTTTGGCCCCAGGTTTTAGGGCTAAGAGAACACAATTCATATACAGTATTTTAAGAAAAAAAAAAAAAACAAACCCAGTTTTCTCTGTGTTTTCTGATTTTTTTATTTTAGGGTTTTGTTTGTTTATTTTGTTTGTTTGTTTTGTTTTGTTTGGGGTTTTTTATGTTGTTTTTTCTGACTTCACAGGAACTGATTCATCTCTATCACATTTTTTTACAGGGCTTTTAGTCCAAACCTTTTGTAAAGTTGACCCCTCTTACTCTACTGTGAGAGACAAATTCAGCTTCAAACTTCATGAACCCTCATAAATGGTCTGAAAATAAAGACAATATCTCATTTCATTCTTTTAAAGCAAGCTTAAGGCTTTTTTTTTTTTTTAATAGGCCCCCTCCGCTTGGTCACTCTGAGGCAGCTCAGAGTGTGCTGGAGAATGATAGCTGTTACATCAAATAAAAGGCTGTAAGTAAGTCTCACATTTACCACTTCACAGAGCTTTTGATAATAGCAGACTAAAGCCTGTTACACTGAGCTACACTCCCTATTTCAAATGGAATGCTTCTCCTTTTGAAGACATGAATACAGCATTGAAAGCCTGAACTTCAAATTTAAGATGATATTACTTCATGTAACACACACATTTTATTTGAGATGAGCTATCATGAAAATATAGTAATGCAATTAGCAACTGTAGTGAGAAACCCATGAGGTCAGTCAAAAAAAGCAACCAGAGGGTACTCACAGTTCTGCATATTCAACCAACATTTTTCATATTGCATCTTAAACTTTGTCCTTTGGTACAAAGAGCCATACAATTTAATCTTAACAAGTTTGTGTGTTATTATGCATTGTCAGGAGCTACAGTTGTATCTTATATGCACTGTTGTTAAACAGTATCACATACCTACTCAAATGTAAAGTGCAGGAGGTGAACCAGCACTAACTACAAGGAAGGAATGATTAAATAGTTTTTTACTATTTTTCTTTACATCGACTGTGGGAAATCAATAAATAAACAGTGGCCAAAAATCTCTGCTGTGCCCAGTTGCAGTATGGTCTGTAGATGTGACAGGTCTGTTGGTACAGATATTCAAAGGATTGCTTGCTTTCACCAGTGTAGGGCTCATAAATTTGAAAACAGTCAATGCTCAGTATACTCTCTTGCTCTTATCATGCATTTTCCATCCTACATCACTGTTCCTTTGAGGATAATGATACTTTGAAATGCTTTACCATGTCACCGTTATCTGCAGTCTGGAATAACATTTTTTGATTGATAAACACAATCTAATTAAACTAGATGTATTGAGTAATTATAGTTTGTATATGGAAAATACTGAAATGTTTCATTTTAAAATTCTCTGTTGTTACTTTTCTGTAGACATCGTATATCAAACATGTTTCTTGCCCTAAAAGGCAGGGTCCAGGTGGGTAGGGCCTCAGATGAACCCTGCTTAGGACAGTCTAAGGCTAGACTGGGCCCCTTGTTATAGCTATTTCTGCACAATGAACAAGGAGCTGTTGGTTTCTTTTGTGGCTGAGCAAGGTCTGTAGGAGCCAGTCATACTTCTAGCTACCACTTCTTTTCAGAAGAGTGAAAAAAAAAAAATAAATAAGAGAGGAATATGTGAATGTATAAGCATGCATATATAAATACTGCCTTCAATAGGTCCAGTGATGAAATGAAACTCTTATGGTTGATCGATTCATCTTTAACGATAACATTTGGGTTCAAGTATGAGAAACATCTGAATGTGAGATTAAAATATCCAGTGTCTGTAGTGCTTCCTTTTGTACAAAATTCAAGTGCAGGTATACTTCCAGACTGTATTAATCTGACTAACTGCAAAAATTGCTTGTGCAGTCTGCCGGTGACTCATTTTGTCATCCTTAAGGTGAGGTTTGCAAACCAAACTTGAGCTCTTATACTGTGTAATATTAAAAGAAGAAATGCAAAGGAGCAGCTAAGCATATAAGCATGGGATTGAGGCTTATCCATTTGATCAAAGCTTCCAAAAAGCTTTGAAAAAGACTATGAACAACTTTTACAGACATTAAAACTGTCAAGGAATACCAGGATTGGATTTCTGTCTGGCTGCCAGAAATAAAAACAAGACTTGAATGGTCAGTTTTCACAATGGAGGGGTTTTAAAAGTGAAATGCCACAAGGATCTGAGGTATCATGCAATAAACTTGGTATTATAAATTACGTTGTTTCAGGTAAGGTTACATAATTCTGGATAACAGCAAATTGTTCAGGGAACTAGCAATTGCAAAACAGTCTCAGAAAGCTCAACAGAATGTATGAGAAATTTAAGTTGAAATTTAAAGATGGCAAAGGCCCAGGAGGTTGGGTGGAATAAGATTTTAGAGTCACTGCAGATAGCTGTCTGAGGACATCAACTGGGTATGTAGCAGCAGTTCAAAAAGCACACAGGAATTATCTGGAAAGAATAGAATGTAAACCAGAAGGTATCAGTATGATGCTGTGAATTCATAATGTTTTCATAGCTTGAATGCTGAATGAATTTTTGGACATCATTTCTCAAAAAAAAAAAAAAAAATGCAATAGAGTTATGCAAGGTACAGAGAATTATAAGAGGCGTGGTCAGTAATAGAGAAAAACTCACAACAGATTAGCTGGACTGAGTAATACACAGAGCCTTCAAAGGGGATGAATGCAGAAGGAGCTTTTGATACAGGTTTATATAATTTTGTACCATGTGAAGAAATCAATAGGGAATTATTGATTTATCTGCTTGGAGATGGCACATCAGAATGTTTCGAAGGGAAATTATCCTGGTTTCAGCTGTAGCAGTTATTTTTGCCTCCTTCCTAGTAACTGGAGCAGTGCTGTGTTTTGGCTTTAGTTTGAGAACAATCAGAAGACAATCTCATTCCTTCCATCATTTCACCTGTGGAAAAACTCCTGTCCCAGGAGTTCAAGCAGTTGAGAGATGATATATCCAACTCCCCATGTGTACAAACGAGCATCTCAGCTGTTAACAGTAAGCACCCTCTTGCTCAAGAGAGAAGATGCAGGAGATACAAACCATGGGGCACCCTGTTGTTTTACCTGTGGGATCATTGAGAAGACATGAGAAAGTGGGAGGGAAAATCTACCTCAGTTCTTGAGGAACATATACGTGGAAAAACAACAACGAATGAGATCCTCCCAGGAAATTTGCTGCTCCAGTCTCTGGTGAGCAGTTTCCAAGACAGAGTGAAAAAGCTGACTTTGCTCCAAGCCCTATGAAAAGGAATTTTAATCCCTTTGTTCAAGAAGGAAATGAGGATCTTATGATTGCTATTAGAGGGGCCCTACCTCCAGCCAGATGGAGGAGAGGGACAATGGGGTTTACTGGACTGCGTGGATCAGATGGTCTGGCACAACAGTCCTGCAAGAGTATAAGGCTCTAATATCTATCTAATGCGCAGTGCCATCATGCCATCAAGGGGTAGAACCCAATTGTATTTCTGGAGTGACAGGGTGATCCTAACAGTTAGCTGTATTGCAGGCTGAATTCAGCCTAACTGGAAATTGAGTGGCAAAAGCACTCTGTTGTGACTGGTCCAGAGGCTCCATGCATCCTTGGCATAGACCATCTCAGGAGAGGGTACTTCAAAGACCCAAAAGGGTACCAATGGGATTTTAGTATAGCTGCCTTGGAGATGGAGGAAATTAAGCAGCTGTCCACCTTGCCTGCTCTTTCAAAGGATCCTTCTGTTGTGGGGTTGCTGAAGTTCAACAAGTGCCAATTGTGACCACAGTGGGGCACAGGCGGCAATATCACACCAACCGAGACTCCCTGATTCCCATCCATAAGCTGATCTGTTGAGTGGAGAGCCAAGGAGTGATCAGCAGGACCCGCTCACCCTTTAACAGAAGTGTGAGAGAAACTTCAGTATCAAATTTCAAACTTGAAATTTAATATAAATTTAGAATAAATCATGGAGGCAGAAACTGGAATATGGCTATTTCATATTTTTCTTAAAGATGGTGAACAAAAAAGTAGAGTGTTAAAACAGAAATCCAGGATTAAAAAAAAAAAAATAAAATCATTCATTAACTGGTGGCTGGATTAGAACACATCCTTTAGAATGACGTGTCTTTTTGATTTGAGGACTGCAACCACAGGAAAAATCATTGACCTATTTAAATGCTTGTTTGTAAAAGTTTTGGTGCAGAAAAAAACCTAAAAACCAAATGAGTTTTAATATTAGAAGCTTCCACTGATACTTACTTTATGAAAGGAAGAGTCTTTCATCTGTCTAGTATTTCTTAAATTATTGAGTGAAAGACATCTGCCTAGGCTGATGTTAGATTCTGTTAGAACTAAGAATCTGTATACTGTAATTAATTTTCAATTTTCATTTACAAGTAGAACAAATTTGTTTAAACAAGTCTTACAAGATTTTTCATCTTAACCTCTTATTACATCTGTGGAGGACTAGTGATCTGCTAAAATATAGACTGAAGTTAACAAAGCAGAAGAATTTGGATAAAGTTAGTAGGGAAGCAAATCAGCCCCCCTAATGGCAGTGCACCAAAAGATTCTGTCTTTAGAGGTGGCATAAATTCGTATTTTCTCTTTCAAAATGACATTTCAACACTTCATTTATTCACATCATGCCTAAATGCATAGCCAAGACTGAAGAATTTGTAGAAGGGCTTGTGCTATCCTTGTTCTGATCATAGAGTTCCTTTGAGGAAAAGGATTACTTAGAAATTGTGCAATGGCCATGGAAAAAGAGCATTTTTAACAGTTCAGAAATAAACTAAATGCTGCACTACGCTCAACTGACTGTTCTCACTTTACAAGTGATTGAAAGTCCACCCACACCTCCCTTGGATAGTGGATGACATTGCTAATTCACAAAGAATTCATGTTTTGAGCTGTAGGCTGTACTGACAACTTGACAGCACCTACAATACCAGACCATATTACACCTAAGGCCACCTGGAAGTTTCAAAATGGAGTGCTGATGTTGAAGTATGTACTTGTACACTTCTGGTTTGTGCTTGTGCCATTACTGTGGCTGCTTTTTATAAAGTACGTGTCACTTGCTGACTATCAGGCTCTTCCTCTCTCCCTGTTCCTGTCTCTGTTCCTGTGCTGCCCTTCTCCCATACCCTCTCTCTCTCTCTCTCTCTTTATTTCTTCCCACCCCATCAACAAACAAGTGTAGCAAACATAATACTTCATCTTTTTGCCATCACTGGGATATAAATTAATTGCTAATTTATTGATATAAATAATTGCTAACTCCGGATTCATAAATAACAAGCAGTCTCCAGTTGGCAGCTTTGCCATTGCTGTCTAACTGCAATGAGAATATAGACCCAAATCACACTTAACAGATTATATTTATGTATTATATTTAGGTCATGAACTATAGGCTTTAATGAGATGAGATAAGGGATGGTAATGACTGAAATGGCTTTAAGAGCTTTTTCAAATTAGAACCTTTGAACTATCTTATGTAAAGCTGTTCACAGTTGCTTTACTGCAGCTATACTTAATAACACATTTAGCGCTATTAAGGCCCTGCTATTAATCTTTGATACCTTTCCTGACCTGGTCCTTCATCTCATTGGTTTTCCCAAGCAGGAAAATGCAAGGGCAATTTCAAAGCTCTCTTCTTAGTGTCTACTTTCAAACTTTGGACCCTATCTCCTAATTTTTTTCCAGTCACCTATGAAACCTGAAATTTCAGTTCACTCTGTGCATTTCCTTAATGCATAATAATTTACACCTTGCAGCTTACAGCATTCAGTAGGTAAGCTATTCAAGGACAGTTAGCAAAATATACTTCTTACTGTTGTATGGATCAGGTCTTTCAAAACAAGTACCCCTGCAAGATAGGTCCATGCATATTCAAAAGTTCTTTCTTCTTGTTCTAGCACATCTTACAGTCAGCCAAATAAAAGCAAACAAAAAAATTTAAAGACTAAAGCTTATACCTCCAGTGTCTAGAAGGCAAACCATCATGCACTGAAAGAAATAAACAGCTGACTAAAAAACTGGAAATAGTTTAAGTAAATATGTATTGCAGAAGATTGAACACAGACATGCAGTTTGATACTAAATGTACCATTCGTGAAGCTTAGTGTTGTATCTGTAATAATATACTTCAATATGACGGATCTAATCTCTAAAGTATGTTTACAGTGAGTTATGCAGAAATATTCATGGACAAAGAGAAAGTAGTGAGGCTTTATTAACATGTCTATCTGTTGAGTACATAAATACATAAGATTGCAAGAAATGCAATAATTTCTTATTATGTAGCTTGCAGTTATTCCCATCCTTAAGAGTACTTGAAATATACAGGCTGATGGAATAACTTCACAGCTGGCTTGGGCATTGCAGTGTTTACTGGGGAAAGAGAGTATGGGTCTGATTAACATTTCAAATATCAGTCTCTACATGTAAATAGACTTTAGAGTAGCACTGGAAGAAAAGATTATTTTGTGATGAAGCATAAAACTATGATTTGGAAATTGGGGGTAGATTTCTGGCTTTTTTATAGCTTTTCTCAAAAGTAAATCATCTAATCTCTCAATTTTGTTTGTTCCATGCAGACAAGTAAGCAGTGGAAGTTCCTCTCCCATTTTGCAAAGACACTGTCTCAGAATCACAAAGTCTTCTGGGAATACCGCTTGCATTGCTTTTTGTCCTAATTAAACCTGACTTTTCCATGTCATATTTATGTGCCACATATTTTGTAGCATGATCCTTATCTCCACTGTGGCCTTGCAGGGATAGTGTAATGCAAACAGAGATGGTTCCAGAGATGAGAAGGAGTTGGGCAACATTTTGTAGGAATGCTGCTGTTTGTGCTAACATTGCACCACCACAATCCATATTCTCTCTGGCACTAATTTCTTGGTAAGTATAGTTTTCTAAATTATTCGTGACTTTTTTTTTTTTTTTTTGTGCTCTCCTTCAGCATTTTTGAGGGCTTCTCTAAAGATTTCTACATACACTTCTTTTGCAGTGTAGACTGAATTGTAAAGGCACATCCTGTAGTCAGTTAGAAAACCATAAATACAGTGGCATAGTCGTATCTTCAACCCACATGAATATCAAAGGATGGGCACCTCTAGGTGAGGTGAACGTATGCATGCCTTCATCTGATAGTACAATGCCTGCTGTACAATTAAGTCTAGTATCCTAGTAACAGCTGCCTATGCTTCTTTCCCCAGTGACATCCAGTGAACTTTTAAAGGGCAGACTTCAACATGCTGAATAAAAAGCAGCAGTCAGAAGGGCGAAGTAGAAAATTCAGGAAAAAAGGCTGCAGGCTGTTTTGTGGTTGTTGGTTGGTTTTTATTTTGTTTTGTTGGGGTTTTTAAGAGCATTTCATTAAAGCAGCAGAAGACTTGTGTGCCTTCTGAGCATTTAAGAAGTAGTAGAGTGCTTGCACTGAAGAAGTACAAGACCTCATTACACCCAATAGCATTTGCTAAAATAACAGATCATGACTGAACCCAACAGGTTTGACTGGAGCAGTGACCACAGTTCAGAAAGAAATTACAAGGGCAAAATGAGGATCAAAGAGAAAAAGCTGAAGGACATAACTAGACACAAGCTCTTCTGATACTGTCTAGGAGTACGGGTTTGCATATCTAAAGGCCAATAAGAGCACTGTTCTGTATACACCTGGTTAAATGCTAAGATCTTTAACATCTGAAAATCTTTGGTCTGATGTAATTTCACTCCAGTACAACCTCTCATCCAGAGGCTGGTCAAATCCAGGTATGAACTACAAGCAGACTTTGACTGGATGTTACCTATAGGTAAGACATTTCAGGCATTCCTATAGGAAATCCTGTATTTCTCACCACTTTCTTGTGCTTTCAGTGAATAGATGCAGTATGACCCTGCAGCTTTCAACTGTGAGAGCAGTACAAAATGCCCCCACAGTAGGGCTGAAACTGATGCTTTTGAGTGGATCCCACTATGAAAAGAAATACCCAGTGATAAATGTTTGGACCTTTCTAAAATTACCTGGTGATCTTGCAAGTAATCACAAAGGTAGATTCTGTAGAAAGTGCCTATGCTGGAGGAGTTTTGCACATTTGCAGAATCTAAATAATAATTACATAAATATTTCAGGCTAAAACAACTTTGTACCTCCTCTTGGAAATGCTTGCCATATTTTCACTGGCAAAGGGTCTGACTGCACCACCCAAGTCTTGGAAGGCCAATGCAGGGACTGTAAGAATGAAGACCTTAGGCCCACTGTAGGACAGGATCTGGTTAGAGACCATCTTAAAAACCTAAACATACACAAGTCCATGGGACCTGATGAAATCCATCCGTGGGTCCTGAGGGAGCTGGTGAATGAAGTTGCTAAGCCACTGGCCATCATATTTGAAAAATCATGGCAGTCAGATGCAGTTCCCGACGACTGGAAAAAGGGAAATATAACCCCCATTTTCAAGAAGGGGAAAATGAATGACCCGGGGAATTACAGACCAGTCAGTCTCACCTCTGCGCCTGGCAAACTCTTGGAGCAGATTCTTCTGGAAGGCATGCTAAGGCACATGAAAAACAAGGAGGTGGTTGGTGACAGCCAGCATGGCTTCACTAAGGGGAAATCCTGCCTGACCAATTTGGTGGCCTTCTACGATGGGGCTACGAAACTGATGGACATGTGTAGAGCAGTTGATGTCATCTACCTGGACTTGTGCAAAGCTTTTGACACTGTCCCACACGACATCCTTGTCTCTAAATTGGTGAGACATCAATTTGATGGGTGGACCACTCGGTGGATAAAGAACTGGCTGGATGGCCCCACGCAAAGAGTTGTGGTCAATGGCTCGATGTCCGGCTGGAGACCGGTAACGAGTGGTGTCCCTCAGGGACAGGTGTTGGGACCGGTCTTGTTCAACATCTTTGTCGGTGACATGGGCAGTGGGATTGAGTGCGCCCTCAGCAAGTTTGCCGATGACACCAAGCTGTGTGGTTCGGTTGATACGCCGGAGAGAAATGATGCCATCCAGAGGGACCTCGACACGCTTGTGAGGTGGGCTGATGCCAACCTGATGAAGTTTAACTATGCCAAGTGCAAGGTCCTCCACCTGGGTCGGAGCAATCCCAGGCACAGCTACAGGTCAGGCAGAGAAGAGATTTAGAGCAGCCCTGCAGAGAAGGACTTGGGGGTGTTGGTCGATGACAAAATGAACGTGAGCCTGCAGTGTGTGCTCACAGCCCAGAAAGCCAACCACATCCTGGGCTGCATCAAGAGGAACGTGACCAGCAGGTCGAAGGAGGTGATCCTGCCCCTCTACTCTGCTCTCGTGAGACCTCACTTGGAGTATTGTGTGCAGTTCTGGTGTCCTCAACATAAAAAGGACATGGAACTGTTGGAACAAGTCCAGAGGAGGGCCACGAGGATGATCAGGGGACTGGAGCACCTCCCGTATGAAGACAGGCTGAGAAAGTTGGGGCTGTTCAGCCTGGAGAAGAGAAGGCTGCGTGGAGACCTCATAGCAGCCTTCCAGTTCTGAAGGGGGCCTACAAGGATGCTGGGGAGGGACTCTTCATCAGGGACTGTAGTGACAGGACAAGGGGTAATGGGTTCAAACTTGAACAAGGGAAGTTTAGATTGGATATAAGGAAGAAATTCTTTACTGAGAGGGTGGTGAGGCACTGGAATGGGTTGCCCAGGGAGGTTGTGAATGCTCCATCCTTGGCGGTGTTCAAGGCCAGGTTGGATGAGGCCTTGGGTGGCATGGCTTAGTGTGAGGTGTCCTTGCCCATGGCAGGGGGGTTGGAACTAGATGATCTTAAGGTCCCTTCCAAGCCTAACTATTCTATGATTCTATGATTGTATGATTTTGCAGCACCTCCAAGTTGATCCCAGGTCAGACTGCATTTAGGTTTGGAGGCAATGTGCTCACCAAGTCTGCTGAATCTTTAATGTCACAGATATCTTGAGTGCGTCTCTAGAAGCATCAGATAAACTGGGTCCCCAAATATGAATTTGAAAATTACGGACTACTTTTTCTAATGTGTGAGTAAGAACATACCGGGGCTTGTTATTTTCTGATATATTTGTATGAATCAGCCCGGGTGGGAATATTTTGTACACTTGTGCAGAAATATTGATTCAATGCGTTCTTGATTAAATATTTTCCTGCCTACATTTCTTAACTAGAGAGTTTATCATTTGTCTACTGAAATACTACAAACCTTTAAAGGTGTCTCTGCAAGACTATTCTTTATTTCTCACTGAAATTCACATTTGTATCTGAATTATTTTGCTCCTCATAAAGTCTGATGAGGACTCATATCTTGTTAATCAAACTTCTTGTGCCATGAACAAACATAGCTGGGAGTGCTGAGACAAACACAAACTTAGTGTTTCTTAAATACAGGGAGGGTTATGGCAAATTAAATAACATTCTTCATATCTAATACTTTACTACATGATAGCTTCCTGACCATCTTTGAAAAAGCAACAACTTTTCTATACAATTATACGTTTGTATATGGTCCACAGAATCCATTCTGCCAAGATAACGCCTTTTTTCCTGAAGTTTAAACCCAGTTCTGAAGAAACTATTACTGCTTGCTGGCTACCATCTATGAGATAAAGTTGGTTATGATTTTTTCTGAGGCCTGCAATTAGACTTGGTCCCAGGCAATCAGCTTGAGGTGGCCCTACCTGAGCGGGAAGCTTGGACCAGATGGCCTCTAGAGGTGCCTTCCAACCTCAACCGTCCCATTATGCTGTTAAAATTAATAATGTATTTGTATATTAATGCAATTTTTTCTGGTGTCTTCTACTCATATATTACGAGAACAGTGACTAATATTTTTCTTTTGCACTTTATTCATACCATTCATGATTTAATAGATCTCTGAATTAGTTGTTTTTACAGGGAATACCCTGCCAACTGCTTTTCTGGCACATCACAGGTATTTTCAGCATTGATTGTTGCAGTGTCAGAAAGCTGGAGAGTCCTATACATAGGCAGGACCTAGATTATTTTAAGATCTACACAACAGTGCTTTGGGGAATGTTCCTAAGTTATGATGATCCAGCAAAATTATCATTACTTGATGTCTTGTATGCCTAAAATAGGATCAGACCTCTTATACTGAACAATGGCTAGAAGGACTGCTACTCGAAACAACATTCACGTTTAGTTTAATAAGCAAAATTATTGTTACCTGGAAAATGTTTTGTGTGCTGGCATGTGTGTTTGAAGGCAGATCAGCATCTGCCAATGATGTACACTGTGTCTGGGACTGTAATATGCTCTTCTGTGAATTTCCAGGGGTGCAGAAGACAGAGACAACATGCTCTCAGGGAATCTTTCTGTCACAGTGTTTTGTGTCCCTTTACTTTTGACTGTCTCTGAGCTGGTAGTCACTTGGTTGAGGATCAGAGGTTGATCACCTCCTCATTTCTGGCCTTAGTCCAAAACCAGAACATGGGCTGCAACTGGGGAAAGGTATGTGAATCTGACTTAACATTCAAGAAAATGCTTGTAAAGGCAGGTGCCATGGTCTGTTACAGGACAATGTACTCTGTAAATTAAATCTGATTTTTTTGGCTCTTTAGGAAAAGTTACAAAACCAAAATAGGGCTAACATGTGAATTCACTAATTCATCAATTAATTTATGAAGTTTCTAATTCACAGGTTCTCTAATTCATAACTCACAACTTGTAATTTGTGACTTGTGCAGCTGTGAGGAAAGTAGTTACTAAGCTGGCAGTGACAGCGAGTGTTCATCCTTCCTCTCCCGTCAAGGTGCGAGCACCCCATTTATCACACTGAGAGGCACAAAAGCCTCGGAAGCCCAGCTGTTGCTGGATCCACCTCAACTCCCTTTTTTTGAGTAAACTTATGTATTTCTACATTCCACCTTAGAAGTTTGGTTTGTACTATTTCCACGAGTTAGTGGATTCTGAAGGCACGGCCAGATAATCAATATGTAAGGATGATGGCCGCGGGATACTGCAAGCTGCAGGTGGTAATGGCCGCAGGAGGACCTCTAGCTCTTTCTGGCCACTGTGTCCTGCAAATGTATGTCCCCTACTTTCATCTAATGGTGCTGTTCCTGGCATATCTCAGGCCTGAGCATGAGCTGTGTGCAAAATGTGGGCAGGAGTTAACAGTCACAGTGGGGTATAAAAGATCACAGGCTTTCTACCCAGAGTTTTGGTGAATGCAGTCAGACACTGCAGGGTATGTGCTTAAAACCAGCTCTGCCTTTGGAGAACTGGGTAAAACCCTATAGCTTTTCAGGTGGAGACAGAGAGGCTTTTGACTTGGAAACTAAGGAAAGTGTATCATGTGGACATTGCTGATGAAAGATCAGTACCTAAAGGCCATTGGATAACATAGTTCTAATTTGTTTTGTGGTTTTGGGGGTTGTTTATTTGTTTGGGATTTTGCTGTTGTTGCTTTGTGTTTTTTTTTAAAGGAGTAATGGAGTTTTAGGTCTTGGCTGCTCGATATAGGCCATAAATCATTAAAACATCTTTTGATTTTTTTTTTTCTGATTTGTGAATGAAATAGATCCTTGCTGGCTTACAACAGTATTAAAGATTTCAGAAAAGAAACCAAGTAAAACAAATAATTTGTCTTTTTTAATTTCCTTTTTTTCAATTGTGTTTGCATCTGAATTTTTTATTGGGTAAGTAAAGATAACATTAAGGGTTGTAGAGTTGTTGTTGGAGGTGTGGCCAGATTAAGTAAGCGATTGTGGTCTAGCTAGAAAAATTTTGCATTTCTAGTTGAAAACACTTGCAGCAACCTTGATTTTACTGCAGAAAGAATTGTATATAAAATTTGCCGCCATAATAACCAGTCTCTCTCATTTTATATATATATATATGTCTGGACTTGAACTTCATATGTTGATGACTGAGTATTCTCTGAACTGCTCTTCTGTCTCCATATTTGTGACGTTTATGCTTGGTAAAAGAAAATAACAGTGGAACCCTATAAAAAATGTATTAGTTTCAGTGGTAGTGAATCACAGCTTTTTTTCTTTAATGACAATTTCTTGAGGGTTTGGTTATCTTTGTCATTAGGAATTGTATCTCCCATGAAACATTATCAGAATGTATTTGTGTAAAGTACCCAATCTGGTAGTTTGTGAGTACTCAGCATGGATTAAGAACAACAAAAGGAAGAGAGGAAAATAATTAAAAGCTATATTGGGTATAATGAGGCTTTTTTAGCTTAAAGGCAACTGAGAAAAAAATGTTAGCTTTCTGTCAACACCTGTGTTTGTATGTACAATCACACAAAAAAAAGACTGCCTTCTCTAAAGTAATAAATTAGACTCCTGTTTTATATGGGCCACTAAACCTTGAGGTACCCAATAAAGTTTAAAAGGATTGATAAAAGAGAAGACATCTCATCAAAAAGAGGTCTCGGCAGCAGTAAAACTATTATACCTTTTTGGGTTTTTTTCGTTGTTCAGCAGGAGAAACGTTAACTGGACATGAAATTTCCACAACCCCTGGAATTCCAGGGGCAGATACTTAGGTTCTTTTAAAAACTTGTATGTCTAACCTCTCTGTGAGTAGTCTTTTTGATGTGCATGGTTCACAAAGCCCTTCTGTGGGTACTGCTCTGCCCAAGAAAAAAACTTCTGAAAGTGCAGTGCATTACCTGGGGAAATGATCTCAGTGAAATAGACAAAGCCTTGAAGCAGGTGATGAGTGCTGGAAGCACACCAGTGGCAAGCTCAAGACTGTGTTTTTTAAAGTGTGCTGATTACTACAAGAAAATATATCTGCAGGTGTATAATAACCACTGATGATCCCACTGAAACAAGCAGACTTAATGGTGTGCAGGGCTAGTGTCCAAACAAATGCAAAATAATGAATTAAAAGCATTCATTAGTAAGAAATGATTGCTTCCAAATTATATACTGTCCACACATTTACAAGAGATTTGTAAGTAAATACTTAACATTATCACTACAAAAGGATGGTGTCAATCTACAACGGGGACTTGAAGCTGAAGCAGAACAAAAGTAATTTTATAATGCCTATAATACAAACCAACAAAGTCAATGGAAACAAAACATTTTTCTTTCTTTCGAGATGCTAGTATTTTCCAGAGCAAACCAATTTTTCAAAATATAGGAAATGAAAATGGGAATTTATAATCAAAATAGATTACAATTTTAGTTCTTGGTAGAATGAAGTCTACTTCTTTTACTGCTATGATCAGAACTTGCTACCTGGAAAATAAAAAAAAATAAAAAATAATAATAATAAAAAAAAACAAAACCACAAACAAATAAAAAACCCAGTGACAACAACCAAACAAACTAAACCCCAAACCAAGCAAGCTGTTTCAAAGCAGTCTGTCTCATACCTCTGCTAATATTTCAAGAGTATTCTGTATATACCCAGCACTACTGAGAACTTAGAAAATGTATGAATTGAACATGAGGTTGTGAGAGCCAGCTGCTGAAGAGGTTTGAGCAAGATGTTTGCAAGCTGTAGGGAGATCTGGAAAAACAGGTGACTGACACTTGCTTTCCAAAACTAAAGGAGATAGTCTGGCACTGAACACGTCAGGAAACAAGACCGCATGAAAAGCCCTTCCCAGGTCAGGAGGAGGCACATGCTAACAAATAGTTACCGCTTGGTCAAGCTGGAACTGGACACCCTCACTGGAGCCTTTCTGACACTCATCTACCTGCTGTGGCTGGCTCTACACTGGGGTCACAGAACTCAATCAACAACTGGAGATATTATTGGGTGAGAAGGGCGGATAGGAAAAAGTACGCCATGTTCTTTTCTGCAGAAACTGTCCTTGATGTAGTTCCCTCCCCAGCTGGATATCCCATTTGCTGGAGTTCTTGCAGACCTCAAAGCTGTGATTCCGCAGAGGTCAGAGGGAATATCCCAGGGAGAGAGGACAGTAATGAAGACTTAAACTCTCTTGGTGAGTGGTAGCAACACCTGAGTCTGACTTGGGTGACTTATTTTCTTCCTCTAGAATGCCTGCTGATTGGGGTAAGTTTCTGTGAGTTCTCAGATAACAATAAAGGTCACTTTGTAATCAAATGGTATTATTTATAGTATAAGTAGCAGGAATTTTTTAAAAAGAGAAAGTTCATTTGTAATAACCTTACAATAAATGAATAAAATTTTATCACCTCCAGAATTAGAATCCATGTCCAAAATTTTATGGTATTTATGAATGTGACAACTTTCAGGACAATACCTCTGGATAGTTAAAATGTAATAATTTAGTGCTGACTACAGCATGAATATTGAGATGTTTTAATCTGAAAAAAGGGATACTCGAATAAAAATATCTTTATAAATATTATTATATTTTAGTTTAGAAGATCCAGTTTAAATCAAGAGTTTCATTGTTAAAATGCCAAAGCACACCTGGTAACAATAATCATAGAAAGAAGATAATGTTACTCTATTATCTAAATTACACTTGGCTGTTTCAGATGAATAAGGAAACTGGTCTTTAGACTGTACATAATCTTCAGGACATCTTTCCAGTAAGTTTGCTTTGTTTAAGGTAGTCCACAAACCCAGAAATACAAATCTGAGTAATGATGGATTAGAAGTGGTAGGAAACTTTCTGTACCGATATCCTCTGTGAGCATCAATGAGCAGCTGAATATTGACAAAATGCCCCTCAGAGAAAAGACTTTGGTTTTATAATCATCTAGATGTGTGGTTTTTTGCCACACTTTAGTAACCCCATGAAAGCACTTTGCCCTTCCCTTGAAACAATCCACTTTAATGAAAAAGTTCTTTCTGGTGAGAGTATATCCATGCTCATTTTCACAATGGTTGTTCTTTGTGGCCTATTTATAAGATGTATATTTTTGTCTGTGGCAGTGTGAGGTAAATTCACATTTTTTCAGTTATGAATGTGTATGTGGTTCTCTTGCATAAATGAAAAACTATAATGCCTGTTGAAGCTGTTTTCCTACATGTCTTTAAATCAGGAAGCCACCAAGGATAATAAATAACTGGAACACTTCATTTATTCAACTCTAGTCTAACTTAGTATTTATAATATATCACATTTATCAACAGGGCTAAGCGATAAGATTTGGCAAAACTAAAGGTTATTCAAAAGGATTCATCTTCATCAATAGTTCTGTGAGTACTGGAATTTATAACACCTGGTTTCCTGAGCCCTAGTATGTCACGACTGGGCTGTTTACTGGGGCTGGAACATCATAAGGTGCATCTCCGTGCTTCACACACCTGTTCTTTCCCAAGCTGGTTTTGTGATATCTCATAGAGACGAACTAACACAGCAGCCTTTCCCTTAATTTGGGAAGGAGCACCAATTTGAAATCCTATTCTCCATTTTGCCAGCTGTTAATTAATCTGTCGGTTTTAATTTGGTTTGAAAGTAGCCACTAGATTCCAAAATTTATTATAGGATACTAAAGGACACACAGGCAGACAGTACAACTGGGAAACAATGCTGAAAAGACAACCAGTTCTTAACTCACTGTAAAGGAAAAGTGTCTCACCAGATACTCTTTGATAGTTTCGGAGATTAAATGGAGAAAACTTTTCCCTGCCTCAGTATGGGAGAGATGCCTGATAATGGACAATGCAACGTTTAAAGTATATTTTCAACAGTTTTTGCATATTTCTTCAAGATATAAGTTATAATTAAGCTTTTACTATCGATGTGTTCAATTCCAAATTGAAGTCCTCAGGAAAGGTTACTGCTTTTGCCTTAGTGGTGAAATGAAAACAAAAGGCACCCTCACCTGTCAATGTGCCATTCACATTTAGCAAATTCCGTAAGACATTGTTGATGCCTTTGGTTTCTTCCAGTGGCATGCAAGGGCTTCTGAGGTGTTTCTGTTTAATGGCAGTGATTCAAAATTCTACCCACTGTTTGTGACTGTGGGGGACTTAAATCAATAACCAAGATGGACCCTTACAAATTTCCTCTGATGCAGCAGGAACCACACTTGATTAACCAAAGCCTCTTTTGAGATAAAGTTTTTGTTATGCAGAGCCGCAAACTTTTCCTTGTGATCTAGAAAAAATATACCTTTGAATGGCATTTTTCTAGACCCCCCCGCCACATTTTTGAATGGCATTACATAATTTAGCATGTGGCTTTCCCTGGGAAGGAATAATTTACACATCAACACCAATAGTAAAGATATTAGCCATGGAGCATTTTGCCTATAAAAGAAGTCATTGGGTCATGATACGAATCTGATCTGTAGCTGCTATAAGTAATAATACTTTCATTAAAGTAAATGTTGCTATGGAAGTTTGGAAACTACATATAATAGTAATTAATCAGGACTTGATAATGTCAGTTACATAGCCACCAACATCATGCTAATGCAGAGAGGTAAGCAGCTCCTGCTTTAATGAGATAGTAACTGAAATAGACAAAAAACACAAGTAAATGAAAAGGATACATGTATTTGGTAGTTTGCTTGTTTTTTTATAATGAATAAGGTGGAAGGATCAGCCTCAGGTCATTTAATGTTTCAACATATATAATGCTTCTTATGTCAGTGGTTTTGTTTCATTGAAGTCTGAGATTTCAAAGCTTCTTTATCTTTTACATTTGAAGTCTGCTATTAATCTTCAGACCCTAAAGGGAAATAAATTTACTCATTTCCTAACCCAGTTAGAGGGCTGGAAACAGTGTTTGAAACAGAATTTTAAAATAACTGGCTGTAATTTGTGCACTTCCTAATATGTGAAATTTGTAAATTGAGACCTCTACCACTCAGAAAATTACATAAAAATAAAGATATTTTATGAAATAAATGAGTACAAACCTGACTCTGTATACATCTACTGCAGTGGGAGACATTTTTGGAGTTGCATTAGAAAATTGTTGTCTGTTATTAAAAACCAGTCCCTCCTAAAATAAAAAGGCCTACTTTTTTTTAAAGAGATAGTCTTAATGACATGCACCTTTTAATGATTACTGGATTAAAATGAAAATAAATAACTGCAGCAGCTGACTGTATGTATACTAAAGAAAACAAAAGAGTTTTTTGTGACCCATCTTATCACAGAAACATTTCTTTCATCATGTAGATGTTTTGTTGGTTTTCTTCCTGTACACTTCCTGTATTACAAAAGTTTTGTGCATAGAAAGCATGATATTTGCTTTCTTATTTCTTTTATTAATTTATTTTTACAAATGGGGTCATTCAGACTATCAATAGACTACAAATTCTTCTGAGCATTTTGAAAAGGACAAGAATGGAGTGATATGCCAAAAATAATGAATGTCAAATGTTTCTTGTAGCTAAAATAATTCCTGGTTCCTCTGCAGTTTAGAATTGCAGCTTTACAGAACTCATTCGTTCATAACTCATAAACATTCTCATGTCCAAAAGTTCATGTCCAATCAGGAAGACTTAATCTAATTTTTGTATACATATGCATATGTTTATGTACCTGTATCATAGATTTGTTATTTTTCCTGCTTCTAGATTTCTCCAAATAAATAGCAGATTATGAAATACCAAATATATTCATTTGAAGGAAAGGAAATATTTATGAAGAATATTGTTCCAGCAATTGACTCCAGCAATTACTCAGTCAGGACTTATACAGTCAGGTGACATTAGTGAATAAGAATGTATGAATGCTAACATGTATCATATAACAGCATAGGTTCAGGCAGAATTCTAGATAAATCTATTCAACCTTGGAGTATCTTACATCTTATAAATCAGATTACAATATCTGCCACATATGAAATGCCAAGAGTCTCAAGAACAATCAGTGCTTATTTCAGATGATGTCATGGGATTTTATGAAAAATACATACACCAGGAACTGGATATTCAAAGTATTCTCATAATTCCCTCCTGAATTACCGTGTGAAATAACTTCTGCAAATCTCACTCAGAATAGTGGCTCGCACTCAGATTTTAACCAGTGCTCCTGGTAAAAGAAAAAGCCTTCAGTGTACACGCAACGAAATATTCCCTTATTTACACCTCAGGGGAAGTAGATCTTAAAGATGATGTGGAACATGATGGCACATCTGGAAAAAAGAATGTATGCCCTTTCTCTCTCCACCTCACCTGGGTTTATCTCAGCCAAACTTTGTCCTTCCACACAGGGGACTACAAAACATGGTGACACAGTCATGCCCTTTTCTCATTCTTTAAGGAGTTGACATTATTTCTTACTTCTCTGTGAATCATCTACAAGAAACTACTTTAATTGACTAAACAGGCAATAATTATGTAAATCTTTTCAAAATTTATTTTGGATATTTTGCATATGTCTTGCAAAGGATAAAAATAAAGTAGAGCGCTATGCCCTTATAGGAGTTGCCTCTTCAGGGACAGTAAAAAGAGAAGGTGGAATTCTGTGAGGCTGAAAGAGCAAATATAAGAAATGATAGAAAAAACAAAGCTAGGGAGAGCTCACGGTGGATCCAATTGAGTTTACACAAATTGGAAGAAATTGGGACTTATATAAAAAAATATTAATTTAATGCTAAAAATTAAAAGTAAACATATCACATTACAAAGAATCATGGATACATGGTACTAAGGAATCATAGTGTATCTTACCAGAAAAATGGAATTGACATTCTTAAGCATTAAAAAGCCTACGACAGAAGGAAGAGCTAAGAACAATTATTCACAAGTGCCTTGAAGCACCTGCATGTGCTCAGCCGATTAGCTGAAAAGTTATTCTAACCTAATAAGAGATCCTTTGTGATTTGGTGTTTTTTCTGTTTTTAAAATGTCATGTGCCCATGACATTTTTTTACTGACTATATTCTTATTTTTATACTCCTTACATCTGCCACCTGTCCTAAACACCAGTCTTTCTTCCTTTCCTGCTACCACCAGCAAAATGAATGTACTTAGGATAAAAAGAGATATCTTTTTCCAGTGTATTAACTTGCCTGCCCTGCTCAGACCTGCTCACTCAAATAAAAAGGTGAGTCTCCACTTGTGCTTTGAACTAAATGTGAGAAAATAATTATCAGTCTTGGATAGCTGAATAGGATTAGAAAAAAAAAAAAGTGTCTTACTGAAGCATACAACAAAGAACTGCTCTCTTTGGAGGGCTAATTAACCTTGCACTGGGTTGTGTTTTGTTGCTTTTCAATGTCTGTGTTGCTTCTGGTTCTAGTTCCCACACCTCTAGTTGCTGGAGGAACTTTGTCCCATGCTCTGCTTTGTGGATATATATAATACATATATATATACACACACACATATATACATATTGTACCTAACTGGAGATTACTAGAGAAATAAAACCTGTTTCTTCCTCCTTTGGTGGATTTGGCCCCTCACTCATTCTATTTTATCAGATTCACTTGGCAGTTCTGTTTTGTAAATTAACATAAGATTGGAACTGCATATTTATAGGCTTTGTTATATATAAATAAGCTTGGATAACATCACTCACATTTTGCTCTTTTTGGCAAAATCTCTCTTAAAGTTGATACTCTGTAATGTCATTTTGATGTAGCTTACCCCTTTGTCCTCTTCTGGGGTCATTTGTCCCTTTGACATGCATAAAAGCATACTCCCACAGAAAATCAATCCTGCACCGAGAAAGCAGAAGAGTGCTCTGACTCATCTTGCTTACTGACCTTAATGTTTATATGAGGTGAAGGTACAGGGGTAGGCCTTCAAATTAGTCTGGCAACAATGTAAGAAAGTACCGAAAAATTGCCAAATGAAAGCTGGAGATCATCCTTGGACTATAACAATCAGAGGTTTTTGGGTTTTTTTATCTTTTATTGTAGGAAAGAACTGTAATCTAAACTTCAGAGACATTCCTTGAAGAAATGGCCTGCATTCTATTGCAGGATAGCATAAAAAAGTTCTGAAAATATCTTCAGAAAATTCTTAAAAATCTGAGCAAAAATCAGCCCTGTGTCCAGTTCCCTGTATACAAACTGAAGCTGAATTTTTGTGATTTTCTCTCTGAATGTGAGTAGTTTTGCTCCTAGCAAATTTTCTATTTTCATATACAATATATTTTCATAATACAATGCAATGTAATTAATTATTTTAGTCTGTCTTTTCTGTGAATATGCCGAAGCTCATGTATCCTGTAATCAAACATAAACTGAGTGCTAAAGCATGATGAAAAAATACTAATAAGCAGCATGACTATGATCTTTCCCTAACCCAGCAATATCATTCTTATGTTCTAAAGCTCTGGGTTTCCCTTATGAAAATTAGGAAATTGCCCTTTGACATAGGAATATTTCTAGGGAATATAGGCCATTCTTGTGTTAGCAAGCACCTTGATCAGAAAGGCTAGTTACCCTAATACAGCTTTTAGGTGTGTTTTCATTTTTATTTGTTTTTTTTATAGGGCAGAATCTGGACATATATTAATTCCTTAACTGATCTTCTAATTAGCAGTGATGTCAGTGAACTCAAATTGTTTCAGAGCAGCTGAAAGTAGAATCTGATTTCAGTCTGTGCAGTGCTTCTGCATTCCTATTTTTGGCTGCACAATAAGTATGGGACTTCTCTTGTCCAAAAGCCAAGGAGATTATGCTCAACAGTGACGGGTATTAACTTGTGTAATTGATAGCAAGGACTATCAGAGCATGCAGTGGAGGAAGCCTAGGTCTTTCTACTCTCCTGCAGAACATTGTCTTCTTTTGTATCAGACTATCCAGTTTCATTACCTTGGTATCATGAAAATACTGTTCCTTTATTAGGAGAGCTTGGACTAGCTAGATGACAAAAAAATGCTTTTTTGCTCAAGCATTCCCTAAATGTAGAAGGGTTGTGTGCTATGCAACCTATTCCCACAATAAAGAACAATCAGACTTAACAATCAGCCATCATTTAGAGATGGCTGAATGAATTTGAAAAAATTAAAGTGGACATATTTGTCCTATGCCTCATTTAAAACAAAATTTGAAATTTCTTTGAAATTTAATAGAATTGTGTTGGTTTGCTTCATTATCCTGTGGTGATACTGAGACCTTGCATTTCAAATTAGTTAAAAGTAAAAGTGCTAAAAGCCATGAAAAGGTCTTTGTTGTGTCATTTCCAGCTCGGACCTTTGCCAGCAGTAATAGCAGACAATTTTAAATATCTACTCTTCTGAGACCTGGAAGTATGTCCATTGAAATATACCATGATCCATCAGAAATATACTTAATAAAACTGCTCACCAATCTAAATTTACTCAAATGTTAGAACTATTACTGCATCAAATTCTCCAGTCAATAATGGCTTGTAAGAGTGTGAGTAAAAAACTCTGTCTTATAGCAGCATGTTTTTTTTTATCTAAATAGATCTGAGTAGCTGCTATGCATAACACTGACTCATCCCACTTCACTAAAACCTTGATTACATGGAGCATCTCTGGGAATAAGGACTTTTATCATAAATGAAAGGAGGCATAAGCCAGGAAGTGCTCACTGAAGGTAGATTATACTGAGTCAGAACATTCTGCTCCCTTAAAGGCTCATGTTCACTGCTTATATATTGTCCTTATTGTCACACAGTTGTTTTGCTACAGACACTGGTGTCATGGTTGCATTAGAATTTTCATGCCAAATCAAATATTAAAAAAGACAATTCCTTTAATTTGCTGTATAAAACAGAAGAAGATATTCTTAAAATTTTGATTTGAAAGTACTAAAAATATAGAGAAGAATAGAGAAGAACATATGAAGTTTCAATAGTAAGTCATATATCAATTCTTACAAACAATTAATGGAAACAATTCATTCAGTGGCCAGGCTCCAAAACTTTCTCCTGCAATTAAATAGTGTCAGCATACTGAATGTTCCACATCCACCCCTTTTATAGTTTCTCTATAAAAAGACACATAACTTGAATTTTCCTGCCCTGTTTTTACAAAAGCTACAAAGCTCTCTGTTTCTGAAAGTAATTTACATATTGCATTATTCTCTTATCTAAGTATCAGCAATGTATATATGTGGCCAGCTGCTGAAAGAAAATAGCCTGTGTCCAGCTACTGTCTATTTGTAGTGAGAAAGGACTCAAGGTTATGTTGATCAGTGACCTTTGATGGCAGCAAACTGAACGGATAAATTCATCAGAATTAATGATTTTCACCCTGGAAATTCTGCCTTCATGGAAATATATTGAATTTCAGATATTTTTCCTCTTTATTATTAAAGTTTCATACTTAACATAGTTATGACTTTTTTGAACAAAACCTGAAGATCACAGTATCTGCATTAATTGTTGTTAAGCAATAAAATGATACACAAGACACATTTAGTTAACTACAAATGTGATCTCAGATTCCTTTTAGAGTTTGTACTGGAACCCGTTCTAAGATGAAATGTTTTAAACTTGCGTTTAATGTCTTTTCCCTGGCTGACCTTTCTGTCTTATATGTAACCTCTAGTCCACCGAACAGTCACTTACACAAGTGTCACCTCTCTGGATGACCTTCTCTTTTTTATTTAGGTTTTTTCCCCCCAATTTTGTTTAAATTACAGATGAAAATGACATGTATTTAATGACTCCATTCATTCTCAAATAGCTTCTGCCTTTTTGCAGGGAAAATAGCATTGCAGTATACTTTAGACACATTCCTTTTGTTCATTGAGATCTTTTAAAATTGGTAATTAACTGTAGGTTGACCTTTTCAACCTTATATTTGCGAGTCTCATCCTCATTAAATGAATTCTAGTTTCTAGTGACACTGTCAATTGAGATGTTGCAGTTCTTGAAGAACAATAGTATAAACTCATCTACATTCTAACATTAAGTTAAAGACCAGAAACCATTATTTTTCTTCTATAGTAGAGGAAACAATTAATCGTAAGAATTTGCTTAATGGGGTGATCATTATTAAAGTAATAGTTAATAATTTTTTCAAGCTCATGATTTCTTCAGAGACTAAGCAAACTAATGGATTCAATTGGAGGTATTCTGATACAAACTGTTGCCTACTAGAGGAAGTAAAGGGTTCCCAGTCTATTCCTCAGTGACATATATAATCAAACTGCATCAGGTCTGATTGAAGACACAGGAATTGTGGTATGTCACATAAAGCACAGTACTTTTCTTCTGCCAGTAAGTACAGAAGTACTTCTAGAAAGGAAAATTAGGCATGCAAATTTGATTTTTTTTCTTTTTTTTCACATGTACAATTATTTATCTTGAAATATTTAGCTGTAATGTTGCTCTGTGGCTTGATCTGGTATTTGTATCTGTAGTCATATACTTAAGACTTTAGTGGTCAAAGCATTTATTGTAACTGCAAAAGACTAGTTTTACTTTCATTTTGTAGCAGCTGGTGTTAAATTGAATGGCTTAAGCCTGTTTAGACAGGAAAACTTATCAGTAGTGAGTGTTTCTATTTTTTGTCCTAAGTATAGTAATATCTTCCAGGTATCTGAATGAAGCTTTGTGGTTTTTCCTCCTTTTATGCTAAACAAAGGCAGAGCTATCTTTGGGGATTTGAGGAAAAGTGGCAGATTCTGAATATTTCCAGTTATGTCACCCCTAAAGCCATACCTTCTGGAACAGGACTGATACAATGCTCAGGGAGGCACAGGTATATGGTGAAATTTTTTGAAAAATGCAGTGACTCTCAAGGGATATTCACATTGTTTTAAATTAACACCTGAAGTAATGAGTGGTACTATTGCTCAAATGTAACAGTTACTCCCTGGTAGTTACGGGGGGGGGGGGGGGGGGGGGTGTCATTCAGCGTATTATCCTACATTTAATTATAACAGGAATATAGCTGTGAATATGCAGGGGGGTTGGACTAGATGACCTTTGAAGGTCCTTCCAACCCAAACTATTCAAACTATTCTATGATTCTATGAATCTATGATTTTCTTTTTTTTTTCTTTTCCTTCCTTCCTTCCTTCCTTCCTTCCTTCCTTCCTTCCTTCCTTCCTTCCTTCCTTCCTTCCTTCCTTCCTTCCTTCCTTCCTTCCTTCCTTCCTTCCTTCCTTTAGCATAGAAAGAAATAAGAGAAAGAGCTTTCAGAAAACTTTGCATATTTCATTTTTTTTTTTTTTCTGCTAATGGCCTGAGTGTAATAGCAACTCTGATATTCAGGTTTATTTCCTCTGTGAATCGCTTGTTTCATTAAGCATGGGATACGTTCACACTGGAAACATATATCCAGCCTTGGGCAAAACTTTTATGTTGCTTTTTTTGACACAGAGATTTTCTTAGCTGTTTAAGAAAATGCTGTATTCAAAAGCTGAACTTGATGGTTTCCTCAGTGCTGTGCTGTGCTCATAATCAGTGGACAAATCAATGGTGTATTCTTTTTCTGACCTCCAAATGCTACTCAAAGGGTGACCTTAGGCAGATAGATGCGTTAGAAGACCTAGTACATTTCTAAGTGTTGCGCATTTTTATACCATACATTGTAAGTCTACAGGGATGAGCTCATCAGTAAAATGTCATAAAGACTGAAATCTGTGAAATCAGTAATTTGCTTGGTCTTCAGAGGTGTAGTTTTCATCTCCAAACAGTCCTATCCATCACTGCATAACTGACTATCTGAGTTGTAGCGAGATGCTGTTGTTTATGTATAAAAACTCAATGTGTTGACAGCTAGAGATGATGTTTGGAGACAGTTATGTAGTTTAATGCGGTCATGTATGCTTTCATTTATTTTTATTTTATTTACTCAGAACATGACAGTGGAACTGCACTAATTCAGAATTTCCTATGTTCAGCCATATCTGTAGTATATATGTACGGTGCTACATTTAGTGATGTGGATATGCAGATATTCAAAAAAAATATATTATTAATGTAATCAATTCAATGCAGAATATAACATGTAATAAAATATATTCTTTTTTCCAAGTAAGGAAGGTCAGTTATGAAATATTTTCTTGTTCTTACATTCCTGATTGGCTCCTAATCATATTCTGGCACTTCAAGATTATCATTGATGTCTTAAAAATATATACTTGATGATTATAGGGTGATTGTAGAGTCCATTTAGTTCTCTTTAACCTGATCCTCTTTCTTTCAAAGGCAAGCTGTAAAAGAGCTTGTAGGATATGAAATGTTCTTTTCAACAAAACTCACTTCCAACAAAGGTGCTTCAGAGTTGTATCAACTTCATCACATGTTAAAACATGAAGTTTGCATGAAGTTCCTTTGCTTGCCTAGGCTTTGCCCAGTATCAGGAATTACCCTGTACCTGTATTCTGGCAGCCTGTGCCGACATGGGGAGAAGCTGGAAAGATGGATCCTTGTCTTTCACAGAGAGGGCAGTAAGGTTTCTCCTTAAATTTGTAGTCAAGCCAATGGCCATTCCAAAAATATGATAGTGATTTTATCTGCAACAAAAATCTGACCTGCTTCTGAGACAAAGTACATAGGGAGGGAGCTTACCTGTTTTTGGAAGTAGCAGTCAAACATTTGTTGCTTATATGTAAAATATTTCTTTCTATATAGCCCGTTATATCTTTTTTTTTTTTTTTCTCTGTTATAAGAACATTGAAAGGATATGCCTATTGGCATTTTAACTGCTTATATAATCTGTTATTTCAGCAAGATCATTGTGCAAGTATGTTTATTGGTTCCAAACTTACAAATTAACTTTTTCTGTACTTTGGCAAGATGTGTTTTCAGGAAAAAGAACTAAATGCTATTATCAAGTTATTTGGGAAATATTTCATTGAGGTTTTTTTAGAACAGTCAGTTTTCATAACAATAATTTGTTATCATGTAGGGAAATAACAGAACAATGAAATAGACCTTCATGACAAAAATTAACAGGGTACAATATCTTATTCATCACAGTATCACAGTATCACAGTATGTTAGAGATTGGAAGGGACTTCAAAAGATCATCTAGTCCAATCCCCCTGCCAGAGCAGGAACACCTAAATAAGGTTACATAGGAATGTGTCCAGGCGGGTTTTGAATGTCTCCAGAGAAGGAGACTCCACAACCTCCCTGGGCAGCCTGTTCCAGTGTTCTGTCACCCTCACTGAGAAGAAGTTTCTTCTCAAGTTTAAGTGGAACCTCTTGTGTTCCAGTTTATACCCATTACCCCTTGTCCTATCATTGTTTGCCACTGAGAAGAGCCTGGCTCCATCCTCGTGACACTCCCCCTTTATATATTTATATACACTAATAAGGTCCCCCCGCAGTCTCCTCTTCTCCAAACTATAGAGACCCAGCTCCCTCAGCCTTTCCTCATAAGGGAGATGCTCCACTCCCTTAATCATCTTAGTTGCCCTGCGCTGGACTCTCTCCAGCAGGTCCCTGTCCTTCTTGAACTGAGGGGCCCAGAACTGGACACAATATTCCAGGTGCGGTCTCACCAGGGCAGAGTAGAGGGGAAGGAGGACCTCTCTCGACCTACTGACCACCTCCCTTCTAATACACCCCAGGATGCCATTGGCCTTCTTGGCCACAAGGGCACAGGGTTGGCTCATGGTCATCCTGCCGTCCACTAGGACTCCCAGGTCCCTCTCCCCTACACTGCTCTCTAACAGGTCGTTCCCCAACCTATATTGGATAATGTAAAATAGGCAAAAATAAAATATTAACTTTTCTTTGACTTTATAGACCTGGTATAAACATGGACCTACTGTTGAATAGTTCTTGTGTATACTTTATTACAATTTTTCCTTTTTTTGTTTAGCTATGTGTACCGTAAAATCTTCAAAGACAGTGAGTAAAAATATTTTGCTATAGCACACTTCTAGAAGTCAATAAGGAACACTAAATTTAAAGAAGAATAATGGTTATTGAAGTTTAAGAAAGGGATAGTAAAGCAGTTTTCTTCATGAGTTCATCTTGAAATTGTTGAAAACAAGTTTCCATGAATACTATATTAATTTCATTGTGCACATGGAGATTGTAATCTTGGATTTCAAGAGTTTGAAGAAGGACAAAGAGTTACATGAACTTCATAGGTCTAGTCTTTTGTCAGATACATAGTGCCCTAACGAGCAAGCAAATACATTGTGACAGAGAGCAGTAAATAGAAGAAAAAACTGCCATAAATATAGCTTGGAAGACTTCAAAATACATTATTTTAAACTAATTTGAAGCTCAAGAATTGTCATTTTCCCCTAGTGTTTGGTTGTTCACATTTAAAAACCTGTGCAGTTTAGTAACTAATTAAGTTGTTCTGTCTGCTCCAGTCTGAACACTAAAATGGTGAAATCCCAAATTATGAAATTAATTCAGCTTTCAGCATATAGCTGAAATCTGGACAGATTCTACGGTCTTTCTGACAGGTCCCTGCTCATGATCTTTACCTAATGAATTCTGTGTAATATTTAGGTATTATGATACCATTTTTCCTGTGGTCTTGTTTCAGGCAAATTTCCAGCTGGAATCAATGAAAGATTAGTCTGAAGAAGTTTGTAAAACACAACTCCAGGCAACAAAGACTTTTACTTTCAGGCTTGTGTGGACCAATAAGGTAAAGACTTTATCTTGCTAGTCTATTAGTTTGTTTTCATAGTTTACATCTGGGAGGATAATGGGGCTTGTCTGCAACATTCACTCTGACCTGTTGATCTGAAGATCGCAAAATATTTTTCTTTGGAATCATGCCTCTCTGTTAATTACTCATTAACATTAACGTACTTAGATATAGTCCAAAGCATCAAAGAGTTTTCTTATGCAAGCCTTTCCATATATGTTGTACAGTCATGAGAAACCTAAGTGGCACAGAACTTAATACCAATATTTCTAAAACACAGATGCAACAAAAATTAGTTACTTTTATCTAAAGCTTCATTAATTTTGGACTAAAATTACTGATATACTTTCTAAGTATTTGTCCTGGGTTCAGCAGCAGCAGTCATTTTTTCTCCTTCTTAGTAGCTGGTGCAGTGCTGTGGTTTTGACTTTCGGCCTGGGAATAATACTGATAAAGCTGATGTTTTCAGTTGCTGGTCTGAATATTTACCCTGACCAAGGACTTTGTGAGTCTCATGCTCTGCCAGGGAGGAGGAGAAGATGGGAGGAAGCAGGGACAGGACACCTGACCCAAACTAGCCAAAGAGGTATTCCATACCACAGCACGTCATGCCTGGGATGTAGAACTGGGAGTCGCCCGGAAGGCCTAGAACACTGCTGGGTGGGGGAGTTATCGGTTGGAGGGTGGTGGGGTGTTGTATTCTCTTCCCTTGTTATTTCCTTTATCATTATTATTATTGGTGGTAGCAGTAGTGGTTTGTGTTATACCTTAGTTATTAAACTGTTCTTATCTCAGCCCATGGGAGTTGCATTCTTTCGATTCTCTTTCCCATCCCTCCAGGAGCGGGGTGAAGAAAGGTGGGGGGGGAAGTAGACTGCGTGGTTCTAATTTACGGCCTGGGCTTAAACCACGACAGTATTGCAGGTTCTCCCATTTTCCCACCATTTTCCCAGTATGTAGATGTAGCTCAAACATCTTCATTACAAACATATGCTTACTTTTCAAGCTTACCAGTATAAAAATATTTCTTTCTTGAACAGCAGGCCTAAAAATTAAAAGGTCTGTGACACTGTTCCCCAAGCTGAAACTGAAAAATGAGAGAAATTTACATTTAAATAAAATTTTCTGCATTTATTGAACACATTATTAACGAGACAAAGTGGTGCCCCAACCAAAGATACTGGAGGCTGTGCTGACATACCATTGTTTGCATTAGTTAAGGAATGTTTAGTATATCAACACCACAAATGAAGCATTAATGACAGTTTCTCCCTTCCCATTTCTTTTTTGCAAGAATATAGTGGAAATGTTGTCTGAAAAAATTCATAAATGTTCTAATGGTAAAATCTGAAATGTGGATATTTCTGTCAATAAAGTCAAGTTATTAAAAATTAGTAATTAAAATCATTTAGCTGTGAATAAATCAAGAAATCAGTTTATCAGGAGAAAGTGTTTAAAATCAAGATTACCTTAAATAATTTAGAGTCATTAAGTAGGACACTGATGAGTATCTCCAAGGAGTAGATCATTAGCTAGTGATAATTAGCATATCTATGGAAATGCAGGCTGACATCTTCCACCTATTACTGAAGGAAGCTTTGCCTGTAGCTAGAGTTGTCCATTATCTGTATGGTTCTCACAGGAAGACGCATCTGTGTGCAGGCTGCATACATCTCTAAACTTTCAGTTGCTCTTTTTTGCTCCAGTTTGAATGGTATAGAGATAATGTGCAAATGGCAAGCCATCAATTTCCAGCAATAGCATTTCTATGTAAGTAAAAATTAATACCTTTAAATTTCCAGCTTTGTTGAACTTCAGATATGCTGGAATGTTAACTGTGCTATTATAACCATTATAGCCTAACTTATGTTTTTTCAAAGTGCAAATTTTATATACTGAACGTATATGTATCATTGCAGACACAGTGATAAAAAGGCTTTGTCAAAAATAGAAGTGACTCTATATTTTGTCATGTTAGACTTTTGGGTAAAATTTCATAAACTCAGGAGGAACTGAGGTTTACATTTCCTTGCACCTGGATTATAGCTCATTTTGTTGCTGGCCAGAGGTACGACCAAGGACCTAGATTTGAAACAAAATGCATTTAATCTAAAATACATCAAATTTGGGGTAGCTTGGCTTAGTGATACTTTTTATGTATCTAAATGATGGTAAATGAGGAGTCATTAACCTACCTGTGCAATGTCTAAGAGCCAAACTTTTAATGGTATTTAAACAGTTACTTGAAATGCTTAGGCAAACTTAGTAAAGAACAGGGATATAAACACCTGCCGGTTTAAGTGGTCACATGAGACAGGGTGTGAACATTTTGTGGCTCTACTCCTTGACGGCTTTGAAAATCCAGCCACAGATCTTTTGATTTGCGTAGACAATTTCCATAAAATTAAGCCATTTTAGAAGAAATAGGCCACATGTTTATCTTCTTGTTTATAGTAAAATTTAAAAGGTGGCTACATTTATACCTGAGGAATGTTCTCAGGTATATATATTGGTATTATATCTTAACATGCTTGGGGGGAAAAAAGGCTAGGTAAGAGTACCATTTTGACTATCCAAATCTTTGGAGCTTCATGACAGTGAAAAGGTTTGCTTACCCACAAGTATGCCTATGAAATATGATTTTTTGCTTTAGTAAACGGTCTTGAAGAATGAACATAAAAATCTGAAATGTTCAGGCAGTGATATATAGATGCACCAAGACTGTTTGAAGAACTATGTCTCCAGGGCGCTAGGGAAAATATGCATCTTCTTGTTGCATCTATGCCAAAGATACAGCATATACCCCCCCACAGGACGGCAATCCTTTTGTATAACTTCATCACTGCCTTTGTGACACCCTCAAAGTCATTAAAAAGTCATTAGATGCTCCTGGAGGTATGGGGAGGAGAAGTAGACTGTGTGGTTCTAATTTACGGCCTGGGCTTAAACTGCGACAAACTCTTAAAAAAGTATGAGATTGAATACAGTAATAACCTATGTTTTAATTTAATCTTTAGTTATGAGCAACTAGGAGATTATCCCGTAATTGCGCAATATCAGTTAAGTAGCTCTGTGTAGTCTTTTGAAGCACCTGGACATCTAAATGTGTCACTGCTTTTGACTAATATATGTGTCAGCATGAAACCACCTAATGGACTTAATATTTCCCTGTTCATGTTCATTAAATTACACAAATTAAAATTGTGTTAAAGGGACTGAAACATTATGAAAACTCCCTTAAATATTTCTCTAATAAATGTGCTTGCATAGAATCATAGAATCATTTAGGTTGGAAAAGACTTTTAAGATCATAGAGTACAATCATTAACCTAGCACTGTCAAGGCCACCACTAAACCATGTCCCTAAGCACCACATCTACATGTCTTTTAAATACCTCCAGTCATGGTGACTCAACCGTTTCCCTGCGCAGCCTGTTCCAATGCTTGGCAACCCTTTCAGTGAAGACTTTTTTCCTAATATCGAATCTAAACCTTCTCTGACACAACTTGAAGCCATTTCCTCTTGTTCTATTGCTTGTTACTTGGGAGAAGAGATTGACACCCACCTCATTCCATCCTCACATCAGGTATTTGTATAGAGGGATAAGGTCCCCCTGAGTCTCCTTTTCTCCAGGCTAAACAACCCTAATTCACTCAGCTGCTCCTTATAGGATTTGTTATAGGAATTTGTTGGGAGCCAGCAGCAGCCTGCCGAGCCGAAGCGGAGGGAAGAAAGGTGGGGGGGGAAGTGGACTGCATGGTTCTGATTTACAGCCTGGGCTTAAACCACGACAGTGCTCTAAGACCTTTCACCAGCTTTGTTGCCCTTCTCTGGACATGCTCCAGCACTTCAATGTCTTTCTTGTAGTGAGGGGCCCAAAACTGAACACAGCATTCGAGGTAAGGCATATGATCAAAACTCCTGTTGAATAGAGCACGCTGCATACAAAGCAGAATTACTTATGCAACTCCCACATCATGTGCAGTAGAAGGCAGATGATACCTAAAAAATGAGGTTGCAGAAGTAACCAGTGTAGCAGTTGTCTGGCTAAGAAAACATAAAAAAAAAAATCAAATCAATACTTAGTTGGACTAAAACTTTTTCTTCCCCTGCCAAGACAGTGTAAATAAGATATAAAATTCATGGCATTTACACTGGAAACTTTCCTTCCTTCATCATCTTTTGGAAAGCTTTGGTGTGGGTGTTTCGGCTACTATAGTGGGACATGGAAACACCGCGAAGAGGTGTCAGCCCTTACCAAACCCACAGCAAGGCACATTCTTTAAGGATGGAGTGGTCCTTCTGCAAAGGTGCTGTGTGCTTTGGGCATAACCATCAGTCTGCTGTTTCACATCAGCAAAATGCAGCGTTTAGAAGAGACACGACTATATATGTGATCATGGGAAAAGGTGTAGTCCTGACCTTAGCATGTGCAAATTCCAAATACTTGTATAGGATAAGCTCATAAAAAAAAAAAACAAACAGTAAGCCATGCAGTGAAAAACAACATTCTGTCCATTGTTTCTGAGTCTATTTATTCCAAGCCTGTTGCAGCTAACATTGTTAGGATATCTCTCTATCACACAAAGAGAAGCCATCAGCATACTACTCAGGAACAGAGAAGAAAGGGATATCTCACAGAGACTTCTATCTTTACTAGCAGCAGCCAGCACTAACACTTTCCCAGGTTCTCACATATTGTTTGCATTACAGTGATGCACTTCTTAGGAGGGATGGGGAAATACTTTAGAAATTAAATGCTATCCAGTTTTCTCCAGCTGCTTGAATGTGAGCACTGACTACATTTTTGAGATTAAATCCTCCCCCCAGGAAAAGACTGAGGAAGGTAGACAGGGAGCAGCAGCATGAAGGACTTATAATCAGCTGGAGGGGCAAGATACGCAGCTGGCAGTCACCATGTTCAGTGGAGGACTCCTATCACCAGGGCTCTTTCCTGAAATACTAGCCCCACCTACAAACAGGTAGCTGTTTTCAGACCAACATATTTTTGCATATCTAAGGCAAAGACAAATGATGCTAAATAAGAAGAGTAAACAATGCTAAACCAGAAGAGTTAAAGCTTAAATTGCTTTTACAAGGTCTGATGGCATGTTGAACTTACTTATTCTTAAAATCCATGCATAATTTCTTCAGTCCTTATTTATTGAAAATATTGCAAAGGGGTTGCAGCTGCTATAGGCAATTTAAAACCATGACTTTGCCAACAGAATTACTTTTCTTTCCCTCTGTCATTGTAATTTGACTTTAAATTGTATTTTAGTGGTTATTACTCTAAGTTGAAATTTTTGCTTTCTATTTAAAATTTTGTAGTCTGAAGGAAAAATATTAATTCCTGCTTACCCTTTCTTTAAAAAAGACAAATCTGAGGTCTTTTATTATTATTTTTTAAAGGTTTCTTCATAACAAAAAACATCACATCCAGACTGTGCCTTTGTGGTCTGTCTGTTGAGTTGTATAAACCCAAATCTGTTCAATAAATCTTCTCATAAGTTGTGGAATATTAAGCATGCTTATAACTAAAACTTGCTTTTCATAATGTACACATGTATATACTCCTTATTGGTTATCACACTACAAAGGAGGATTGAGTTAATTTTTTGGATATAATGGGAATATTCCAAGGAATAGAGAAATACAGACTTTGACAATTTGATATTGCACAGTAAATGATAATGCAATAACTTGCAGCATAAATTTGAAAAAAGAGCTGCTTTCAAAAAGAAAGAAAATAATTGCTTTGCTTGATAGTAACTGTAAAGGCTTTTACTAGACAGGCTCCTAGCTCCCTTGCTGCTCACTATAGTAGCAGTCTGAATAGTCTGACCCAGTGTGGTTACAATATCTTAGGGTGCTATACCCGAAATTTTTTCAACACATTGCATTAGGAGACTTGTCCTGCTACCTAGCTGATATCTATCTGCCTGTCAATCTGTACATCCACCTCTCCAGGCTTTTACTATATTTGTATGCTGGTTATATTTTAGGCCACACTTACTTAGGCTCCCCATGTTATGAAGAATCATATTTGCTGAAAAGTAATCTCTCTAACAGCTTCGTATTACTTGGATTGAGTTTTTATTTTTAGATATATAAAGACTTGTGGCTCATAAGCAAATTTCTTTCGAAGCATGTTTATGCTGCAGTATAAATACTCTGTGACTCCTCTTTGACAGTGACACATTACTGTTAGAATGTAATTTCAAGTGTTTGAAAGTGTGACTTGAAGGAAAAAACATGTTTATGTTAAATGTATAACAGTGTATTAACATTCACAGCATTCACTAACATTTAGTTTGTTAAAATTTGTTACAGTCATACTGTAATAATTGGTGGGAGAGTGGAGTCTTTAGAGAGACAAAAATGAGCCAGCAAGGCTAAACAATTGAGTAACAGAATTAAAAAGGAGCCCCTCAAAAAGCTAAAATTATGTTCAAATGAAGAAAGTGGAAAATATCGTGAACTACGACAGATTAAGTGTAAATATATAAAGCATGCCAAAAGAAATTTGAGGAGTCAGTTATGAAAAACATTAAAAACTAGTAATAAATCTCTTTTGCATATGCAGTAGAAGCAAGGTGCTTTCAAGGTGGCCATTAAGGACCAAAAGAGGAGTTCAGAGAAGATAAGGCTATAACAAGAAAATTAGGTAATTTTTTTGGCATCCATCCACAGAGTTGCTTGAGTTTGTGGGAACTTCTTACCATAGGTGTGTGCACCACAACCTAAGAACAGCTAGGACAACAACAAAGCAAATTGGCAATAGGAACAGGAACAAACTTGCAGTTTGAGGTGAATTCCCCTGAAGAATTCTGAGGGACCTCAAGGTTGGAGCCACTGAACTACTCATTCTGATATGCAATCTCTTTTAAATTTCCTTCAGTACAAAAAACCTTGAAATTGGGCTACCTGATGCGACTTTTTAAGCAGGGTTGCAGAGATCTGAGGAAACATGGAAAAATCTGGGGAACTCTGACTGATTAAATGAAAGGCAAAAGCACTACCGGTATGACCAAAAATGTGAATACAATTATATGCTCAAATGGTGCAAAGGCTTTTCTCAGTAACTTGGGAAAAGCTGTCAATGCAATTTTTAAATCCAAAATTAAGAGCTAAGTGTACATTTAAGACATACTCCCCAGCAAAGGACATTTTTCATTCCTGCAGCTAGTTTAATCAAAAGAATAATTATGTAACACTTAGATATTTTACAGATGCTGAGGTATGACATATCTATAAAACCAAAAAGTATCCAGGATTCTCTTTTCTAAAAGAAATATTATTGTATAATTTTTCTGCCTTTGTAATACACTTGCTTTGTATATAAAGATAATTAAAATGTATACACATTCAAATGTGGAAAGAGCAGAACTAATTCTACAGTAGTTGCATTATAGTTGTCAAAGTAAATAGCAACCTTTTTTTTTCCTTTGGCTTCTGTTTTTGGGAAACTGACCATGTAAGTATTAGCGTATTTTTGACTCACTACAAGGTTTTACTTAAAATAGCCTGAAGTAAATATTGTTCTAATAATGTCCATACTGGTATTTTAAGATTCATTGACTTTATGACATCTGACAGGGTAGCTTATCTAGTAGCTGTAGTAGGTAAGGGCAACTGAAACATATTCCATCCCTCACAAGTTCCCTCCAAAGGATCATCTTGGAAATTCTGCTAAAGGGGAGGTAAGGAGATAAGAAAAGCTGTTTATGTAATGAAGAAGCAAATTGAAGAAGCAGCAGCCAAATTACTTGGCCTCCCACAATTGTTAATTATTTATACTATTCCAAAATATAGAAATCTCAGTTAAAACATATACCCTGTACTAAGTAATGATCCAAAACTACATAAATGACATTTCATTTCATTAAAACTCTTCAGTATACCTATGATAAGAGTTTAATCAGGCATCCTGATTCATAATAATGCAGATATTTGTGTCAATGTGAGGTAAACTCAATATTAAAGCTAAGTATAACTTCAAGTTAAAAAAATCAGTCTGTTGCAGCATTCTCTCTGACTTGGGATATGGTTTGGATTTTTTTCAGTGGAGAAACTGATGAGTGGTCCACTGACTCTGCAAAAACAAGTAAATGTGACCTGAATGCAATAAACATAGTGAGAGTTCCCTGACTTTTCAGGAAGGTCATACACCAAGAGAAATACCAGTAACTACTGCCAGGTGTCTGTGACCTTGTCTGCCTGTAAAGGCAGTGTGCAAAAACAAATCATGCAGAAAATCTTAGGATTTTCTACTCATACAGAAGTTGTAACAAAAAAAAAAAACAACAAACCACAAACAAAACCCCAAAAGAATTATTTTTCCATGAAACCATGGACAGTCACAAATTCAGTGACGTTTTGACATCCACCTAGATTCTTGTCTTTGGGTTTGTCATTCGAATCTGAACATTTTCCTGCAGAGCCAAGTTGTTTCATGAAATCTTATGAAGTAAATATAATGAGATATCAAGTTAAGAGAGCACATAATCAGCATAATTTTCATAGCTTTTCACCACAAAGTAAAATGCCTACTGCCTGTCATATGGGTGAGGTCATTTCAGGTCAGATTTTTCTCAATGGTTGCTCACATTCTTCAGATTAATTCTGGTAGTATAGCTGGCTGATAAAATTACAGGCCAGCAAATTTTACTGGTATGAGGGAGAGAAAAAATACTGCAGAAGAATCTGAAGAATCAGGAGAGCTTGACAGCAGTAAAATAACAAATTGAGTGTGAGAGGGACAGAGACTGTAGCCTAGATAGGGCCTAGGGGGAAATGGGGAAGTTTATTTGACAGAGAGAGGAAACTTCCCAGTAATAAAGGAATATGATTATTCTTTAGGAAGAAAGGCTCATTGGGAAATATTGATTCAGATACCATCTGTGTACCCCCTGACTTGCCAGAGACTGAGTTAGAAGGCCTGTGGCAGGCTATTTTGCCTACAATTGAAAACTGAACGATCCATCCAAGAGTCCATGGAGGGGCTAAACCTCTATTTTCAGTGCGGAAGTTGTCAAAAACAATACAGTGCAGAAGGATAGAAATCCCTTCATAGACTAGGTTTTATACACAGAGCTCATTTATTCGGTTTTGTTCTTTCCATCTCTGTATGTGTCTTCCAAACAAAAAAGGAACCACCAGCCTGAAACAAATACCTAGAGATGGTGACTACTTGAGAGAGTGTACCCAGAATATTCCATAAATCCAATTTAACTTATTTAGAATACTTTCCTTGCAGCATCTGCAGTTTTATTTGGTTAGGAAAAAATATTGCACTGCTATTCAGAAAATGCCACTTCTTTTGAGATTTTATTTATTTTTTCTTTAGTTCTAAACTGCTTCAGAATTTTATACCTGCTGATATTCCTATCAGCTCTAACCTGGAAATACTTGTGTCATATCAAGAAATTAACTTGCTCCTTTGTTGACTTTTTTTCCTAGAACTGGCTTTGCATTTACATTGTGTCCTTGTTTAAAGATGGAAGAGATGTTACGCTTTATTTTTTTTTTTTTAATATTTTAACTTCATTTTTGTATACTTTTGGCCCAAGGAATTCTTGTTTGATTGTCACTTCATTACATTTAGTATCATAAATAGAATTGGGTTACTTTGAGTAGCACCATTCTCCTTGGAGACTGCAATCGCAATTGGGCTTGGCAGTTAATTTAGGTACAAGAATCAATCTTCTGATTTTTTTTTCAAATATTCAAAAGCAAATCACAGCAAGCCATATATCACTTGAGATTTTATCTCTTTCAGATAAGAGATTTTTCTCTCTTTGATTTCTCTCTTTGATTTTATCTCTTTGATTCTTTACTTCTAGTGAGACTACTCATTGCAACCAATTCCAAAGCAAGTTCGGCATGGGGGTACCACAGAAACCCACCTGCACATCAACCTTGCAAGTTGGTAGCATTCCAATTTTTTTTGGGAGCAGCTGAATCCTGCTGTACGAATTTAAAAAAAAAAAAAAAAAAAAAAAAAAAAGTTGATTGAAAAGTTATTCAAGTTTTTTGACTTTCAACAAAGATCTTTTTAACTGAACTCAGAGCTACTCACCAGGACACTATATTTTCTCTTCAAGCTTTTTTAGACTTCCAGTTATCTTTCTAGTGGCCAGTTTACAAACACATGCTGACAAACTGAAGCCTGTATTAAAGTAAAAGGTTCTAGGAATAAAAATTTCCAAGTGATAGGAGAGAAAACAGACTAGAAATGATGGATAAATTTGTTGTGAAAATAATTTTTTTTTCTCTTTCTAAATTGTTCAATTTTAGTAGGTTTAGTGTTTTCATCATCTACATTTTACCAAATTAAAGAAACATTTGAGACTATAAAAAAAGAAATTTTTTGCATCAGGACAATCAGGTAAATGAATAAACCAGTGCCTGAACCCTAAAAGATCCCCTAATTTAGTTATAACAATTTTTACAACATTTGTACATTTGTAGTTGACAGCTGATGACAATAGATATCATACTATTCCAGAATTCATGAACTGAATGAATTTCCAGATATTCTTGTTTTGTTAACTCGAGGGTGATGTCCAAGACATTAAACAGTCCTAAAACAGGTTTTAGTGAAATAATGCATGAAATAAAGTCAATAGGTGTACAAGTGACAGGAAAAAATGCCATACAGTTATTTGAGTAGATTCAGTTGATTCTCATCTGCTGATGGGAGGAAAATAGCTAATTATGGAATAGCATTTGAGAAATCCTACCATCTGACGTTTCTGCATCATTTTATAAATCCCTGAAATATATGCTTTGAAATGCTTAAAGATGTCAGTACTGTCATATATGGCTCTTCAATGTCATACTGGTAATGTACATGAATGTGTGTCAGGCTTTCAAAAGACATGCACTTCCAACAAGAAGCCATTTTTTATTTGGCTTTTAATTTCTTACAGACTGGTGTTATCCTTTCCTGAATCTGACTATTTTCAAACCCATCTGTTCCAGTTTACCTAAACGAATATTTTAGGGAAGCTATTAGCAAACATGCAATATAGTAAGGATCAAATACCTAAGTCTTTTACATGTTTCATTAATTTTCCACTCTACCTAAGAAGATCTTTATGATCACAAAAAGCTTAATAAGGAAATTAAAATGACTGAGACAGCCTGTTGTTAGAAGGAAAGGCTGGTGAAGGTAGGATGATTCTGTATGATGTGGAATAAGGTCTCCCACTTCCCAGGATGGAATTTTAACCACCGTATTTAGAGGCAGGCAGTAGTTGATGTTGCTGTTCAACTCTGCTGAAGGCATTCAGCTTTGAATATATAACCAGTTAACTTTCATCACCTATAGCTAGGGGCACTTGCCTACATTATTAAGTTCAGATTCATTTCATTTTTCCATCTTAGAGCAGTAGAATAATCTTGAGCCTCCAACAGCATGTAAAAGTGTCCTGGCACCTGCATATGTTTCTAATCAAAAATTCAATTTAAGCATTCTACTAGTAACACTTATATCTAGAAAATATAGGTTTTCATTGGCATTTCTGATGGAGTAAAAATGGTTCACAGCAAAACTTCTAAAAGAGTTGTAATCCTAGTAACTGATGAGATGCATGCAAATACTTTCATAGAATCATAGAATGGTTTGGGTTAGAAAAGACCTTAAGGTCATCTAGTTCCAACCCTCTTGCCATGGGCAGAGATGCACACTAGACTTTACCCAAGGCCCTATGCAGCCTGGCCTTGAATGCTGCCAGAGATACAGCATTCACAAATTCCTTACTTAACCACTTTATAAAGTCAGTCACTTTATAAGTAACTTTATTTTAATTTACAATTTTAATAGATAGTTTATATTGATTTTTCTAGTAATTTTAATGTTTTCTACTGGGTCATCTGTAATTCTACATCACACATTGCTACTTAAAAACGTTAAAAGAGGAGCCAGACTGCATCCTCTGATGGACCACTCCAACTTGCCATTTTTAAAGTCAGTAATTACTTCTTTGCTCTGCTTGAAAGTGAAGTATGTTAATATTTCTGGTAGCATCACTTCTTCATTCACATGCAGCAACTTTTCTCATACAGCTGAACATGATTTACCAAGCTGTCTACTTTATGTGCTTCTTAACACCATTTGCCCAAGACATACAACAGTTTCTTTTGGGGATTTGTCAATAAACAGTATTTTTAAACATGTACAAGACCTGTCCCCAGCTAACTGTTTTACTGTGGTTTGTCTTTATTCTAAATTTAGAAAACAAAGCAATCCTACAGCTCTTTCAAAGTTTGGATGTGATACTGAGAAGTGCTCAATGCTCCTGGGTAGGAACTAGCAGAACTCACCTGGGCTGTCAGCATAGGCCAAAAGAGGATTGTCACAGTTCTCTGAAGGTAATTAACCCTATTGTTAGGGTATTGCACATGCTGAACTTACAACATTTTTATTCCCTGGTTATTTTCAAAAACCAATTGAAAAAAAAAAAAAAATCACAAAGGAATTACTTGCAGCCTACACAGGCAGTAAATTCCATACATTCCATACACAGTCATAAAGTTTTACAAGAAATTGGAGTTAGAAAAATGAAAGGCCATATTGGAAGTATGTGTAAGATGCTGGAGTAGGACTTAGAAATCTAATATAAAAGCTATACATAGTGGAAAGTGTACAAAAATAATTTAGCTGAAATAGACACACAGACTCTTTGCATAAGTTGTCACTGGGTTGTGCAGTTTATTTTCTAATTCAAACTGTAAAACAGTAGAAGCTGCAATGTAAGACTCTGTAAGAACTTGAAATACCCTATGGCCTTTAAGCAGTATTTTAAGTGATTATAAATTTAATTCAATTTTTACAAGAAACACTCTTGTCAGAAAACTTACATATTTTAACTCTGGTTCACCTCTTTCAATAACTGCCTGACCACTGAACAAGTGAAGTCCTCAACATCTTTACCATAACTTTTTTTTTTTTTTTTTTTTATTTAGGATGTTGCCAAATATATCCTGTATGGCCTTTTTAAGAATGCAAATTTCTGTTATACTGAGGATGTATCGGCATCCAAGGCCACAAAAGATTTTCTTTCTCATATTTTCTCAAAGAAATTCTCTCCTTTTTAGGTGCACATGATGTGTTCTGAACACCTTAAGAAACACTTCCAAAATTCCATGAGGTTTGACACTTTGGTAGCTCTGAAGTATCTGAACTAAATTAGTATGTATCTTCCTAGAAATATTTTTCATGTGTCATAGTGATGCTCTAGCTTTAGAATTGTGACAAGTTCTCATCACTTTTAATGTCTCTTCCAAAATGATGTTTTTCAAATTATAAGTCTGTTTTCCAAACTACATTTGTGTCATGATAAAAAAATTATATTAATATCTTGATGAGACACTAGAAAGCAGTAGTGTCTCATATTTGTGAGTCTAATATTATGAGTTAAAATGATAGTGCGTTACTACTTAGGATGTGAATGCAGATTTTCCACAGCCACTCAATATTCAGGGAGCCTTTTTTCCTTTTGAGAACTATCCGTACTTCTGGAAAATCCATAGTCCAGAACTGAATTTAGGTTACCTCTTCAGAGGAGAAAAGTGGGACTGGAAATAGGGATTTCAGTCTTAGCTGCAGCAGCTTTGTTGTTTTAGATACCACAGATATTATTTCTATTAGAAGTATGTTAGACACGACTTTGACTTTGTATCAGATCTCCATTGAAGCAGCTTATTTATATACACCCAGTTATTGATCCTGCTTTGAGGACACACTGGGGACCCAGCCATGTTATACTCCCTAACAGCTGCTGCTCACCTCACAGGGATGTGTTCCTCCAGCATTTTGTCTTCAGGGAGAGTAATCTCTGCTTCCTGCTGATAACAGGGGATGTTGTTCAGCGTGTTATGAATTCTCTGGCAACCTATGCAAAAGCAGCATGCTGAGTGCAGATCACTCGACATCTTAGCGTTCTCTCATACAGCCCAGTTCAGGGACATACTCCTGCCTATTTAGTGCCATGTTGCGAGAATGAAGACCTTGGACACAGAGATTAGAGGTTTTTAAATAACAACTTGACTCTGTCGTAATGGAGATGTAGAGTCATAGAATTGTAGGATGGTTAGGGTTGGAAGGAACCTTGAAGATCACTGAGTTGATGATGGTGATCACTGAGTTTGCCAATGACACCAAGCTGTGTGGTTTGGTTGATACGCCGGAAGGAAGGAATGCCATCCAGAGGGACCTCGACACGCTTGTGAGGTGGGCTGATGCCAACCTGATGACGTTTAACCATGCCAAGTGCAAAGTCCTCCACCTGGGTCGGAGCAATCCCAGGCACGGCTACAGGTTGGGCAGAGAAGAGATTCAGAGCAGCCCTGCGGAGAAGGACTTGGGGGTGTTGGTCAATGAGAAAATGAACATGAGCCAGCAGTGTGCACTCGCAGCCCAGAAAGCCAACCGTATCCTGGGCTGCATCAAGAGAAGCATGACCAGCAGGTCGAAGGAGGTGATCCTGCCCCTCTACTCTGCTCTCGTGAGACCTCACTTGGAGTATTGTGTGCAGTTCTGGTGTTCTCAACATAAAAAGGCCATGGAACTGTTGGAAGAAGTCCAGAGGAGGGCCACGAGGATGATCAGGGGACTGGGGCACCTCCCGTATGAAGATAGGCTGAGAAAGTTGGGGCTGTTCAGCCTGGAGAAGAGAAGGCTGCATGGAGACCTCCTAGCAGCCTTGCAGTATCTGAAAGGGGCCTACAAGGATGCTGGAGAGGGACTCTTCATTAGTGACTGTAGTGACAGGACAAGGGGTAACGGGTTCAAACTTAAACAGGGGAAGTTTAGATTGGATATAAGGAAGAAATTCTTTACTGAATTGGTGGTGAGGCACTGGAATGGGTTGCCCAGGTAGGTTGTGAATGCTCCATCCTTGGCGGTGTTCAAGGCCAGGTTGGATGAGGCCTTGGGTGATATGGTTTAGTGTGGGGTGTCCCTGCCCATGGCAGGGAGGTTGGAACTAGATGATCTCAAGGTCCTTTCCAACCCTAACTGTTCTATGGTTCTATGAGTTCCAGCCCCTTCCATGGGCAGGGAGACCTTCCACTAGATCGGGTTGCTCAAAGCCCTGTCCAGCGTGGTCTTGCACACTGCTGGAAATGGGCATTGATGACTTCTCAACACTCTTAAGTGATGATTTTTTCCCTAATATCTAACCCAAATATTCCCTCTTTTAGTTTACAGCCATTTCCTCTTGTCCTATCACTACATGCTTTTGTAAAAAGTCCCTCTCCAGATTTCTTGTAGGCTGCCTTTATGTATTGGAAGGCTGCTCTAAGGTCTCCCTGGAGCCTTCTCTTCTCCAGATTGAGCAAGACCAGCTCTCTCAGCCTGTCTTCATAGGAGAGGTGCTCCAGCCCTCTGATCATCTTCATTGCCCTCTTCTGGACTCACTCCATCAGGTCCATGTCCTCCTTATGTTGGGGGACACAGAGCTGAACACACTGATATTTCTTTGAGCTGTGTCAGCAGTGCTGTATCTAAACTCTTTATTATGCCCACAGTGAAACAGGTAAAAAGCAGGTCCCCCAGACAAAAGTCTGCTTCTATTAGAAGACCAGCAATATGCTGCTACTTACATTCTTGCACTTTTACAGACACTTGTCACTATGAATATGCATTCAAGCAGATTGTTCACTGAAATTGTGAAAAACTGAAGGATGCATATTTCTTGGGCACAAAAATTGTACTGATTACAAAAAAAACCCCTAATTTAATTACTAAGGGCAACCTAAAAATATATAGTAAGGGATATAAAAGGCTTTGTAACCTTATCTAGGTGTTCCTGCTCTGGCAGGGGGATTGGACTAGATGATCTTTTGAGGTCCCTTCCAATCTCTAACATACTGTGATACTGTGATACTGTGATACTGTGCTTTGGGACAAGCTCTCTGTCTCTCGATCATACTTTTTCCTCATCAGGGTCGCTCTTTGCACTGTCCTTATGATTGATTTCTGACGTGCTCATTCATACAGTCCTATTTTCAAAGGTTTCCATATTTTTTTTCTTTCAGTCTTTTGTTCACCCACTGTTTCTTGCTCAGTCTTCAGACCACTCAAGTAGGCTACAGTTGCTGGATGCCACCGTCTAGGTGTGGAATTCCTGGCTAAAATACCCTGCAGTAATGTTCCTTTATTCAACTCACATTTCCTGTTAATGGAATAAAATGTATCTCTGTATTAATTAGAAAATGTTGATTTCCAGGGTTTCCTGGAATTTGTTGAACAGAGTGCAAGAGGAATGAGATTTCCCATATCATGGCAATATTACAATCTTGCAATTTGCCTTAGATTGAGTGCCAGTTTCTGGAATCAAGTAATTTCAAGCAAAACCTATTATGGGTTATTAACACTTCATTTAGGCTGACTGTAGCTTTTAACACTGGTGCCTGCTTTTTGTAAAAAGGCGAAAATGACATTTCTGTGCACTCAGCCTTCAGAATTCCTACTGCTGTGAATAAAGATGTCAAATGTAGATCTAGGCTGTATATTTCCAAATTGTGAGTGAGCCACCAAAGTAATTATTTGCTGAATATTTAATTTTGAATGCATTTACTAAAATTATATACATAATTGCTAGAAGAATTTTGTACTTTTATTTTATGTATATATAAATATCTTGAAATTCCATCCAGTTTATAGTATTCTGGTTTTTAATGCCTGTGAGTCTGTTCCTTGTTTCTAATCTGTCCTGATAACAAACAACTTGTATAAGATTCTAATATAATTTCACTTCAGAAATAAATGAGTGGATGTTGAAAGGCTTTATAAGTTCCAAAACATCCAACTCATGGTTTAGAAATTTCCGCTTGGGCTGCTTTGGGCTGCCACAGCATGCGACCACTCTTTGTGACTGTATGATGAGGCTGGCAGATAGTACTTCTATTTTTCATTTGCTTTCATTTTGTAAAATTCCAGCTCCTAGAATTGGTTAATTGCATCATATCCACTTTTATTTAATAAATACACTATTCAGTGAAGACTCTTGCCTCTTGGAAACGGCATTGCACATATGGTTTGGTGCTATGGCATTGGCTCTGACTGCTTAGTCTTTTGTGCTTCTTGCTCTTCCTCCGCTCTGGATCACCCACAATATACTGTCCCTAGGTCCTCTCCATTGAGATAGAATGCTTATATAATTTCCAGATTTCTCTACAAAAATGTGGAAGCAGAGAAGTTCAAAGAAAACCCCACCTTTCTTCCTCCTCTCTCTCCCACTCACCACTGATAGCAATCCATCCCTCTTCAGAAAAATGCTGCAGGACCACTGTTGGTCAGGCAGTGTGCTGGGCAGGGCAGCGCATTGCCAGAGGAGCGAGGGTAAAAGGGCAAGTACCAGACATACCTTGCGTTTTCATCCTGTGCCCTTGGTTGTGGGTCCCCTGAGTACAGGGAAGTTCCTTCTTCATGAGATGGGGACAACTGGGGAAAAGAAGTTGGTTTGAAAAGAGGCAGAAAGTCTGCTTCGCCTTGTCCAAATCTATGATGTTATTGCAGCACTAGGTGAGATCACAGTACCCTTATTTGATATGCAGATTGCGAAACACACAGATCTTTGCACCTTTACTTCTCTGGATGGGAACTTGACTAAAAGTTTTGATTTGTTTCTGAGAGAAAAAACTTTTTGATGTGTAAAGATAGAACTCAAGACTGTCACTTATTACACTTTAAAAGTATATGTGATAACAGTGAAACAATTGTGTTTTATTTATTCTACCATTTCTTATGCTGAACTAAATAAATTACTGTCAACTTCAAGCATGCAAAAGTCATGACTCAGGTCTTTAAAAATGCCATGAACTTCAAAGGGTATGTTTTCTTTTCCTTCTGGTTTCAAGCCATCACAGATCACATTTTAAAGCTTTTCTCCAACAGTGAAAGAATAAGAATGATTTATTTCTTGCTTTGGTTTTTAAATGGATTAACTCTCCCCACCACCAAATAACGTGAGACTTGATAAAATCTTGAGAGTTTGCAGTACTTTAAGATACTGTAGTTTTCCAGTACCCCAACTTGTCTCCACTATAATATCCCATGATAAATAAAAGCAGATGAGTGCTTCAAAACACAGTTTCTATTTTACCATCTGCTAGTTAATTCAGTCTGCCTTTTCTCTTCTTGTTTGGCAGCAGGTAATGTATGCTGGTGCATCATTTAGGGTGGAAACTTTAAATCCAGTTTTCAGTCACCTGGGAGGACTATTCTGTGCTCTGACCCAAAACAAAGGATTGTTTGGAAATCAGGCTCAAGTTTCCTTGACATATCGTATAGGGCTTTGTTCGGATCCTAATCCTGGCTACCACTTTGTCCTTACATCCCGAGTTCTGGGAGGCAAGCAAATGATGAGGATCTTCATGTTTGTGTGGAGAAAACAAGAAGAAAGATCTCAACCTGAGAAATGTAACTGAGGTACATGTCAAAGGCACAAAATACATAACACAACCTAGACATTTTTAAAAATTTTATCTTTTTATCAGTCATTACAAAAAAAAGAAAGTCATTACAACTTTAAACAATCCTAAAATTTGGTGTCTGTTTTGAAAGGAAGATAACTTTATTTACTGTTTACAGCTTTCTTGAATCCTAGTAGGCAAATTACTCTGTTTGTCTCCAATGTTCAAGTCACTACAAATCACTGGAACTTTATATTAATTGCTTACAGTTGTTTTTTTTTTTTTTTTTTTTTTGTGTTTTTTTTGTTTGTTTGTTTGTTTGTTTGTTTGTTTGTTTTTCTGATAATTTGAAGCTGTGTCTCAGTTTTAATTTTGCAGACAACACAAACTGAACCCAGCATGTCTTAAACATTTTTGGGAAAAGGTCACAAGAAATTGCTTCACATACAGTGAAAAGCTAACTGTTGCACTGCTAGAAAAATGGAGTTTCTCTAACCAAAACCTACTTTCTGGTAACCCTTTCTTTAATCATTTGATACACAGCATTCATTCCTGTTTAAAATTTTATATTTCATTTTGCAAGGATTTGTGACAACAATTTGCTTGGCTTCAGGCCACAGAAGGACATGCTGCAAATTTTGCCTTCAAGACCCTGGGTTTTTTCAGCTTCTCTTCCTGATTTGGCCCTACACCTGTAGGATACTTAGGCAAAAGAACAGTGTGCATGTACCTTCTACAGGAGGTTCACATACCTTTGAAAATTTGAGTATTTAAATTAGAAGATGCTCAAAATATGTATTACTTCTGGAGCTTGCAAGTTTTCAGAATTTGCTAAATATATTTATTTACCCAACAAAAAATTCTGATCCTGACAGCAGTTTGTTTTCTTTCTCGTACAGATAAGACCAATATTTCTTGGCCAAAGATAGAGTTTTCTTTCAAGCTGGTAGCGTAAAACTTCATAACGGTCTCATTTAACTGTAAAAAAGTGAAAGAGTTATTTTTAATATAATTTATAAAAAGCCAGTATCGTACATAAACTTTTTTAAGGGTGGAAAACAGTGTAACTGACAATTGCTAAGTACTTTTTTTGTGTAAAATACATGAGTCATTATACTCAAGCTAGCTGCATCTTTCTATTCGTGATGAATTATCTGCTTGTCAAGCTCTGTCAGTGTTTTGGTAAAAGGAGACGGATCATGATTCCTCAGTGGAATCAGTGGGGAAGCTACAGAAGGGAAGGAAATGATGAAAGAGAAAACTGATTTCTGAAGCTGACCTGTTATTTTTCAGTGTGTAGCAACTGATGTGATAAGACCCAGTACTGTTTTTCATGACTTTTCAGAAATAGAAAGAGGTAGATATTAAACCCTAATTAATATATTATTGCAATGTTTATATATTTTTTGCAGTTAAAACTTGCTCCCAGAATAACACAGTCTTACATTTACGTTGATCCTTGATGAGTAAATATGTTATCCAGTTTTGCTGATTTTTCTTTTTTTAAATGGGTGCAAGTTCTGGCAGACAGGTGTTCACAGCATGCTCTAGCTATAAAAGAAGTTTTAACAGGACAAAGCTAAAAGCTACCATTTTAATTCATATTTGGGAACCAACTGTTCAAGAAAAAGGAGAATAAAATCACTTTGGCAGTTTCAGAATATTCAGAACACTTATGATCACAAGCTTTGTAAAAAAGACTAAAATCTTCAGAAAGCTATGGAGTGACTAATTGTATTGCTTCTTATCTAGGTTAGCTACTTTGTTGTAGCATATCTAAGAGTTTGCAGAAAGTTTGTATCGCTGAAGGATATAAACATTTGATTGTAGTGTATGCATCATGGATTGTGAAAAACTGCACTGGAGAATGAATTGGGCCTTATATACACAGAACTGGAGATGTCAACTGTCAGGATATTGTTTGCCAAAGTCTGAATCACAGAATCATAGAATAGTTAGGGTTGGAAAGGACCTTAAGATCATCTAGTTCCAACCCCCCTGCCATGGGCAGGGACACCTCACACTAAACCATGTCACTCAAGGCTCTGTCCAGCCCGGCCCTGAACACCGCCAAGGATGGAGCATTCACAGCCTCCCTGGGCAACCCATTCCAGTGCCTCACCACCCCCACAGTAAAGAACTTCTGCCTTATGTCTAATCTAAACTTCCCCTGTTTAAGTTTGAACCCGAATGCTACAATAGTTCATTTTGCTGACAGATTGGCTCAGTTATGGCTAATACCACCTGTTTTAAAGAGCAACCTACCACAAACCTCTAATCAAGCTTTTAAAATTGAATCACTTTTAAGTCTTCTATATTGGTGTGAGGCTTGTGTGACTGCACTTTGGCTACACTTGTGCATTTTCAGCGGTTAAGATCCAATAAGGTCCTCTGTCAGCCCATGCATGGCACAGGATGGACCATAGTGCTGCACTGCTACTGGAAAGAGTATTAGCTGGTAATGCTCTTTGGACTAGAAAGTTCTTTATGGTCTACCCTCAAGTAACAGTGGCACATAGACTGAGAAGAGGTTGTGTTGAGTCACAGCTGGGAAATCACCTCTTGTGTTATAGTACAGGACTCATGATTTAGAGATTCCATGTGTCTAACAGGAAAACTCAAGAGACATAGATTGAGCTCCTCTAAAACCATTGCTTCTGGATACAATGTTTTGTATTCACACTCCAGGTCAGTGGGCAGAACAGAATATGCTGTGCTGGTTCTTATATATGAGGCAACAAAGACTGAGCTTCAATTTTGTGAACTGTTCACAAGGTATCTATTGTGAATGGGTAAGGCTGTATTATAATTGGCTTCCTAATGAAATAGGAGAAATTGTATATAATGTCTGGTTTATAAAGCTGAGACAGGAGGCATAATTTCTGCTCTCCTGCTCCGCATTTTAAAATAACACTTTAAGATGCAAACAAAAAGCCATAGGAGCAAATTTTTTTAAAGCAGTTAAAGTCTATGTTATACACTATACACAATGCATATGCATTAGTATATATATCTAAGCAGAAAGAGTAAGATAAAAATATCTTCATATTAAATTTCACTCTATGTATGTCCAATAAGCTTCATTTTCCACAACATATTGGGAGTGTTTGTTAACTTTGAATAATACTTCATTATCTTTAGCTCATGTAACGATCCATTAAACATTGAGAGAAAGAACCAAAAATGCTCTCTTTTTATCAAAAATCATCCATATGAACTAGCTTAACTCTTCAGACTCTCAAGTACTAAAGGAATTCATTGCTTGAACTCCAGGAAGCTGGTTTGAACACACTTGTACTTCACCTAACCAGAAGGAGTGGTCTAACAAGTATGGACAGTTGCTAAGAAAAAATTCTGTTTGATGATCAGAATCACACCAGATGTGACCACTTGACTGGGGAGCGGGTTTCATGTATGATATAGGATTGTTTAGTTTTCTGGCTTTTTGGGAACATTTCTTCATAGCCAGGAAAAATAAGATGGGGGAAGAATAGAGTGCAATGTCTCTTTAAGTCTTTTTTCTATCTCTAAAAATTTTATTCCAAATTATCTCTCTTATTTTAAACTTCTCCTTTACAGAATATACTTTAAAAGATAAAACTTTTGTCTTCTGACTGAGTGAGCTTTCTAAGGAGTATTTGATATAGGAAATAAATAATCAGGCAATATTTTAATATTCCTGTATGTTTTAAAGTAAATCAGCTTTGCACTTTAAGTAACTTCTACTTAACCATCCATTTAAAACATGTTGTTGTTTTTACTTCAGCAGTACTGAGACTGCCAGCCAGATGCTTTCATTCTATTTTGGGATACATAATCAAAGCATCATCTCTGTCATAAACAAAAACCTATTTGTGGTCCTTAATTATTCTACTAATGAGGAAACATATTATTTTCCACTTAAAGAAATTGCAGAAAGATGACATTATCATAGATACTTAGCCCATCTTCTATAAGAAAAACATTCTCTGAAAAAAAAAAAAAGAACAAACCCATACCTTGTAAACATGAAATGAATATGAAATTCAAGGCTGCTATGGAGCAGAATTCAGTGGTGACTTAGAAAATCACCAGGGTTGACATTTTCAAGGCAGTTTGAGCACTATTTGAGGTATGATACATTATGAAGCATGGCTAAATGTTTGTCCAGATGGCCTCTCACTATCCTGTGCCCAAAATGTTGGCTGCATGAATTTGTTTACCTTCTTAAGGCCATTTCAATGTGCCTAGTCTTATCCTGTAAATTGAAGTTTAACAGTAGTATGAGGTACCTTGTAGTTCAGTACAGTGGTCAATGAAGGGATGAGCTCCAGCTTCTTTTTTTTTTCCCCAGTCATCTCAGCTAATCTGATGAAAGGTATTACATCTCTGTATAAACTTTCCCCTCCTACTTAAATTCAAGGATTGCAAAACCTAGTTATATAAATATGTTTACTCTGAAGTAAGTATAAGAAAACCTAAATAGCTAATGCTCATGTCATGATTTGTTAGTAAATACAAATTCATCCTGCAGTGCTCTTAATTTGGTGAAAAATATGGTCACGAAATACATTGCAAGTTTTTAAAAAATATTGTTAGCCATGGTGCACTACTTATTGTAATTGATGCTCCTCTGGCAGTGTGGAAATCCCCAGGTTTCTCCCTGATAACATTAAATGCTTCTAATTCTGTCTGGCAGTGCAATAATATATTTTGAGTCTGAGATCTAATTAAAATCTGTGTGCTGTTTGATATGAAAAAGATAAAAGTTAAATGTGGTATTCTTAGCATCCAGCTTTTTCTTCTCTCTCCAAATGCACTCTTCTACTGTCTGAAACCCTTTTACAGGGGTTCAGCAGATTGTTGCCTTCTGTTTTAATATTTTTTCTTCTGTCATTGGAAGTCTTTGACACTTTGGTAGGCTCCACGGAATAGATAACACACATGCACCGTGATTTATGCTTTAAGTAAGGAACAAGATGAAGCATGTCCTCAGCTAATTCAAATCAGCAGTGAAACAACAGAGTTTAGGTTTTAATAACTGCAGAGACTATTGCCTAGTGGATTTTACATATGGAAACTCATGCACACTGATAAACAATCTTTTCCATTTAGAAGAGCTGATCAAAGGGTAATATAAATGAAGGTCTGCTTATGTAACCTGAAATATTCAATCTTTACTACTAGAAGATGAAGGGATTATTCAGTGTCAAGTTTCATATAATCTAACAATGAGAAACACTGTCCTTTTCCTAAAAACCCATTTCAACCTCCAGTATAATATTGAAGAGTCTATGAATCAAGATCTGTCTTACTTATTTGGACTGCTAAATATGACCTGTATTAGACTTTGTTTAGGCATTGTAGAAGATGTTTTCTGCCGTGTTTGAAATACAGTAGAGCAGGCAGGTAAAGATATCAGTTTTTCACTGTCCATCTCAATGAGGAGTCTTGCCAAAATACATGAAGTAGGGCAATCTGATTAAAAGAAGAAGATAATTAATTAATTAAAATGTTTATATTCTAGACCTGAAATATGAAGAGTAGATGAAGATGATATTCATGGTAAATTTTCTTTTTCTCAGCTTTCCTTGTTGGTAAGTTAGACATCTAGCATGAAGTGATCTCCTTGGTGTACAGGCATCATGGCATTTCTTTGAATACAGGTTCAGTTTGAAGAGCAGTCCCAGGCCTGTGCTTCTTGTTTGCAAAATCGAAACAAAGCCAAGTGACATGGGAGATGATCCTATTCCTCAGATGCTTCTCAGGTGATAAGGCTAGTGATTAATCTTTTTGTTGTTGTCAGGGGTGTCATTTTGATGGATCTTTTCAGGTAAAAGCTACAATTAGTGTAGCCCTTTCAGATGTCATAAGTTTTAGAGTCTCCATGTGTAGATGAATCTGCCTTCTTTCTTCTTACCCTTCTCTCTCCCACCTCACCTCTGAGAAAAAGGCTTCCCAAGGGCCAGTCTCAGCATCCTCCCCCGGGCTTCAGACACATTTACTGTTGGACAAGAACAGATCTGCCAGACTGCCTGAGTCTAGCTCCATAGGTCTCTTTAAAAATAGAATGAACTGGGAGCAGTGTTTCATTCTTAGTCTGGTTTTTTTGTAATCCTATATTGGTGGAAAACCAAGCAAGGGCCAGCCCTTCTGTCATGGTTTAAACCCAGCCAGCAACTCAGAACCACACAGCCACTCGCTCACTCCCCCCCCTTCCTCCCCCCCTTCCCTGAGGGGTGGGGAGGAGAATCAAAAGAATGTGACTCCCATGGGTTGAGATAAGAACAGTCCAGTAACTAAGGTATAACACAAAACTGCTACTGCTACCACCAATAACAATAGTGATAAGGGAAATAACAAGGGAAGAGAATACAACTGCTCACCATTTGCCTATCAATACCCAGCCCGAGCAGTGATCTAGCCCTTTCGGGTACCTGCCCCCACTTTGTATGTTGGGCATGACGTGCTGTGGTATGGAATACCTCTTTGGCTAGTTTGGGTCAGGTGTCCTGTCTCTGCTTCCTCCCCGCTTCCCCTCCTCCCTGGCAGAGCGTGAGACTCAGAAAGTCCTTGGTCAGAGTAAACATTACGGAGCAGCAATTAAAAACATCGGTGTTATCAGTGCTGTTCCCAGGCTGAAAGTCAAAAACACAGCCCTGCACCAGCTACTAAGAAGAAGAAAAAATGACTGCTACTGCTGAACCCAGGACACCTTCCATTGCTTTAATCCCCCTAGCAAAGAAGAGCACATTTGTGGAGCTGATGCAAGCTATGTCTCTTCTAAACAGCTTCTGGTAAGTTAGACCCAACCTGAATACTGCAGTATTTGTTCCTGCATCATCTTGCTTGTAGATACTCTGTTGCTAAAGTGGAGTCCTTAGTCATGAGTGGAATGACTGGACAGATCCCACAGTCTGGGAAGTAGATCAATGAAATATAGTTATGTGGCTTAAAAAAGGATAACCTTTCAGTAACAAATGCTTAGTGCAGCGATGTTTGTTAAGATTCTTCTCTCATACATCATTTGGGCTCCTTAATCTATATTGTGGGTCCCCATATTCAACTCCACATTTACAACTCTTATTCTCTTCTGAAATTGGGACACTAAGTGTGCAGCAGAAAATCAGTCTCTGTGACACTTAATTTACAATCATTTTTCTTTTCTTACCAATTAGACAGGAATTAAGGACCTCAAGATGTAATGGCTTTGGCATTTAACGTGTCCTGATTCCTCTTTTGCCTAGGTTAGACATAAGCGATGCAGACAGCCAGTGGCAGCTGCTGTGATTGAGGAGGCTCTTGTTTAGCCTTGATGGAAATTAAATCTAAGTATTGGTTTCTTCTTTAAATACTGGCTTCTCCTGCACCAGTTCCTTGACTGTTCTTCCAGATGGAGCCTACGCTGATCAGAAACCACCAGACTGTACTGTTGACTGGTGACAGAATAACGTACTTCTTTAAGGTTTATTGATGAAGAGGATGTTGATCTTCCGACAGTCCACAGATGTCTTTGATGGGATAGCTTAATTTTAAGCAGGTTTAGCTGCTTGCAAGCATTTTACTGTGCAGTTGCTATCTGCCAAAAATAAATTGTGAGTTTCATCAGTAGCAGCACTAGCCAGGAGCCAGGAAGGCTGGAAGCCAGCAGAAAGATAAGCTCATGGAAATGTATTATTAGCTTTATTTCCAGATTCATATATAGAAGCTGTCTGTCTCTTCTGTTGACTCTAAGGCCTATGGCAAATGACTTAGGTCAATGCTCTGGATTCAATCACAAATGAAGTAAAGCCAAAGAGACTAAGTAATTTTGAAGAGTTATTTAATTATAACGTGGTAATTACCTGGTAGCAAAAAACCATGCTCAGATGATATGTTGTTGCCAAAGTAATTAACTGGATGGAAGTGAGAACCCAAAAGAGGTTACAGCTACGCAGCAGGAACTTGGTGCCAAACTCTCCATGGCTCTTACAGAGAAAAAGTAGCAGCATTCAAAAAATCCAGTCTCCTTTACACACTGTGGTCTTATGTCAAATTATTCAGGACAGAGCTTAAAGGCTCAGAGAGATGTTTTTTAATATTCTTCTGTTATTCAGGAATTGCAGGTTTGATTTTTTTTTTTTTTTTTTTTTTTTTTGAGGGGGGTGTTTGTGTTTTAGTTTGTTTTTTTTGTTTGTTTTGTTTTGTTTTGGGTTTTTTTGTCTCAGCAGCAGTGCATGCAATCTTCAGAGAAATGAGAAAAGCAGTATGTCTTTTTGTGCAGCATTAATTAACTGGGAGTGCAGAGGGTGAAATAAGTAGAACCCTTTAAAGTCGTAGGAAAATAGCTGTCTTTTGACTATTTGAAGCTCATAGGTGCTTTGTAAGATGCCATTAAGAATTTATTTGGGCAGGAAATTGTCATCTAGGTTCAAAATTACATGTTGCTCCTAAAAGGCATGAGAATTTAGACAGGGTTGATTGCCTTTGTGTGAATACCAAATCTACCCAGAAGCCCTGACAGCTGGAGGTGATTTGAGTCTACTTGACTATAAAGACTATTCAGGATTATTTTGACTTGGTTTGCATTGGTTTTAAATATCTGACAAATATTTGTAACATGTTGAGTCAGTGCCTGTTTCATCACACAATAAATCAATGATCGTTTAGTTTCTGAGAATAGTGTGGTTTGTTTTGGTTTTTTGTGCGTTTCCTTTTTTTTTCCCGGATAATTTCTAAACTTCTGAGAGCAATTCAACTGCCTGAAAAATGTGCCAGATTGAGACAGAATACCAGATTAATTCATTCACTGGCTTGACAGTGGCAAAGTAAACTTCCCCTCTTCTTTCTCTATTTATTCTAGATAGAAAAATCACCTTTTAGAATGCAAAGCAAGTCCATGACTTTCACATTCTCTTTTCTCTCCAACTGCGAATGTGGTGTCAGTGACACGTGTTAGTTGCATGAGTCTTGGTTTATTGACAGCAATTTTCCTGAGCAAGTAATAGTAATAAATTTGTGGTCATTACTGTGTTTTGGAGGAAAATCTGACTCTGCACAGAGTGAGCTATCTGCATCAGCAAAGCCTAAATGCAGAAGACAGATAAATAAATTGAAATGCAGGTAAATTCTTGTTCACTGCTGGGGATAATATGCTCCCAGTTGTGGAGTTCAATGTGAACATAGCATCAGCATATGCCTGTGGGTTTCTGAAAATAAATGATCTGATGAAGTATTTAAACAGTCTTTCTTTGCTTTTGAACTGTTTGGAGTCATGAATGGTTACAGTAGGAGAGAGAAAAGTATTTTACCCATCTGACACCCTCTTCTAATTTCAATCAATTCATAAATAATTGAGAAAATGGAAGTTTTCTCTGAAAAGGAGGAGTGATTGAAATATTTTATTCTTGTACAAGAGGTTTTTTTGGTTTTTTATTTATTTTCTTCTGTGATCACTGGAAATCTGGATAACAGAATCATTTCTGTGTAGCCTGGTGCATCTGACCAGTCAGGCTACTTACTTCCTAGTTTTTTCTTTTTGTTGCTTTCTCCTTGTGATGTTATGTGGCAATCTAGCCTAAACTTCAAAGTTACATCTGTATGAATTCTTCTGTTTATCTCCCAGGTTCCAGGTGATGGTGCTTGACCAGCCTTGCATCCTACTCTGCTGCCCAGAATCTAAACTCAGCAACAGCCTTCCAATTCTCACTTCTAAACCAGTAAGCTGAACAGACAGGTATTTTAATGAAATGCTGTAACTTGTGGTATTCAGGATGTCAAACTCCACAGATACTGGTCTTTTTTTTCTTTCCACCTTAGAAGAAGTCTCTACATTCTTCACCTTTGGTTGTAATCTTTATTTAATCTTATTTTGTTGCTTCAACTTTTTTAACAGCTTAAGTGCAGAGCAGTCTCTTTATTGGTGTAAACTGGATGGCAGCAGTATCATCCATTGATAACAAATTCAGCTGTCCTCAGTGTCGATTTAAACATGTTTTCTGTTACATTGATGGCCCCTTTTATCATAAAAAACCTTCAGGATATCCAGTAGTATCAAGGAACATCAAAGTAGGAAACACCAAATTAGACAGGGCTGATTAGGGAGTCATTATAAGAAATATGCAAAACACATATTAGATGAAGCGAATTATCTATAACCAAAATGTTTCATGCAGATATTCTTCAGTATAACAGAAGGAATATTGGAAAGACAATAAAGCTTTTGTGGTATTTTGTGCAGAGCTTTGACTCGAGTCATAGAATCATAGAATCATAGAATCATAGAATCATAGAATCATAGAATAGCTAGGGTTGGAAAGGACCTTAAGATCATCTAGTTCCAACCCCCCTGCCATGGGCAGGGACACCTCACACTAAACCATGACACCCAAGGCCTCATCCAACGTGGCCTTGAACACCGCCAAGGATGGAGCACTCACAACCTACCTGGGCAACCCATTCCAGTGCCTCAACACCCTCTCAGTAAAGAATTTCTTCCTTATATCCAATCTAAACTTCCCCTGTTTAAGTTTGAACCCGTTACCCTATGTCCTGTCACTACAGTCCAGCATCCTTGTAGGCCCACTTCAGAATCAAGATTGCCTCAGTATCCTTTGAATGAAGCTCCATTTGACCCAAATGTGTTTTCAAGCAAGTGATACTGGTATTACCAGTGTTACCAGATAAACAGCAGACACACTGTTTATCTCATAACTCATGAAAAATTAGAAGGTGTGAGACCAAAGCCAACCTTTCTTTTTTAAAAAAAGTCTGAGTCTACAATGGCTTACTCTAGTGAAATATTACTATACAGAAAACCAGACTAAAGTGTGTGTTGTGAAACTTTTACAGTTTATAAAAAGTGGAGTTGCAATTACATGGACAGGTTAGCACTCTCAGCTGCAGAAAGTCAGATTCCTTGTTCTCATATGGAGCCCTTCATTGTATAATTCCTGCAGGAACAACATACAATGCCATCTCTCTGCATATGAGTCTACACGTGTTTCTTTCTGTAGGATGAACTTGTAGTAACTAGGCAACCCTCCTCATGGCCTTTTATCCAACTGCTCTGGAGTTGGCTACTCACCCATGATAAGGGAAACTTAGATTTGATTTCCTGTTGAAGGCAATTTGCCTTTTTCTTCATAGTGGCCCAGAGAAGATTTTTCTATTGTTGCAGCACTGAATGAATTGGTTAAAGAACAAACATGAAAACCTATCTAGTACAAAGGTGGGAAGTTGATGTGGGTTCCCGACTCTGTTTCAAGGACTCTCTCTCTCCACATTTTATTTGGTGGTATTTGAGTGCAGCATGGCAAGACTCCTTACTTTCTGCCTCTCCAATTCCACTGAACACTACTGTCTCCACTACAACCAATGGGATCAGGGCAATCCTATTTTGTCCCCTCAGGGCACCTCAGCATTTGTGCATGGTTAACTCCAAAGCTCCATTTGCAAAGACCAGAATTTTTGTGGAATCTACAGGGTGGTGATCCACATAAAAGTACAGCTTTCTTACAAAGGCTAAGCTTTTACCCAAATACCACACAATCTGCACTGAACTTAAGCTGCAGATTCAATCTTTCTGGTTTTTCAAGGACTAAAAATACAAAAAAAATCTCTATCATGTTTTTCTGGACGACCAGTTCCTAAATAGTGACACAGACATTAACCTCTCATATATCTCAATGGTATTTCCAAAGCCAATTTTAAGTATTGTACCAAAGAAGGACTGGAACGAAAGCACTCTTTTTCACAGAAACACAGAATGGTTTGTATTGGAATGGACCTTAGAGATCATCTAGTTCCAACCCCCCTGCCATGGGCAGGGACACCTTCCACTACACCTGGTTGTTCAAATCCCCATCCAACCTGGCCTTAAACACAGCCAGAGATGTGACAGACACAGATTCTCTGAGCAATCTGTTCCAGTGTCTCACTACCCTCACAGTAAATATTTTCTTCCTAATATGCAATCCAAATTCCCCTCTTTCAAGTTTAAAGCCATTCCCTCTTGTCCTGTCACTACATGCCCTTGTAAAAATTCCCTAGGTCCCCTTTAGGCACTGGAAGCTGGTCTAATGTCTCCCCTGAGTCTTCTCCAGATTGAACAAGCTCAACTCTCTCAATTTGTCTTCTTATGAGTGGTGCTCCAGCTCTCTGAGTTTAACTTGAAGTGTAACCTAATAGTTAAAGCTGAATAAGTAAGTAAGGAGAGAGAATATTAGCCAACCCATAACACTGCAAGTGAGTCACATTGTAATTCTCTTGTCCATATCAAGTTTTCTTGGGCTTATTCTAATATTTAAACCACTGCAACTCAATTTCTTCATGACTGCTTCTGAGTTATACAAATACCTGGGACAGGGAATCAAAATCACAAATACAAGCTCCAGGACTTGATCAAATACATTTTCTTAAAATTTGTTTGCGACATTGTCACCTCAGCCACCCCTTGCCTTACAGGTTGAGCCACTTTATGTGTAGTCTTAATTTTAAATTCATAATGTGATGATTACTTTGATCACCACCCCCATGCAAATGCTGGTTTACATATTTTTTTATTTGTTTTACATAAATAACGTAACATTATTTTTCTGAATGGAAATAAGAATGTAATGATTGCCTTTTTTAAAAAGTGGATGCTACTAACAATATTCAGTTGCTATGAGGGGTCTTTCTGTGTCTTCTACAGAAAAAAAAGTGAGTATTTTATGATAATCAAATCTATGCAGGCTTCCTTTCAAAAATAATGATGTACATTGCTCCAATCTTTTCCCCCATCAGTAATAGATTTTTTTTTTTTTTTTTTGGGGGGGGAGGGCCAGGAATATACACTTGCATGTTAATTCAAATTTGGGAGAAAAAAATGTTTGTCCTGGAGGATGAGCTTGTATCTTGCAGTATGCAAGTTTAAGTAAGGGAGAGAGAAATGTCTGAATTCTGATTGTTTAGTATAATTAGCTTTAGACTGGTGACTTTTCAAAACAGTGTCCCTTGCAAATGATTTAGTATTCAAGTTGATCAGGAAAAATTACACAGATTACTATGTGAATCAAAAAGCACAGAACAGGAATAAAACTACTCAAGCAATATGTTAAATAAACAAATTATGTGTTCATTTTGGGAAAGAGTAAGAGTATTTCATGGCCAGCATACTCTTCTGGAAATACCTGAGTTGATCAAGCCCTTGTAAGGGAGCCCTAAGCTCATTGGAGTACAGAGGCAAAACTCTCCTGCTTCCATGAGGGGAGGAAGACATGGAGACAGCAAAATTCATGCATCCTGAAAGCAGCCTTTCAAGAGCATAAAGAACAATAAGCTGAATGAAATCAGTCTTCCAAGTAAAAAAAAAAAAAAAAAAAATTAAATATGTGAGACAGAACAAATTAACAGGTCTGATGACAAATCTAAAGTGCCAGTCTCCAGTGTCACTAGGGAACATATTCCTTCAGAGGCCTGCTCTGTAGTCCAAGTGCGTCCAGCTAAGTATACTCTTCCCAGTTTTCTCTGTTTTCTTCTTCTGCTGCTGCATGCATTCATTGTCTTCTACTTTTTGTGGTTTTAGTTATTCATTGATCTTCTGCCCACTGCTGACACTGCTAGCTCACACCTGCTTAACTTTCAGTCCACTGTTCTTTCAACAGAATGACTAAAAGGACTAGCAAACCAGAAGCCTTATGGCATAGGTTTTTTAGGAAAACATGAGGATGTTCACACTTGGAGTTAATCCCAACTGGGGAGAGCAAAGAATTCCCTCTAGTCTATGTCTGCATTGGTAGCCATAGGTTCTGTTAGTGCTTTTGTTGCAATGGCACTTTGGTACTTCCAATGCTACTTTCACTATGCCCTTTCATTCCTTCCTCCAGCCGACCAAGCATTAACATTTCTTGTGCTTTTTGATGCTACTATTGGGAATTCTCTACATAAATGCCCTCTCCACCCTTGAACAAACAAATCTACGCACCCACTTGAGTCTTTATGTATGAAGGTACAAGACCCTAGATCTAATATTAAACTTAAAAGTGTCATAGTGGAAGTGGAGTCCACAGCCAGAGTGACTGTCTGCAGTTTTTTATGCTTTATAATCAAAGAGGCAGTGAATTTTGTATTTATTAGAGCCATCCTTAGTACGTTAGTGGTTTTTTTCGCATGTACAGAGGTTTCTTGCAAGTTCAGTTCACCACAGTACACCCAGAGCCTTTTAAATATTGTACTCTGATGAAGTTTTCATTCTTACAGTGTCTCCTGTGCACTGCCTTGGAAAGGAAGAGTTGTTGTAGTGATTGGTGGCAGCTGATTACATCAAGAAAAATTACATGCTTAAGGCAGCTACGGCAACTAGATTTCGTGGGCAGTAACACTGTGAAATTTTCTCCATCACATGACCTGGAACACATGAACATGGCCTCTACAAATACACTGTATACATACCTTTGTCACCTGGCTTTAAGTACTGAAGAGTAGCATTCAGGTAAATTGAGAGATCCACATGTTGAGCTAGGCACATAATTACAAATCTTCAGATACTTAAGGTTAATATGTAGCCATATGACCCATTTGGTTTACATCTTAGGTAACAAAGCAACAAAAAGTAGCTCCACGTAACTATGCAATTTTGCACCCAGTGACATGATTCAGTGTTGAAGGAGTAAGGGATGCAAGCCAGTGCCTCACATTCCAGCTAGAGGAAAAAAAAAAAAAAAAAAAAAATCTGGTTGAAATGGAAGTGTAAAAGCGCAACTGATTTCACTGATTAAAAGCATGAAAAAGATGAGAACTGAACTGCAGGCCAAAATTTGAAGACAAAACAAAATATCAAAATTACATTGAAATAAGATTGATTTTAGGCATTGTCGTGGTTTAAGCCCCGGCTGTAAATTAGAACCACGCAGTCTACTTCCCCCCCCCACTCCCCAGAGGGATGGGGAGGAGAATCGAAAGAATGTAACTCCCACGGGTTGAGATAAGAACAGTCCAGTAACTCAGGTATAACACAAATCACTACTGCTGCCACCAATAATAATAATGATAAGAGAAATAACAAGGGAAGAAAATATGATACCGCTCGCCGGAAAAGAGCCCGACCGAAAAGAGGACGTGCCCTTCCGGGTAGCTCCCAGTTACATCCCCGGGCATGACGTGCTGTGGTATGGAATACCTCTTTGGCTAGTTTGGGTCAGGCGTCCTGTCCCTGCTTCCTCCCGGCCCCTCCTCCTCCCTGGCAGAGCATGAGACTCACAAAGTCTTTGGTCAGTCTAAACATCAGTTGTTATCAGCTTTGTTCCGAGGCTGAAAGTCAAAAACACAGTGCTGCAACAGCTACTAAAAAGGAGAAAAACTGACTGCTACTGCTGAACCCAGGACAGTATCCACCCCTTATTCCATACCATTCACGTCATGCTCAGATCCCACATTTTCCATATACCCTCACTCTCATTTCAGTGCACTGTTGTCTTAGTGCACGGACCAATTCCTATAAAGCTACTGAGTCCGTTCGGTTCATGATGTTGGGCTCCATCTCTTGTAACAGTCTTTCAGGGCAGGAGAGGCTGTGTGCAGTGTTGGATCGTTGTCTGCTGATGCTGATCGTTCCTTCACTGTAGAACTCATCCGGTTCTATCAAAGTTCATTCTCTGTTGGGATGATGGTCGGAGGGAAGTCAGGGCCAGTCGCTGGTGCCCTGCAGACTTCTAGTTGATGGCTATAGCAGGCAACAGCGTACAATTGAGTTCATTGTCTGTTTTCCCCTAAAATCAAATCCCCTTGAGGTACGCATCGGACTTCCCCATCTTCCCGCATTACCCACCAAGTATATCCAGGTCCCTGAGCAAAAGCAATCCCACGAGTGGGTTTGCCTTTACCTGAAGCAGGAATAACCCAGACTGTCTTCCCCAGCAAATTCTTCATGTGCACCACAGGAACTTTGTCCCCCTCTACAATATGTAAAAGTTCCGACTGGGCTGGGCCAGCCCTGTTGGCAGATCCTCTGGTGTTGACCAACCAGGTGGCCTTTGGTAAGTGTGTATCCCAATGCTTGAAAGTTCCCCCACCCATTGCTCTCAGTGTAGTTTTTAACAGCCCATTATACCGTTCGATTTTCCCAGAGGCTGGTGCATGGTAGGGGATGTGATATACCCACTCAATGCCATGCTCTTTGGCCCAAGTGTCTATAAGGTTATTCCGGAAATGAGTCCCATTGTCTGATTCAATTCTTTCTGGGGTGCCATGTCGCCACAAAATCTGGTTCTCAAGGCCCAGGATAGTGTTCCGGGCAGTGGCGTGGGGCACAGTGTATGTTTCCAGCCATCCGGTGGTTGCTTCCACCATGGTAAGCACATGGCGCTTGCCGTGGCGGGTTGGTGGGAGTGTGATATAATCAATCTGCCAGGCCTCCCCATATTTGTACTTCAGCCATCGTCCTCCATACCAAAGAGGCTTTAACCGTTTGGCTTGTTTAATTGCAGCACATGTTTCACACTCATGAATAACCTGGGCAATAGTGTCCATTGTTAAGTCCACCCCTCGATCACGGGCCCATCTGTATGTTGCATCTCTGCCCTGATGGCCTGAAGTGTCATGGGCCCACCGAGCCAAAAATAATTCACCTTTATGTTGCCAATCTAAGTCCATCTGAGCCACTTCAATCTTAGCAGCTTTATCCACTTGTTGGTTGTTCTGGTGTTCCTCAGTGGCCCGACTCTTGGGTACATGGGCGTCTACATGGCGTACCTTCACCACCAGGTTCTGCACCCGGGCAGCGATATCTTGCCACAGTGCAGCAGCCCAGATGGGTTTACCTCTGCGTTGCCAGTTGCTCTGCTTCCATTGCTGCAACCACCCCCACAGGGCATTTGCCACCATCCATGAGTCAGTATAGAGATAAAGTACTGGCCACTTTTCTCGTTCAGCAATGTCCAAGGCCAGCTGGATGGCTTTCACCTCGGCAAACTGACTCGATTCACCCTCCCCTTCAGCAGTTTCTGCAACTTGTCTTTGAGGACTCCATACAGCTGCCTTCCATCTCCGATGCTTTCCCACAATACGGCAGGACCCATCAGTAAACAAGGCATACTGCTTTTCACTTTCTGATAGTTTATTATATGGTGGGGCCTCTTCAGCACGCATCACCTCCTCTTCTGGTGACATTCCAAAATCTTTGCCCTCTGGCCAGTCCATGATGACTTCTGACCAGATGCTGTCCTGAGTGGTGAATACATTGTTTCTTCATCTCGCTTCACCCTTCTTGCCTCTTTTTTGCTTTTTCTCTTGCGTAGAGGGGCAATCGATATTGGTACGAATTGGTCCTCTGGTTTAGCTGCAGTCATCACTGTGGTTTGAGTAGCAACAGTACTTGTTGCTGGGGGTGGTGTAGCTGCTGTGGTTGGAGCTGGGGTAGCTTCGCTGTCTGTTGCAGTCGAAGTTTGAGTAGTGGCTGTACTTGTCGCTGGGGGTGGTGTAGCTGCTGTGCTCGGAGCTGGAGAAGCTGCGCTGTCTGTTGCTTCGCTCTCAGATCCAGGGACATTTTTTCCCTTTTGAAGGTGCTGGATAGCGTTGAACAAGGCCCGGTAGGCATAGGCCAAGCCCCAGCACGTTGACATGATTTGTCCCTCTCTGGTATGACCAGGATGACAGCACACCTCATTTAAGTGTTTTACTAATTCTTCTGGATTTTGCAGTTGTTCGGTGGTGAAATTCCAAAACACTGGAGGGGCCCACTGACCTAGGTACTTGCCCATACTATCCCACACACCTTGCCACTCATGGCTGTCCAGCCTTGGGGAAAATCTCTCGGTCCCCCTATTTTGTCGTCTAACCCCAGACAAGGCCCAAACCCGACTCTGCTTAACTCTTGAGATCAGACGTAATGGTTGTGGACAAAACACACTCTGTATGCGTGCCAACATGGTGACCCCCATCACAATCAGCAAACAGGTCTCAACAATATTAAAAGGCCACTCAAAAATTTCAAAACTCTCAAACGATGCTGTAAACGGTCTGGGAGGGGCACTGGGAGGGTAAAAGAATGTCTCCTTCATAGGTTGACCACCCAGGAAGGAGAAAAAAGATGTATAGTTGCTAAGCATTTGTATTATATACCTCCCAAAGTATAAAGGTGGTGACCACACTGGGAACACAAGCCAGATCAGTTTCATGATCAATCCTTCTATTGTATTACAAGTCATTGCTACAAAATACAACGAGACAACAACCTTAGCCCAAGCCCCACACTTGAAAAACACCAACACAGCAAATACCGGCTCTAAGTAACCTACGGCATATTGAGACTGTGAGATCAAAAACAACAACTTTGAGAGCCAATAAATCAGCATTGTGACGAGTGACTATTAATCCAAAACACTGAATGCTTATCACAAATACGATTAGACACACTCCGGTCAGATCTGTCGTTATCTCAACCCTTCGGGCCCCACGTTGGGCGCCAAAAAGAACTGTCGTGGTTTAAGCCCCGGCTGTAAATTAGAACCACGCAGTCTACTTCCCCCCCCCACTCCCCAGAGGGATGGGGAGGAGAATCGAAAGAATGTAACTCCCACGGGTTGAGATAAGAACAGTCCAGTAACTCAGGTATAACACAAATCACTACTGCTGCCACCAATAATAATAATGATAAGAGAAATAACAAGGGAAGAAAATATGATACCGCTCGCCGGAAAAGAGCCCGACCGAAAAGAGGACGTGCCCTTCCGGGTAGCTCCCAGTTACATCCCCGGGCATGACGTGCTGTGGTATGGAATACCTCTTTGGCTAGTTTGGGTCAGGCGTCCTGTCCCTGCTTCCTCCCGGCCCCTCCTCCTCCCTGGCAGAGCATGAGACTCACAAAGTCTTTGGTCAGTCTAAACATCAGTTGTTATCAGCTTTGTTCCGAGGCTGAAAGTCAAAAACACAGTGCTGCAACAGCTACTAAAAAGGAGAAAAACTGACTGCTACTGCTGAACCCAGGACAGGCATAAACAGTAACACAAGATAGGGAAAAGAGAAAGGAGAAAAGACAGCGTTGGTTTTTTCCATTTAGTGTGCTATTGCAAGCAGAACCGTCACAAAAGATTACTTCTGCCAAGAAAAAAACATTGGACCCATGGGAATAGGGTTTAGTTTTTGTTTTTGTGGGATTTTCTTCTTTTATGAATTCAGTATTTAAATCTTTCACCTGCTTGTTGCATGTTTTTGTTTGTTCTCAAGGTTTTCTGAGTGTTCTTTCTCCTTTTTTAAACACATTATCGTCTAGCCCTGGGAAACTCTTGTTATTTCTTAACTAGTCCTTGCCTGTGTTCACTCCAACAAACTACATATAAAGATGACTGCATACTTTATGTTTTCCAACTGTATAGTGGAACAAAAAGTGGCTAAATTTTAATCCTATAAACTTCTATTGTGCCTCAGCCTTTCACAATTATTTTTCTGGAAAATTAAAAAAGGTAGGTAGTCATATCTTGCTGCAGCTGATGTCAGCTTATCTCATTCAAAAATATTACTGACTGAATAAGCATTTCCATAGTATTACAGAAATAACATTCTCTTCTCTATGAAATAAGAAATGCGCAGTTTCACTGCTATGTCTTCAAAGTCCTTGTAGTTGCAGGCAGTGAAAATAGTAATATTGCTTTTGAAGTCTCTGGTTTTCCTTAGATATTCTCCAGTTATTCTCCAGCTTACTGAGAGTCAAAGGTTTGTTTGTTATCAGGCTTCATGTTTTTGGTATTGGGGCTTATGATGTCATTTTTTTTCATAAAGTGCCCCAGAATAAGAGTACACAAGATGAGTTCAGACACTGAGCCTTGGAATTAGACAAGTATTTTTCATTCTGTATGTTCTTCACTAAAGACTATTCTGCATGACACAAAGGGCTCAACTTACCACAATGGTATGACATTTCTCAAAACTCTTTTCTCACATGATTTCTAACATACCAGCTTTTACAGTGAACATGGGAAATCATAACAGCATAGAATGGTTTGAGTTGGAAGGAACCTTAAAGTTCATCTACTTCCAATCCCCCTGCCATGGATAGGGACACATTCCACTACACCAGGTTCCTTAAAGACCCATCCAATCTAGCCTTGAACAGTGCCAAGGATTGAGACAGCCACGGATTCTCTGGACAACCTGTTCCAGTGTCTCATTACCTTCACAGTAAAGTATTTCTCTTAATATGTAATCCAAATCTCCTTCTCCAGTTTAAAGCCACCCACCCTTGTCCTGTCACTACATGCCCTTGTAAACAGCCTCTCTCTGGATTTCTTGTAGACCCACTTTATGCACTAGAAGTCTGCTCTATTGTCTCCCCCGAGCCTACTCTTCTCCAGGCTGAACAAGCCCAACTCTCTCAACTTGTCTTCATAGGAGAGGTACTCCAGACCTCTGATCACCTTCCTGGCCTCCTCTGGACTCACTTCAGGAGCTCCACATCCCTATTGTGTTGGGGGTCCCATAACTGAATGCAGTACTGTGGACGGGGTCTCACTAGAGCAGAGTAGAAGGGTAGAATCACCTCTCTCGACCTGCTGGTCATGCTCCTTTTGATGGACTCCAACATCCAGTTGGCTTTCTGGGCTGCGAGCACACACTATCAGCTCATGTTGAGCTCCTCATCAATCAACACCTCCAAGTCCTTCTCCTTAGAGCTGCCTTCAGTCTATTCCCTGCCCAGCCTGTATTTGTGTTTGGGATTGCCTCAGCCAAGGTGCAGGACCTTTCACTTGACCTTGAGCTTCATGAAGTTCACATGGGCTCAACTCTCAAGCCTGCTGAGGTCTCCATGAATGGCATCCCTTCCCTCCAGCATGGTGATTGCACCACACATCTTGGTGTTGTCAGCAAGTTGATATCAAATGAGGAAATATGTGAATATGAGGAAAGCTCATAGAGCTGAACTTCCAATTACTGCTCTCCTGAGGGATAATTTTGTAGAAGGCTATTCTTAGAACTAAGCTTTACAAATATGAAGTTGAATCTATTTCCCCTGCAGTGAGTTCTAATATTACTCTTGTATTCATAATGCACATGTGTACTAAGTGATCATTATAGTAGAAATTGCAGAGGTAAACCTAATGGGAACGATAAGGGGATCCCAACAAAATTTTTAAAGATATTGCAGCATTTTTGACAAGTTTAGTTAGTGTAGTAGGAAGCATTCTGAGCTATCAAATTAAAATTTGTCGGTGGGTTGTGTTCTTTTTTCCCTAAGGAAAGTGAAAGGAAGCAGCCTTCATTTTGAATACAACTTGCAATTGCTGCAATGCAAAACTGGGAGTGGAAAACTGTTACTGCCTCCCTACCCATGTATCTTCATGAAGAAAGTTGAAACTGTCAGCCTCTGGAGCCAGAGGGACACTGGATGGGTGACAGTGAAAACAGATATTAAAAAATTGTGTGCAAAAATTAGCTTAATCATTAGTGATGTTTTTCTGTATTAACTAGACAATTTGAACTATCAGAATGCTAAAAAATGAATTAGTCTAACAATGGATTCCTAGCTCTGTATGTGTGTTGCCTCTCCTTTTACCTTTTACAACAATTTGAATGCAACACTTTAGCAGTCCTTATGCAGCCCTGTTGCAGGTGAAACTTTGGATTTTCTGTTTTGTCCCAGCACTAACCTTAGGCAGGCCCCTGGATGAGGCAGCCCTTTCACTGAGTAAAAAAACACCAGAGAGACATTTCTGCTGCTTTCAGTTTCTTTTATCTAGTTCTCTTCAGAGCCACTCATATTATAGGTCAGGTCTTTATTTTAGTTTCAGTTTTAGCCCTTACTAGGCTGAGCCAAAGGCCAAAGGCCGCTGGTCCCTGAAGGAACTCATTTACCATCTTAAGTGAAATATGAATTTAAAAGTTTCAAGACTTTTGAGATTTACATTTATTTCTTCCATACTTTTCTAAACTTGTCTCTATATTCTGGTGAATCTGTACTTCCTTCTGAAACTATGGTTCAGCAATTCCTTTTTGCTTTATGTTTTCAAGTTGCAGAGTTACCACAGTAAGAATTCTTGATACACCTGCAAACTATTGCCTAAAAAAAAAATAAATACAAAATTAAAGAATTTTATTTAAGTATTACCCTGAAGATTTTCTGCAGAATTGGCTGTAGGCTTTTGGGCGGGGATCACATAAATTGACAAATGAAAAAGTAGCTGTGAAACAGGTACAAGCATTTCCTTTTCTGATATCCCTTCAAATCTCTACTTTTTTTTTTTTTTTTTTTTTTTTAAGAGAATTTGCTGGTCCAAATCCTACATAAAGAAAGGAAAAGAAAAATGCAAGCAAGCAGGGGACAGGATCTCTAATGTGCATGTGACTACATTTGCTGGAAGTCTTGCAGTCCAGGAGACAGATTGAAAAAAATCTGTCAGATGTGTACATGCAGGGGAAAAGAAGAATCACTGTGGAAGGCAGATGGGTTAAAGAGCTACTCAGTCTAAACTGCTACATGCTCATTTTCTAAAGGGTTTAATCTGATCTGGAACAGGCAAGTCAGTCTTCCTGTGCGGGAGTCAATACCACTTTCAAAAAGTGCATTTATAAGGAATTGGTTTAAATAAGCACTGAAAGAGTTTAACTATCCAGTTTTCTTTGTATTTATTTTTAAGGCAGTTGTCCTGTAAGCTTTTTTGAAAGAAAATGGCAGTGAGGAGGAAACAAAGAGGGGTGATTGAAAAGAAGATGCTGATTCTACAAAAAGGTAACATAACAGGAATATATCAGTGTCACTTGTCACTAGCCCAGGGCACCTTTCTGTGTCCTGCACACTGTTCTGTCACGCTGATCTCCAGGCACACTTGGCACTTTGTCTTTCTTTGATTTCCTTCAGAAACATAAGATTTTCCACATCAACTTCACTGATAAGTGCATTATATCACAAGAAAAGTGAGGTTGTGGTGCAAGGTTTCTGCTGGTGTAGTTCCTTGCTATCTTGCTTTGAGGGCAAGACACTGTTAAGTGGCAGCCTCTGTAGCTATCACGCTGTGCAGAAGCTTCTCTGACTTACATCATTTTTATGAGCAAACTGCCAGACCTATTACAGCATAAGAGACAGACCACTAATTTGTTCTGCAAAGGTCTGAGAACACTTGGCAATGCAGCATGAGGAAGAAAGATGGACAAAGGTGACAATTTTGTGGCCTTACCAGAAACTTGACAAATGCGATTTTGGGTTGGTGTAAGACAGGAGAGTTCCCTAGGGCAGAATAGAATAGGACATGCTCCAAAATGGCCACAAAGTGCATACTGAATGCAAGGTGAGCACTGCTGAAGAGGCAGAGTGTTGATTTGGAAGTTACACTTGAGCTTTTTTCTGCTAATTATAATACAAGTGGAGCTCAGGGAAATTTCATGAGTCTCAGTCAAAAAGCAAGGAAAGCCATATAGCACACTGGAGGTTTCCTCACTTGAAGATCCTAAAATGCTTTTAATAACACTGCTATTTCAAAGGAGGCAATTCAGTTGAATCATTTTTTTGGGCTTCCACCTGCAATTTTAGAGTTATTTCTGTTAAAACCTAGAATTGAAAAAACTATTTCAATTTTAATCAGGGTCACTAAAACAGTGATGAACTGTATGTACTTATATTTTTATTATCCTCTTTATTATGGGTGGTTTATCATCAAACCATCCTCATATGTGTCTTTCTTAAAGGCAGTTCAGAAACCATACAAGAGAAGAAGCAGAGAGCATAATAAAAAGCTATTTGAAACATTCATCTGGATAAGATTGAGAATTTTGTCTTTTACTGTCTGTGACATGTAATTTTTCCTACTACTTCACAGTTTATTGGGCATTTTTTTTTTGTGGATTACTCTTAGTCCTTTTATTATTTTTAAGCAGCTGAATAGAAGTATTCATTACTGAAAGTGAATTTTAGTTGATGTTTTTCAAGCATGTAAGTATAGATATTTGCTCTTGTCAGGATCAGTGACATTCTAAAAATTAATTCTCTCAGCAATTAGGGATATTTAAGCATTCAAGTTGAACATTCAGTAGCCACAAAAACCTTTCAGTAAATTAGCAGCCTGAGAGGAAATACAGATTTGCTTTAGTGTTTTCATGTGGATAATCAAACCAAGATTGCATGTAGTAAAGAAACTCTTTTGTGTTATAGTGATTAAAGCTGTGGTCCACATTGGTACTCATATTTTAGCTTTTGACGCTGAAAGGATAGTAAAGTCAGTTTATTTCTCATTATGTTATGCAGTACAGTATTTCGTAAAGGAAATTTAAAGGCCTTTTATTGTTGCCTGCTCAGCCAGTTTATTAGACTGATACTAAAATAAAACTTGTCTAACTAGGAAAAAAATATGCAGACCTTGAGTAGCCTAAGGATCAGTTTTAAGAAACAAATAATTTTTGTATGTATGTAAGTATGCATTGCTAATTACTGATTGCCAATTTTACACAGAGTACAAAACTATTCTATTCTTTTGATATGCTGAAATATGGATTTTCATTAGCCCCCTTTTTCTTTTTGCATAAGGAACATGCACTAGTCAGACCATGACAAAACCGAACTTATCTCTACTAAAGGCAGTGTTTTTTGAGAGATATTGTTTGTATCTGTATGCAACTGCTTTTATGCCTTCAAACACATGATGAAAAATAGTAATTGTTCCTGCAGCCATATATGCAGTAAAAGATACAAACCTGATCTTCTTTTCATGACTTTTTAAATGGCCTTAGACATGGTGGACATCCCTAAGTTTCTCTCAACTTCATGAATCCTGAGAAACACTCAGGGAACTGAAAGACTGTACTCTAAATGTAGATGTAGGCAACTCCTGTCAGAGAAATGAGCCTTCACATAACTTTTCCTTCAGGTATCTACATTTTATTTTGTCAAGTTTCTTCTTGCCTAGTTAGACTAAAGTTATTTCTGAAAGAAAAAAAGGAGTGTGTGTTACAGTTAGCATTACAATAAAAATTAAACAATTATTTCATGTAATCTTGCAAAGGGATAGTGTTCAGAAGCAAGATATGAAAGCTCCTAAGCAGCAATTTCTTAATCATATTTTAATGCCACAGTAAATGAAGAGTATATAAAATAGATAAAGGTAATATATTAACCAGTGTAGGAAGCAGTTTATTAACTCCATAACTTACTCTAGTCAAATAATGTATTGAACTTTGTGATAAGATTTTATGGCATAAAATGTGCAATACATGGCATTCTGTTAGGATATTTTAATTTAACCTTCAATTGAGTAGCATCCCAGACATGAAAATGTAACAATGTAGCAGCAAAATATATTTTTTTTCTTTCCTTATTAAGTACCAAACAGGTCACCTTAACCTTTCTGGATAATAAATAACTTTGATAGATCACAATACAACTCGCTTGCGCAAACCCTGCAAAGACCAAGAATGAAAATGCATGACATGACTGCTGGAAGCAAATGAGAATTTTGGGGCATGAAAATAGATGATCAGGGTCTTTAGGGCATGAGGAAACTGTGCTTGAGATAAAAGAATTGCATGTATGTGTGGGAAACTCCTGTCTGATTTATTACTCTGAGGCAGGACTGAGGAGACACTCAAGAATGAGAGAATAGCCACCATGCTGTTTTGCCATTACTGTATTCCTGCATCTGCATTTGAAGCAAGGCCCTGCTATATTGTGGTTTAAGCCCAGCTGTTAACTAAGCACCATGCAGCCGCTTGCCCATCCATCCTCCCTTCCACTGGAATGGGAGGAAGCATTGTAAAAAAAGTAAAAACCCATGTGCTGAGATTAAGAACAGTTTAATAATGGAAATGAAAGTAAATAATTAATAATAATAATAACAGCAACAACAAGCAACAATAATAATAATTAAATGAAGTAAAGAGAGAGGAAGGAATACATTGTGCCTCCCACAAAATAAATAAGTGATGTACAATATAATTGCTCACCACCCGCTGACAGACACCCAGCCCGACCAGAGCTGCGATCTGGGCCTTCTGTGTGACTTCCCCCAGTATGTATATTGGGCATGACGTGCTGTGGTATGGAATTCACCTTTGGCTAGTTTGGGTCAGGTGTCTTGTCTCTGCTTCCTCCTGGCTTCTTGTGCCCCTCCTCACTGGCAGAGCATGGCAATAAATAGTCCTTGGTCAGAGTAAGCGCTACTTAGCAACAACTAAAGTATTGTTGTGTTACTAACATTACTCTCATCCTAAGACCAAAACACAGCTCTGTACCAGCTACAAGGAAGAAAATTAACTCTATAGCAGCTGGAAACAGAATATATATTCAAAAGTGGAAGGAAAAAAGATATATGAAGAAAATGGTGAGAAAATATTAATAATGAAATACCGTCTTAAAATTCTTTCAATTATTATTATCTAAATATTGGTATCTGTAAAGTGCTGACACCACTTTCATTTGATCCTTTCAAAGAAAGAAAGCAAGCATAAATTGTACCCTAATTTCCAGAAGATCTAAATTTCAAGCATTTATAAAAAGATGCAATTTTACAATTGTCTGATAACAAAGTTTGTATAGAACGCATATAATTTCCCAAGAGTTTGTCCTTTATGTTCAGAGACAGAATGCAGTAATTTAAAGCTTCATAGAATCATAGAATGATAGAAGAGTTAGGATTGGAAAGGACCTTGAGATCATCAAGTTCCAACCCCCCTGCCACGGGCAGGGACACCTCACACTAAACCATGTCACCCAAGGTTCTGTCCAACCTGGCCTTGAACACCGCCAGGGATGGAGCATTCACAACCTACCTGGGCAACCCATTCCAGTGCCTCACCACCCTCTCAGTAAAGAACTTCTTCCTTATATCCAACCTAAACTTCCCCTGTTTAAATTTGAACCCGTTAACCCTTGTCCTATCACTACAGTCACCAATGAAGAGTCCCTCCCCAGCATCCTTGTAGGCCCCCTTCAGATACTGGAAGGCTGCTAGGAGGTCTCCACGCAGCCTTCTCTTCTCTAGGCTGAACAGCCCCAACTTTCTCAGCCTATCTTCATACAGGAGGTGCTCCAGTCCCCTGATCATCCTTGTGGCCCTCCTCTGGACTTGTTCCAACAGTTCCATGTCCTTTTTATGTTGAGGACACCAGAACTGCACACAATACTCCAAGTGAGGTCTCACGAGAGCAGAGTAGAGGGGCAGGATCACGTCCTTTGACCTGAGGGTCATGCTCATCACGTTCCTCTTGATGTAGCCCAGGATACGGTTGGCTTTCTGGGCTGCGAGCACACACTGCAGGCTCATGTTTATTTTTTCATTGACCAACACCCCCAAGTCCTTCTCTGCAGGGCTGCTCTGAATCTTTTCTCTGCCCAACCTGTAGCCGTGCCTGGGATTGCTCTGACCCAGGTGGAGGACCTTGCTCTTGGCATGGTTAAACTTCATCAGGTTGTCATCTGCCCACCTCACAAGCGTGTCGAGGTCCCTCTGGATGGCATCCTTTCCCTCCGGCGTATCAACCGAACCACACAGCTTGTTGTCATCGGCAAACTTGCTGAAGACGCACTAAATCCAACTGTCCACATCACCAACAAAGATGTTGAACAAGACCGGTCCCAACATCGATCCCTGAGGGACACCACTCGTTACCGGTCTCCAGCTGGATATCGAGCTATTGACCACAACTCTTTGCGTATGGCCATCCAGCCAGTTCTTTATCCACCGAGTGGTCCACCTATCAAATTGGTATCTCTCCAATTTAGAGACAAGGATGTGATGTTGGACACTGTCAAATGCTTTTCACAAGTCCAGGTAGATACATCAACTGCTCTGCCCGTGTCCATCAGTTTTGTAGCCCCATCATAGAAGGCCACCAAACTGGTCAGGCAGGATTTCCCCTTAGTGAAGCCATGCTGGCTGTCACCAACCACCTCCTTGTTTTTCATGTGCCTTAGCATGCCTTCCAGAAGAATCTGCTCCAAGAGTTTGCCAGGCACAGAGGTGAGACTGACTGGTCTGTAATTCCCCGGGTCATCCATTTTCTCCTTCTTGAAAATGGGGGTTATATTTCCCTTCTTCCAGTCGTCGGAACTTCACCTGACTGCCATGATTTTTCAAATATGATGGCCAGTGGCTTAGCAACTTCATTCGCCAGCTCCTTCAGGACCCGCGGATGGATTTCGTCAGGTCCCATGGACTTGTGTACGTTTAGGTTCTTAAGAGGGTCTTGAACCAGATCCTCTCCTACAGAGGGCCTAGGGTCTTCATTCTTACAGTCCCTGCATCCGCCTTCCAAGACTTGGGTGGTGTGGTCAGAGCATTTGTCATATTAATCTAATATCTAATTTTGTTGAACATGAATCTCAGTCCTATTTAGAATAAAAATTATGGCAATTGAAAACATTAATTATCGAAATTAACTTTGACTTCTTTCTTATTTCCATTTTCTTTTTTTTTTTTTATTTGATGAACATTTTCATTCAAAAATTTAAAATATTAATCTGTGTGAGTTGCAATGATACCAATAAAGTTTTATGTATTTTTGGGCAAGAGCTTTCAAAGTAAGGCTGAGAAATTATTTCTGTATCAAAATTATATTGGATGCAGAATTGTGCTGGTTTTGGCTTGGGTAGAGTTAATTTTCTTCATAGTAGCTGGTATGGAGCTGTGTTTTGTCTGGTGGTGAGAACAGTGTTGATAACACAAGGATGTTTTTGTTAATGCTGAGCAGTGCTTACACAGTGTCAAGATCTTTCTGTTTCTCAAGCCATCACAGCAGTGATTAGGCTGGGGGTGCAGAAGAATCTGGGAAGGGACAAAACTGGGACAGCTGACCCTAACTGTGATGAAAGGGATATTCCATACCATATGGTGTCACGCTCAGCATGGAGGTAGCTGATCTGGGGGGAAGAAGAAGGACATTTGGACATTTGGAGAAATGATACTTGTCTTCCCAAGTAACCATTACATATGATAGATCTCTGCTTTCCTGGAGATGGCTGAACACCTGCCCATGGGGAGCTGTGAATGAATTCCTTATTCTGTTTTGCTTGTATCCTGGCTTTTGCTTCACTTATTAAACTGCCTTTGTCTCAGTTTTCTAACTTTTACTCTTCCAATTCTCTACTCCATCCCACCATTGGTGAGCAAGCGCCTATGCGGTTAAACCATGGCAAGAATGATGAACACTTTAGAACTGGGAGATCTTTGCATTTGAACCACAAAACAAGAAACTTTGAAGTAACTGAGTGCAAAAGAAGACCTGATTGAAGAAAATTCCTTATTTAAACCTCAGTAAGTAATAATGTTATAATTGCTAACAGCATAATTCTTTGCTATATTATTTTTATCTTCCATGCTGATATATTTACAATACGCAGAATCAGAATTGAAGCAATTGGAAAACTGATAGCTGACTAGGATCACTCTGTATTTTATTCTGTAAGGGGGCTTTGTTCCTTCAGCTGCCACAGATCTTCAAGGAACAAGAGAATGCTTAGCACTGTAACAATTATTTTTTTTCCATGCTGTTAACAGAATGATCAGAACCTACCAAACCTGGTGTGAAGTGAAGAGGGAGCCTGTGAAGTAAACAGTGCAAAAGTTATCAAGCCAGTACTGTAGTGTGTATATATATATACTGCAGTATTAGATAATGTGTGCAAATTTCTGGAATACATAGTAATTTTCTCAACAAGAAAAGATGTTGCTGAAATAACAACATGAGCAATCACTGCAGAGAAACCACAGCCTCTGACCTTGTTTCTTTTTGCTTTATTTTTTTTTTTTCTGTGTTAGCAAAACTGTATTCAGATGATTATATAAACGATGAAATACCTGATCCATTCTCTCTCAGTCATCTCAGATTTTCCTCCCTTGTTTGTTCTTGCAACTTCACATGTCTAGATGCAACAAATATAATACTCACACTGATTCCACACATTTAGTACTGTCAAAAATACTGCAAAATATTTTCTGTTTAACTGTGACACTCACCTACTATGTCTGCACTATGAACGCTTTGTCTTCTGACATAAAGTCATTAACAGAATTAGTCTGAAACCCAAATTCCTACTGAATTTTCAGCTGGAAACAAGATACATTGAAAGGCTGTCACTCTTTTCCCTGCTCTTGCCTTAAAAAAGTGTTTTCTATAGAGCCAGAATAGCAAATTGAAAGCCAGTGCATGAAAATCTACTGCATCAGTCTTAGTAAGTTACTACATAATGAATTGCTCTGGTTTCCTAGGAGTATAATGGCTTCAAAGTTCAATTAAATGATAAGGAAGATGTTATGTTTGCATCTTAAGTTACACTTTCTGTGTTTAGAGTGTTTAAACTAACAGAACTTTCCAAGGTCCTTATGAGCAAAGTTTGTCTAGTTGCCTCACATAATCATAGTGCCACTGCCACTCAGCTTCTAAGAGAAAAATACCAAACCTCATGATGTTGTGGTGACTGTTGTCACAAGAGTATTTGTGGCTTCTTTAATTTTTTTATACTACTTTTCTGATTGCTACTCATTTCAATTCTTTAGAACCATTAATCAAATGTTTACCGATTCCTCATATTTGTAAGTATAATTCTGACATTTATATGATTTTAAATTGCAGGATAACCAGGCTGTCATTTTTCCTTAAGTATATCATATTTGGGCTTTTTCTTGTTCAGACTTTTCTTTGAATTTAATAAATAAAAGAGGCATTTGTCTAGCTCAGATTAATAGCAAGGAAGGTCCTGTGCTTCTTTGTACCGGCATAGGAGCATGGACTTTTGGACCCTCTAAAAGCTTTAGTGTTTCTTCTCATATGTCATTGGTGTTTGTTCTTTCTCTCCAATATTCTTCCTCCTCATGGTTTTGACTGATTCTATGAGGTTAATGATTATAGAGAAGAAAAAGTTTCAAAACAAATTAAAAATGCAACGTATAAGCTATAGAACTTTTGGTCTTTGAATGAAGAAATAGTAACAACAAATAAAACTCATTTTTTACTTGAAGACAGTAGTGGGAGGTAGATGAAATAGTCTGTGTCCTAATTGCTTTATACTTGTGACAGAAATATTAAATTTCTGAAGTTTGCAGTATGAATGTTGGTTTATTTTTGTTTTGAAGTTTACATTTTCCTCATGTGATCATTTGTTATAGAATCATAGAGTAGTTAGGGTTGAAAAGGATCATCTAGTTCCAACCCCCCTGCCATGGGCAGGGACACCTCACACTAAACCATGACACCCAAGGTTCTGTCCAACCTGGCCTTGAACACCGCCAAGGATGGAGCATTCACAACTCCCTGGGCAACCCATTCCAGTGCCTCACCACCCTCTCAGTAAAGAACTTCTTCCTTATATCCAATCTAAACTTCCCCTGTTTAAATTTGAACCCGTTACCCCTTGTCCTGTCACTACAGTCACCAATGAAGAGTCCCTCCCCAGCATCCTTGTAGGCCCCCTTCAGATACTGGAAGGCTGCTAGGAGGTCTCCACGCAGCCTTCTCTTCTCCAGGCTGAACAGCCCCAACTTTCTCAGCCTATCTTCATACAGGAGGTGCTCCAGTCCCCTGATCATCCTCGTGGCCCTCCTCTGGACTTGTTCCAACAGTTCCATGTCCTTTTTATGTTGAGGACACCAGAACTGCACACAATATTCCAAGTGAGGTCTCACGAGAGCAGAGTAGAGGGGCAGGATCACCTACTTCCACCTGCTGGTCACGTTCCTTTTGATGCAGACCAGGATACGGTTGGCTTTCTGGGCTGTGAGCACACACTGCAGGCTCATGTTCATTTTCTCATCGACCAACACCCCCAAGTCCTTCTCTGCAGGGCTGCTCTGGATCTCTTCTCTGCCCAACCTGTAGCTGTGCCTGGGATTGCTCCAACCCAGGTGGAGGACCTTGCTCTTGGCATGGTTAAACTTCATCAGGTTGGCATCAGCCCACCTCACAAGCGTGTCGAGGTCCCTCTGGATGGCATCCCTTCCCTCTGGCGTATCAACCGAACCACACAGCTTGGTGTCATCGGTAAACTTGCTTAGGGCGCACTCAATCCCACTGTCCATGTCACCGACAAAGATGTTGAACAAGACCGGTCTCAACACTGATCCCTGAGGGACACCACTCGTTACCGGTCTCCAGCTGGATATCGAGCTATTGACCACAACTCTTTGCGTATGGCCATCCAGCCAGTTCTTTATCCACCGAGTGGTCCACCCATCAAATTGATGTCTCTCCAATTTAGAGACAAGGATGTGATGTGGGACATAATGTCAGTCAAAATATTTTTTTTAAAGAAAGAGCAAGTACGGGTTCTCAGTAAGACAGAACACTTACTTGTAAGAACTGATATGCAGCAAACATATTTTAGTAGTGCAGCAAAAGCATCTATTAAAGTAGCATTCTTGAACACCTGGAGCATATATTTTCCCTGCTGCCATAATTCATGTACTCTGTTTTTAGAATTCCATGTGCGTGGGCTTTTATAAATCTCATGAATGCAGCCTTATCTCCTCAACTGCTGTAGGTCCCACAGCTCCTGGGGTAGACTTTTGCTAGCTCAAGATGCAATTTCAGATGTATTGACAGTACATCTGGCAATCTTTTTTTCCTTTTATAATTAGCTAGGGAGTCAAGGAAGCAAGCTGTTCTATTAATGATTTCATAGTACTGTTTATCTGGTTTTAACAACTTCCTAATTTGTAACCTGGTTGCCAATTTTTTCCATGTATTCATGTTGCATGTTTATTTTCAGATGAAGAACCAGAGAAAGTGCTGCTAATTAATTATTATTATTGATTATTCTCCCTCTTTGTTTTGTGTCTGCTACTTGAACCCAGTAGTAAATGTGAAGAGTCAGAAACTCCATCACTTTAGTAGTTAAAGTGTATTTGAATTCTAACGTTTGGGAATAAAATACATCAAGCTTATTATATTTAGGAGGAAAAAAATTAATAGTTTTTTTGACAGAGTTGACTGGGAAATGTGATTATTTCTTGATAATTCTTGAAGGACTATTTAGTTTTCCCTTTAACATGGAAATCTAAATGGAAATAATATCCTTTTGCATGCAGGAGAAAACTTCAATATTTCACCAATATTTATAGATTAAATTTTTTTTTTTAATCACTTTTTCTTTCTTCAGAAAAAAGGAGGCTACTTTTAATCAGCAGGTGTCTGTTTTATTCCAGTCTAAATTACTTGTTAATTCTAAGTCTGTAAAGGTATTATCTTAAGAAAAGTTGTCATAATCATATCCATTCTATTCCCTCAGTTGCTGAGGTAAGTGAAGAATCATACACAGTTTTTTGAGCACTCTGGTACTCAGAAAGAAACAGGCCAGAGATGTAACACATTTGTGAAAGGCTCCATTGGAGATGTTTAAGTTGTTTGTAAATTTAGTCTTCTACCCAAATCCACGTTTTCATGACAGCGTTATTAGCAGGTGTCTAATTTCAACATGTCTAGTGGAGGTATTTCTATGGCACAAATTGAGGTTATGGCCTTTCAGGAGTATAATCTGTTCGCCAGACACTTTTAATTATGATTATCTTTAGGCAATATTAGAAAAGGTTGCCCATCTTTATGAAATCTCTTTGGGACAGGTGGATGGCAATAAAGGAAAGTCTGATGCACAGCTTTCTACAGTAGAATTGAAAAATTCCCAGAAAGCCATTTTTCACAAGTCAGCCTTTTCTGCCTTGTCCCAAATTGGCAATAATTCTTCATCTTCCTTTTCATCTTAAGTCTTCTTACAAAAATATATGCATATATATGTATAAAATACTCCTTATACAGAAATGTTAATATTATATTTACGAAGACTATTTTGCTTCCAGGAAACCCTGGATTTAGTCATGTTCAGGTGATAAATATTTTTTCTATAATCTCAATATGCATTTTTGAAGAGGGATAGCAATTAAACAGCACTAAATTCCACCCACGAAGAAGGATAAATGGAAATATTTTAAAGACTTAAATTTGTAACACATCTTTGAGATATCAAAGAAATATTCCTTTCAATAAATCACAAAATTTACTTTAGTAGCCATATTAGATGTTTATTCCATATGAACAATTCCATGGTTCTCCAATAATGCAACAGAAACCTGGTCTAAAATAGATTTTTAAGATTAGTATGAGAGACGAAAATTTCATAGTCTAGGCTTATCATCATGGAAAATTTATGTGCATTTTAAATGTTTTGACAATTATTTGGAATAGTAACAGAATTTATCCTTCTGTTGAAAGGAATTGCTTCATATGTTTATTAAATATGAGCACAAAGAGAATCTATTGCCAAAATGAAGGGATATATCTGCTATTTAGAAAATAACTGTAAAAAAAGAAGGACATAAAAGGACTTCAAATTGATATATATTCTCATTTGAGTTACATATTACATATTTATTCTATATAGAATTTGACTGACACACATAAGAATTTAAATCCTTTATTCCAACCATAAAAGCATCAACATTTTAGTAATGTAATTTAATTCACTTATACCGGAAAATATCATTTAGATGATATCCTCTTAGATGAAGTGTATTCCCTTATACATTTCACCTTCTTCATTTAGAAAAGGTTTAATGTATATCAGTCTTAGTAGAATAAACCAAATTATGTTTCCTCATTTATTATCTAAATCTCTTGCTTGATACATGTCAGTTTTATTTAATCCTGAAATTAGCTAGTCCACAGAAGTTTTATCAGCTTCCAGGGCTGAAATTTCTTAATTTATAGCCTAAGATCCCTTTCATTAGAAATCTCCTCAGCTTTTCCACTACTGCCAAGCCTAGCCTAGGAATTGAACTGTAATTTCTGGAGAACTAAGCCTTTGTCTGTGAAGACCAAGGCAGAGAAGTCATTAAGAGCCTTCTCCAAATCCAGGGTAGCCGGTTTTCCTGATATCTTCCAGAGGGGGCTTACATTGTCCCTAGTCTGTCTTTTATTCACTATGTATCTATAGAATCCCTTCCTGTTATCCTTAACATCCCTAGCCAAGTTTAATTCTAACTGGGCCTTAGCCTTTCTCACCTGGTCCCTAGCTTCCTGGACAACATCTCTGTATTCTTCCCAGGCCACCTGTCCTTGCTTCCACCTTCTATAAGCCTCTTTTTTCCCTCAAAGTTTCCTCAGCAGCTTGTTACCCATCCAAGAAGGTTTCCTGGCCCTCCTGCTGCACTTCCTTCTAGCTGGGATGCAACACTCCTGAGCTTGTACCAGATGATTCTTGAATATCAACCAAGAGTCTTGGGCCGCCCTGCTGTCTAGGGCTGTATCCCATGGAACCTTACTAAGCAGGTTCCTGAAGAGGCCAAAGTCTGCTCTCTTGAAGTCCAGGACAGTGAGCTTGCTGCACACCCTTCTCGCTGACAAGGGGTAACAGGTTCAAACTTAAACAGGGGAAGTTTAGATTGGATATAAGGAGCAAATTCTTTACTGTAAGGGTGGTGAGGCACTGGAATGGGTTGCCCAGGAAATCTGTGAATGCTCCATCCCTGGCAGTGTTCAAGGCCAGATTGGACTGAACTTAAGGTCCTTTCCAACCCTAATTATTCTATGATTCTATGATTTAGACTCTATACCTTTAAAATAATCTTAGTAGTTTTAGACAGATAGATGAAACACTGTGTAGAGTCTAACATGCTCTTATCACCACATTTTGGATATCCTTATTGTCTTATGGAGGAGACCTCAGGTGAAGTCTTCCCAAGCAGAAAATCCTGTCCTTCCATATGGACTTTAATCAATGAATCCATGAAAAAGCTTCACTGGGGATATCCTGTGAACCAGTATGTGACTATGCTGGACAATTGCAGCTTTATTTTTTTATCTGAGTAGATGTATATTTATAAAAATATTTATGTATATGTATATGTGCTGTAGCCAAAATGGGGACCTATTGAATACCGAAACTAGATGTACTTTAAGTAAAATTAAATTAATAATTGTTAAGATTGAGCTTAGACATAAATGCAATAAAATAAAATAATTGATGAGAGTATTTTGTAACATCGTAATGGCACCAATAGCCATTGACTTATGTTAGTAATAGTCAAACTGCAAAGGGGCAAACAAAGACTGACAAAATAGGGTGCAGGAAGATATGTGCTAGTAGTAAAATGCTCAAAGGAAGAGCAAAGGATGTAGAGCAGTCAGTAAAGATGTCTGTTAAAACCCTGAAGAGCAGGCAAAATGTGTTTCTGCTAGGACGAGAAAAATCCTATGAAATAAGTAATCCTACGAGTCAGGATAAGTCTTGACCCCATGTCCTGGGTTCAGCAGTAGCAGTCATTTTTCTCTTTCTTAGTAGCTGGTGCAGCGCTGTGTTTTTTACTTTCGGCTTGGAAACAGTGCTGATAACACTGATGTTTTTAGTTACTGCTCAAATGTTTAGTCTGATCAAGGACTTTGTGAGTCTCATGCTCTGCCAGAGAGGAGGGGAAGCCGGGAGGAGGCAGAGACAGGACACCTGACCCAAACTAGCCAAAGAGGTATTCCATACCACAGCACGTCATTCCCAGTATGTAAACTGGGGGCAGTTACCTGGAAGGGCTGGCTCACTGCTCGGCCAGGCTGTTTTTCAACGGGTGGTATTGTATTCTCTTCCCTTGTTATTTCTCTTATCATTATTATTATTGGTGGTAGCAGCAGTGGTTTGTGTTATACCTTAGTTACTGGACTGTTCTTATCTCAACCTGTGGGAGTTGCACTTTCCATTCTCCTCCCCGTCCCTCCGGGAGCAGGGGAGGGAGGTAAGAAAGGGCTGGGGGGGGGAGTGGACTGCATGGCTAACTTGACAACAGGGTTTAAACCATAACACCCCAAAAATAGGCAGTAAAAAGCAGAAGAAAAAAAAAAAAAAGAAGAGATCACTCTTTTCCTCACTGTCATCCTAGAGTTCACTTCCTCCATACTACCCAAACTATGAGCTGAATGTCAAATTATTAAGTTCCTCATAGGCCTTTGGTATTTTCATAATAGTTACTCAGTTTCTTACAGATTGTACTGATTGATTTTCTTAGTTCTTCCACACAGCTGATGCATGTTTTTCTTCTTGATTCACATGTGGAAAATTGGAATCTTAGAGATATAAGGTAAACTTAGGAACACATCAAATAATTTGGCATTTTAACAAACCAAGAAAATTATCTTTTCATGATGTTTTACTTATAAAACTTTATATAGACAAAGCAGTCTACATTAATCTCATTTGCAGTGGTGGGTATTTATTATTTTTGAAAATATGTGTCTCAAGCTATTTCTGAACTCAGGGTTGTCTCCATAACTCTAAAGAAGGAAGGGAGTTCTGGCTTCATCTTGACTTCGTACAAGTCACACTCCTTCCTTTGTTTCCCTTCCAATGACCATGTTTCTGTAGAAAGATGTCCAGGAAAGATGCTGTAGATTCTATGGCCAGCTGAAGGAGCACGATATAAAGGAATATCTCAGTTATGATCCATAGCTGCTGACGCTTGTCTCAAGCAGAGACCTAGGACTTGTATGCATGGAGTGACAACTGCAGAGATAATTTTGCTTTTATGACCTGGGTCTGAAGTATAACTCTTCTTGGCACACCTCTTTTAGGAGCCATTTTTAGTGCCAGCAGCCTGATTAAATAAACCACTAGGATCCCTCCTTCTCTCACATACTTTTTCCTGTTATGATTGATAATTTTTGTTTTGTTGTATTAAAGACAGAGCTCTAAGTTCTAATTCAGAGCTTTTCTTAGTCAATCATACTTCAGTCATCTCTAAAAATGATACTTTGTATATTTTACCTGCTGTCACACAAAGTATTTCTCCAGCATGACAATCAGCTCCTTAAACCACAGCTTCTTTTTGAGAAGCTTGTGTTATTTACAACTGAGATAAACTGATAAAGACTTTAACTAACCTCACTTGATCAGGGTCTCATGACAACTGTATCTCTCAGTTTCCAAGTAAGAAACAATCTTTTTTTAAACTTCTTAAAATTCTTCATCCAGTCACAGTCCATTCTGCGTATTGAATGTGGACAAGCTTTGCTTGCAAAAAGATCAGTGTGTATGTATTAACTACAGTAACATAAAACCTATCAGGAAAGCTGTTGGTAAATTTCTACTTTAATTTTCAGTAAACCAAAAGGTTTTCCTTAAATTTCTTCTCAGAGCTCACCCAAGGACTTCAGTTGAAAATTTTCAAGTAACTAACCTAAGGCAGACATTTGGCAGAGATAATTTCATCTCCATTCTGCTAGTAACTGAGAATAGAAAAAATGGAATCCTGTGTTCAGAAGGTAGGGGAAATTTGTAAGCATAAGTATTCCTAATTATGATATGCTTGATATTCTACAAATATGCAATTTATGGGGGAAAAAATTATTTATTTCTTTTTTTGAATTGTTTTTCCTTCCTCTTAGGGGATAGGTAAGTAGGACACATTTAAGGTTTTTTCTTTATATGGGTCAATATTTTTAATTGATATTTATTATTTTAGGTGATTTTTTCAGTTTACTTGAGTGTCACAGAACATTAAATGGTAAAAAACCATGTATGAAAAATAGAGACCCAATAGAATTTAGTTTTCTGAGATACAAACTGATGAAGAAAAGACTGAATATGAATTGGAAATTAATCTCTGTTTTGCAGATACCTTTCTGGAAAAGTTATTCCATATATTCTGAAGTTAAAAACCTATGTTTCAAGCATGACTAAAAAATAAATCAAACTGAACACACCCAATTTAATAAATTCTCATAGATGGAAGCTGTTTGACAGATTTTGCATCTCTAGAAAAGAATAAAATATTGGATTGTTACCTGAAAAATGATTATTTAGCAAAGACTTGCGTCATCTGATATTTACCGCAGAATACTTGAAGTGGGTATTATTTTCTTTTGGAAAATAGTCAGAGCAAATGCTTACTCCTTGAAATTCTTGTAGGAAAGATAAAAACAAGGCAAGAATGTTTTTTTTGTCATGTAACATACGAAGATATGCCTGTCGTTGCTGATAGGCATATGTCAAAAAATATGGTTTCATCAGCTGGAAGGCTTTCCACTTTATTACATAGTCATATAAAGATAGAGTGTAAAAAACTCTTGCTTAAAGACAGTGAAGGCATTGGAGACTAGTAAGTACAATGAAGGTAACAGTGGTTGTGTGATCTGGACATTCTGCACTGACATCAGTCAGGACTCAAATTTAAAAACATTCAGAATAAGAACAAATAAGTTTTATAATTTGGTTCAGTGGCAGAAGACAAAGACTGAACTTCATTAAAGTCCAACTTAAATTTTGCAGAGAAAAAACTCACAGCAGTTAGCCCCAAAGGAGTGCTTAGAAATACCTCAATGTATTACTAACCATACATAAACATGGTCATAGAATCATAGAATTGTAGAATCATAGAATCATAGAATCATAGATTCATAGAATAGCTAGGGTTGGAAAGGACCTTAAGATCATCTAGTTCCAACCCCCCTGCCATGGGCAGGGACACCTCACACTAAACCATGACACCCAAGGTTCTGTCCAACCTGGCCTTGAACACTGCCAGGGATGGAGCATTTACAGCCTTCCTGGGCAACCCATTCCAGTGCCTCACCACCCTCACAGGAAAGAATTTCTTCCTTATATCCAATCTAAACTTCCTCTGTTTAAGTTTTAATCCATTACCCCTTGTCCTATCACTACAGTCACTAATGAAGAGTCCCTCCCCAGCATCCTTATAGGCCCCCTTCAAATACTGCAAGGCTGCTAGGAGGTCTCCATGCAGCCTTCTCTTCTCCAGGCTGAACAGACCCAACTTGCTCACCCTGTCTTAATACAGGAGGTGCTCCAGTCCCCTGATCATCCTCGTGGCCCTCCTCTGGACTTGTTCCAACAGTTCCATGTCCTTTTTATGTTGAGGACACCAGAACTGCACACAATACTCCAAGTGAGGTCTCACGAGAGCAGAGTCGAGGGGCACAATCACCTCCTTCAACCTGCTGGTCACGTTCCTTTTGATGCAGCCCAGGATGTGGTTGGCTTTCTGGGCTGCAAGCACACACTGAAGCCAGCTCATGTTATGTTTCTCATTGACCAACACCCCCAAGTCCTTCTCTGCAGGGCTGCTCTGAATCTCTTCTTTGCTCAACCTGTAGCTGTGCCTGGGATTGCTCCCAGGTCATAGCATAATGACCTACAGGCAACTTTTCTAATCCCATTTTGGCTAACACCTTGACTTTTTGCAGACCAAACTCAACAATGAATTCTTTTTTTTTTTATAACTAGTTATTATTTGACAGAAAGGTAGTTGCTAGACTTACATGTAAAGATGCATACTACTATGGAGCATATTTAATGTCTAAATTCACATGTCCCCTGTACATGTACATGTGCATTCTTCATCTGAGAAAGTTGCATCCAAAATGATAGCAGCTTTCCAGGCAGATTACAACAGTGTCACTGGGGCAGCTACAGTCTAATTAAGCTTAAGAATGGGTAAAAAGCAGTGACAGACCAAAACCTTTGAAGGTCAGAGATATATTTTAAAGGGAACTATGAGGCTGTAAAAATTTCAATATGGTTATAAGTGCAGGCTGAATATGCTCGGACAGGGTTTGAAAAATAGTTGTCATATGACTTGTCTCATTCATTATATGGCTTACAAATTCTGCCACAGACTAACTGTGATTTCTACAAGTTCTCTTAACAATATCGGTTCAATAGCAGACCCATTCATTTTTGTGGACTGAAGTAGGGAACTTAGAAATGTAAATTCTATGCTCATATCCTTTCCATAGGCAGTAAGCCTGATGTATACTGCAACAACATATCAACTTACTATGTTCTGTAGTTTGCTATTCTCTGGGAAGATGGGATCTTAATAAGATAATTCATTGTGTTTGTGGCCAAAGGCATTTTTGGTTGTCTTAATGACAAGATGGTGAAAGTACAAGTGAGTTGCTTAAAGATGTACGGTTATGTAATTAATCGGATGGGTTTGCACTTTCTCCTCACTCTTCTCCATCACTTCCCTGAGGCCTTGAACTTGTGAACTGTTGAAGATGTTTAAAATCTGTTTTGGTAAATGGGACCGAAGACTGCACAGGCTTAACCATTAAAGAAATAGATTTATGAATGGTATAAATGAAAAAATGCACAAAAGTAATTTGTGCAAGCATTAGTTTATATCCAAACATGTATCTGCAGAATAATTTTATTTTGTCATCTATTTCCTGTGTTGTACAACAAACATTTCTATGCTTGGAAAAAACTGAAAATACTTCAGTACAAATATTTCATTAAGTTAACTTCACATTTTAAAATCATTCAGAATAAAGTGCCACCATTATCTAGCTTACCTTGAATCTGTGATACTTCTGTCGCTCAAAGGAATGTCAAAATCAGTAACAGTATGAAGGCAGGAGTTGTTCTGACAGCTGAAGCATGAACTGAATCTGTCTAGCAAAATTAGCTTAATATAGTCAAATTGCTTTTGCTTTTTAACTGTATATGGGCAACAGCAAGATATGGTATGTGTGACTTCCATATCAATTAAGAAATACATACCGGAATTAGAAAACAAATTGCTACAGTCATTAATATAAAATAAGAAAAAATAACTCTAATAGCAGCTTTTTTGGTTTTTTTGGTTTTGTGCCAAAGCCCTTCACAGCTTCTATATTTCCTCCCACTATTGCAATTAAACTTCAGTATGGAATTTTATTCCTCAGTGATGTATGGGAAAAAAAAATCCTCCTGTGCTCTGCTTCTGCTTATGGCACTATGGTAGTTTCAAGTTTTAGATTTGTCAGAAACCCTTACAGTTGTTAAGGGAATGAGTAATTTTTCTTTGTTTAGCAAGTAAAATGACACAGATCCATCTTGAATACAGATGGAGCGAGTAAGTAGCCAAAAACCTTCAGAAACCAGAATGAAATTTTTCCAACTAAATTCACTCTCTTAAAAAAATTGTGGAACTGTAAAAATGGGTTTTCATTGAAAATATATTTTGCTTTCACTGTCTTTGAAATGTGTTTTACACAACATGATTCTCTCACTAGTTTCCTATGCTTTTTCTTCTCTGTTTTTTTGCTGTTGTTGTTGTTGGGTTTTTTGTTTGTTTGTTTGGGGTTTTTTTCTGGTTGGTTTGGTTTTTTTGTTTTTGTTTTTTTTTTTTTTGCTATTTTTTGAGGAAAGATAGATCTTTGATAACTTGCAAAATAAGAGAAGATGGACCTGCTCAGACAGGTCCATGTCTTTCCTATACTGAAGACTTCAAAGCTGGGAGCAGTATTCCAGGTAGGGGCTCATCAGAGTGGAGTAGAGGAGCAGAATCACCTTCCTTGACCATGCTTCTTTTTACGCAGTCCAGGATACGGCTGGCTTTCTGGGCTGTGAGTGCATGTTGCTGGCTCAAGTACAGCTTTTCATCCACCAGTACTCACAAGTCCTTCTCCACAGGGCTGCTCTTAATCCCTTCTTTCCCCGACCTCTATTGATACCAGGGGTTGCTCTGACCCAGGGGCAGGACCTTGCACTTGGCCTTGTTGAACCTCATGAAGTGAACATAGACCAACTTCTCGAGCTTGTGAAGGTCTCTCTGGATGGCATTCCATCCCTCAGGTGTGTCAACTGCTCCACTCAGCTTGGTGTTATCTGAAAATCTGCTGGGGGTGCACTCTATCCCATTATTTATGTCATTGATGAAGATACTGAACAGTACTGATCCCAGTATGGACCCCTGAGGGACATCACTCACCACTGATCTCCATCAGACATTGAACCATTGACCTCTACCCTCCGGTTGCAACCATCCAGCCAATTCTTTATATACTGAACAATCCATCCTTTAAATCCATATCTCTCCAATTTAGAGATAAGAATGTTGTGGTGGACCATGTTAAATGCCTTAGAGAAGTCCAGACAGATGACACCCTAGTTCTTCCATGTCCACTGATGTCACTCCATCATAGAAGGCCACTAGGTTGATCAGGCAGGAATTTCCCTTGCTGAAGCCAGTAGTAAATATATTTATTTTCAATCAGTGAAATGAAGGGCATATACTGAATGTTTTAACCCAATAATTTGATTTTGTATGGCATGTGCCCAGCAAAGCATCAATCTGTATCTTCTTGTTTCTATTTTGACTAAGCTGTTACCAAAAATTAAGTACAGTAAAGGGGAAAGTACTTAAAATCAAGTGCCATTTGACATGACTTGTGAGCTGCTTCTGTCTTTCAAAAACTTCATGCAAATGCTCACATTAAATCATCTAGAAGTTGACTGACCTTAATTCTGGGGAGCTCGGTGATCTTACAGGTGATTATTTGGAGCTATTATAGATATTCACCATTGACAAATGACATGCAAATTACAATTTAGCATTTGGTGGGTGGGTATCAGTGATGAATACCTGATGTGATGCTGGATTCCAAAACATGACAAAATACAGTAGTCAAGCCCCAGGTGGTCATAGTGTAGCTATATCCACTTTCGATCTACTGGATTCTAGTAGATTTTATACACAACTGCTATTGCCTCCTTAGAAGCTGAACAAATACTCAGGCAGTTAGGTTTTATTAATAGTCATGATACCATAATCACAGTGTTACCAACATATGAGCTGACTCATTTACTGCTAGTACGTCTATTTACTTTATATTCAGTGTGGTGTAGGTTCATTCAAAGAACAAACACCACAGGCTCTGTCTACATGACACTACTGCTACTCTGTCTACAATATCCTTCGTCAAGTCTCCAAGTATATTTCCTGGCCATGATGTTCAACCAGAGGCTGAAAGTCTCTGTTTCCTTGCAAGCATTATCTTATGTGAACTAAGCAATGGGAAATGATAATGGATTGAAATCCATCACAACAGGGCTGAAAGTTCAGCAATTTCTGTTATCAATATTTCCTTTTTTTATTTTATTTCCTTTACTTATTTTATCAATATTTTCCACTATCTTCAGCTTTACTCAGGAGTACAGTAGATATGTTCTACTTTTTCCAGATTTGATTTTGTTTCACACAGACCAAAAGGTAATTATTTTTCCTTATGAAAGCGAAGAACTATCCGAGTGAAAATAGTATATATTGGAGTAATCCCATGACATAGCTGTTGACATCCTAACATTTCATTTACAGTTTGCAAGTCAGTGAGTATTCTAACTACTCCAGATACAGAACATCTTGTGTCTGAGAGCCATGATAGCAGAAAAATATGTTTCTTCAGAAGCGTACTGTTTCAGAAAGAAAACTTAGATGGGAAAAATGCATAGTCATGGGCGTCACAAAGAAAACAAAACTGCAGTGGGAGTGCCTGCAGGCTGTAGGCTCAGCAACCTTAGAATAGAAAATGTCACTGTTTCCTTCAATTTCAAGCATTTATTATTCTCAAATTGTTCTTTTCCATAGCAGAAGAATATAATGATGGAAATCATGGCAGTCAGATGCAGTTCCGACAACTGGAAGAAGGGAAATATAACCCCCATTTTCAAGAAAGGGAAAATGGATGATCCAGGGAATTACAGACCAGTCAGTCTCACCTCTGTGCCTGGCAAACTCTTGGAGCAGATTCTTCTGGAAGGCATGCTAAGGCACATGAAAAACACGGAGGTGGTTGGTGACAGCCAGCATGGCTTCACTAAGGGGAAATCCTGCCTGACCAATTTGGTGGCCTTCTACGATGGGGCTACGAAACTGATGGACAGGGGCAGAGCAGTTGACGTCATCTACCTGGACTTGTGCAAAGCATTCAACACTGTCCCACACAACATCCTTGTCTCTAAGTTGGAGAGACATCAATTTGGTGGGTGGACCACTGGGTGGATATAGAACTGGCTGGATGGCCCCACGCAAAGACTTGTGGTCAATGGCTCGATGTCCGGCTGGAGACCGGTAACGAGTGGTGTCCCTCAGGGATCGGTGTTGGGACCGGTCTTGTTCAACATCTTTGTCGGTGACATGGACAGTGGGATTGAGTGCGCCCTCAGCAAGTTTGCTGATGACACCAAGCTGTGTGGTTCGGTTGATACGCCGGAGAGAAGGGATGCCATCCAGAGGGACCTCGACACGCTTGTGAGGTGGGCTGATGCCAACCTGATGAAGTTTAACCATGCCAAGTGCAAGGTCCTCCACCTGGATCAGAGCAATCCCAGGCACGGCTACAGGTTGGGCAAAGAAGAGATTCAGAGCAGCCCTGCGGAGAAGGACTTGGGGGTGTTGGTCAATGAGAAAATGAACATGAGCCTGCAGTGTGTGCTCGCAGCCCAGAAAGCCAACCGTATCCTGGGCTGCATCAAAAGGAGAGTGACCAGCAGGTCAAAGGAGGTAATCCTGCCCCTCTACTCTGCTCTCGTGAGACCTCACTTGGAGTACTATGTGCAGTTCTGGTGTCCTCAACATAAAAAGGACATGGAACTGTTGGAACAAGTCCAGAGGAGGGCCACGAGGATGATCAGGAGACTGGAGCACCTCCCGTATGAAGATAGGCTGAGCAAGTTGGGGCTGTTCAGCCTGGAGAAGAGAAGGTTGCGTGGAGACCTCCTAGCAGCCTTGCAGTATCTGAAAGGGGCCTACAAGGATGCTGGGGAGGGACTCTTCATCAGGGACTGTAGTGACAGGACAAGGGGTAATGGATTAAAACTTAAACAGAGGAAGTTTAGATTGGATATAAGGAAGAAATTCTTTACTGAATTGGTGGTGAGGCACTGGAATGGGTTGCCCAGGTAGGTTGTGAATGCTCCATCCTTGGCGGTGTTCAAGGCCAGGTTGGATGAGGCCTTGGGTGACATGGTTTAGTGTGAGGTGTCCCTGCCCATGGCAGGGAGGTTGGAACTAGATGATCTTAAGGTCCTTTCTAACCCTAACTATTCTTTGATTCTATGGATGCTATTGGTGAAAATGACACTCTGATTATGTCGTGTAAGCTGTGTTTATTAGACATCAAAACCTGACAGTAACCAATGCAAATATTAGATGTTCATTACTGTAAACTGCCAAGATGCTATGAAAATTTGTGGGTCAGTTTTTAGAATCTTCATCTTTGGATGCCTTCTGAATTAGAGCTACTTTAGTACATAGCCAGCCGTCTGCTACTTTTGAGTAAAAGATATGTTATTCTTTTGTGTTTTCATTTAAATTTTCCCTTTAGTTTTCTTCCACTAAGATGGTGAGAAGTGGCTCAAGAAGGGAAGGAGGTTGTCATTCCTGAAAGAACTCTCTTCAATCAATTTAGGTCTGTTTCTGTAAAGAATGTTTCTACCCTGGCTTTCTACCTAGAACCTTTTCTCCCTTTGCCTTACCTGCTACAGCAGTAATTTGCCAAGAGTACACCTACTGATAGGAGTAAAAGATGTGTATAGCAGAACATAAAATCAGTACTTAGGAAGTTAACATAGTTAACATAGATTAACATAGTTAACATAGATTTCTTGAGAAATGAAGGCACATTCTTTTCTACCTCTTTCTTTCTTGACCAAAGAAAGCAATAATCTTGCTCATATGTAAAGAATATACATCTGGCTGAGAAAGAATTACTTATGATAGTTGAGTTGAGATAGATCTTTCTATTGTATCTCTCCTGGGCACCTATGGAATGAAAGTACAGTTTGTGTCTTTTCCTATGCTCTTTATCAAGACAAAAATATCACAGCCTGGACAAAAATTGTTGTTTATGTAGGGTTTATTTTGGAATTACTTGTATGGGAATAGATGTTAAGGAGGTAAAACGTAACTGCAGAAAATACTGATTAAAGTAGAAATACAACCTAATATCATATCATCTTTACTCACTTGACATGAATTCTGTAAGTGGTGCTAAAATACAAGAAGTTATAAGGTTGTGTGTGCTGGCTAAGTTTTGCAATCTTTAACAATATAACTACATTGTTCATATTTTCCATGACTACTCTTTCACTGGTATATTATTTCTGTCTTCACATAGTGAAAGGCAAAACTGCAGTCCACAGGAGAAATCAAAGTGTATAAAAGCCTTTGTTGAAGCAGCTCTCTTTATATGCTTTGCATAAAGCCTAGCAGTTTAAGATATAGCAACATTATGCCTTGTTTTACATAATTTTCTTATTAATTTTGAACTTTTTATCTCCAGATAAAGATTATTATAGCATCACTAGCATCAATATCTCCTACAAGTCAAACTACTTATATAGGTTAGGTGCTATTTAAAGGTTAAGGCCTTCATTGTGTTACCCTCTCCTTTCTTCTGACACAAATAATGGCTTCTGAAAGGAGAGGGTAAATAGGTTAGCAATAACCTCCCAGGCAGGAATCCTAATGAGATTCAAATTTGTCCCTGTCTCATCTTCATTTCCTTTCCTGGCAGGTTTGATTGCTTATACGTTATATGTCTTTCACGAAACATTTCTTTGGAAATTATTATTTAAAGGGCATGACACACATAGAAGAGAGAGGAAAACCTTGATTAAAATATCTGGAGTTGTGTTGCATTTTTTTTATACACATCAAGACTGATCTCTTCATGTGACTATCCTGCATATTTTTTCATCTTTCTGCATCTTTTCAAGGCTGTTAGCTTTTAATTCAGAAAACACAACTAGTTTTTCTCAGTTGTGAAAAATGTCATTCTTTCTTACTGTCTGAGTTTCCTGTTACACCTTTGTAACTGATCAAGTTCGCCAAATTATCTTGTATATGTATATATATACACCTTGTATAGATTTTTTTCCTCCCCAGTTTCATTGCGTTGAGTATACAATATTCCATTACCTATGCATACTGTATAGTGAGAACTTCAACAGCCAACTTTAAATTTGTAATCAAAAAAAGGACTCTTTTCAAGTCCTTGTTCTTAGCTTTTGTAGCTAAATAATCTAAAGTAAATGACACTAACAAAAATTATTTCTATTCCTAAAGCAGTTGTTATTTATTGCTGTCACTTTTTTTTTTAAATTAAAATGTTCTCAAAAGTCATTTTAATGGTTAGTGGTAGTCTACACTGTCCTGGGTTCAGCTGGGAGAGGGGAGGGAAAAGGAAAAAGTGAGAAAGCATCTGCGTGATTCTGAGTTACCAGCTGGGCTTAAACCATGGCGTTCACTTACTTGCTGGTTCTGACCAGCATAGGCTGGAGTGGTAATAATATTATGCCTCATCCAAAGGGAAGTTAGATAATATGACAAGTGGTCTCTAAAAAAAAGTGATTATTAAGCCAAAATATGCACTTCATATTTTTTAGAATGGAGACAGAATTTCACAAATGCAGTAAAGAATACTATACTCCTTACACTTTTGGATTTCCATTAGATTGTTCTCACATTCAAAAAGATTAAATATATCATGTGAATAGTTCAGATCCCAGATGCATGGCTTTTGGTTTCATAAAACAGTGAAGTACTTAACGGAAGCTCTTAGCTCTTCTTTGTAAGGGACGGCACAAGGAAAACATGCTAATGATGAAAGAGATGACACAGTGATTGCAATGGAAAAATTAAACATTATACATTTAATGTGCAATAAGTAATTATATTTTATCTAACCATCTTGTAATTTCTGAAAGTGTATTCTTCAGTTTTTAATTTCACTTTCCATGTGTGACAAAGCAACCTGTGAAGAACAGCTATGGCTGCAAATTGATCATATGAGTTTTGGATGACCAGAAATGTGTTATTGATTCTCTTTCTGTTTTATATTCTTTTCTGTCTTAAAGTCTGGCTCTATGAGTGACCTCAAGAGCAACAGCAGTAGCTGCAGCCTTATAAGAGTTTGGTTTCAGGTTTGTTTTTTTACCTAAGGCTCTTCTCAACAATTATTAATACTGGCGCATTAGCTTTTAGGATTATTGTCCACATATAGTTTACAAGAGGTTTTGCTACTAGCAGGCAGAGTATAAAAGACTTGGATAGACATCCTGGAGTCTTCTAAATACAAGCCTAACCCTACACAAATATGACCTTACTTGGCCATTTCTGTTTGAGATTTTATTTTTCTATTCTACTCCACCATTAATAATCAAAACTGTTGCACATGTGCCTTGCTCTTTTGCCTACAAAAAAACAAAGGTGAGATTGTCAAAGGAAGAAGCAATCTGATGTACCCCACCAAAATATGAGCTGAATATGTGATCATACCATTAACTTGCTACTCTGATAAATAGGGAGAGAGAGAGGGAGGAAAATCCACCCAAATCGCTCTTTCAAGTCTCTTTTTACTGAGGCTCAAGAGGACAGTGTTTCATAAACTCTAACCTGTCTCCCATTTACCATTACAACCAAGCCAGGACTGGCATTAATCCAGCATCAGACTAGCACCCCAAAGATCAGTGTTACATTCAAATAGCTCTGCAAATGGCAGAGAATTCTAGTTATAGTAATAAGAAAGGCTTCAAGCCAGTAAATTAATCTATTCCAAAGCTTGCAGAATTTTCTTAAAGACTGATGATGTTAGAAAGAAATAAGAGCAGTAGTGAAAAATTCAATGAAACATTGGCTTCAAAGCCAAAAATAAGCATTATTAATTTTCTGTTGATTAGAGAATATGAAAGGCTACACTAAGCAAGACAATAAAGTCATCCAAAGAAAAAGGATATAAATATGAACCTTACAAAAGACAGAAGAAAAAATTAGTGTATCCGTGTGTATGTATATGTGTGCATGTGTATGTGTTCATATACATGTATGCTTGAGTGTATACAGGAAGAAACAGAGAGTGAGATACATGAAAGTACTGAAGAACATACAAGTATTAAAAAGTAGTTTTGCTATGAATCTGTGCATCCAATTCAAGGCTGTTAGTTCCCCAAAAGGGAAGGATTAAAGTCTGCCACTTTTGAGCTTGAAATACATCACCAATTACTCACATTAGGAAAATAAAAATAAAAATTCGTGGAAGTCATGATGAATCAAACCTTGAACCCTGGATATTTGTGGACCTAAGTTTGGAGCCGAAACTTTCAGATGTATATTATCAGGCAGACATCCAGCTCCTGCTTATAGGAGAACTAAAGTGTCTGCTCAACACTCATTTCAATTAATGGCTTACTGAGTCATTTTCTGACCATGAAATAAGCAGCAACTATCTCAGTGTGTTCTAAAACCATGGATTTGCTCTACACAAAAATAGATATTGGTTAACCTGTTTCACCAGTCTATTTAACTCCAGAAGAGGAGCTCATGTATTGCCCTTAAAGTATTTTTTTAATAGACGTGTATTTTTTGATAATCCATTAGCCATTTTGTTTTGTCATAGATAGATTCACCAATTAGGATGCAATATATTTCCTAAAACAAGAATCAGCATCTTCATCAATATCTTAATAATCAGCTATCTTGGATTATTATTTATTATAGGTTAAAAATTAATTATTTTTTATGGTTCAATAAAGCTAGCAGTGGATTCTTCCTGTGCTGGCCAGATCTCTTTGCTCCAGCAATAGCTAGAGGCTAAAGTAGTATTTGCCTATAAGTGACATGAATTGTTTCCCAGCAAACTGTGCACCATTGTGCGTGACAAGTTCCTAGATTTTCTCACCATGCAAAAACATAGTCTTAAGGCTATTTATGACACTTGAGATAGAAAGGTGAGATAAGTGTTCAATTTCTAAGTATCTGGAAAAGCTGCAAAGGGCATCCAAGTGCTTCTATCTCTGCAACCTACAGCTGTCAGTCTCTGCTTCTTTCCAATTTTGAAAAGAATTCCTCTGAACAAACAAGCAAAACTTCTTCACTAACCTATGAATTTGTTATAAACACTTCGATATCTTTCATTCTCCCAGACTATGAAGGAGGAATTTTTTTCTGTTCTGAATTACTGTTGTTGTACAAGTCTTGTGTGTGTTCTCCCTCTGCATACAGACTGCCTCTGCAAAGCAGTGTATTTGTGGACTGGGCAAGGCTACTTCCAATGAGAAAGGAAAAGTACACATTCATAAGTAAGGTAAGTAATTCCTGCCTAACGCTGTCCAAGCCTAAGCCAAAGAGGAATCCATATTTCCATACATGCCAGCAGTTCTATATCTAATTTTATCCAAATAGATGGCTGACTAAAGCAGTCCACACATTGCTTTACATACCCTCAGTTTCAAAGCACTGAGTTAACGGTAACTCCTGTAATTACTGCATATTATTCATTGGCTTTCATACTGCTCATATCTCTGGGATAATTTTATTAAATAGCTCTACTAATCCACTATCTGCAGTGAAACATTTTTTTCCCCTTCTTTGAAAAAAAAAAAAAAGTCCCTATTTTAAAGTAAGTGCCTAGGCTGCCAAAGTATTGCAAATAATGCAGTTATAACATTGCCTTTCATGCGCTTCAGTATTTCTCATTTCCTGGTTTCATACCTATGCTTGAGAAGAGAATGACCTAGATTAGATTTGCATCTGCCTAGTTTAATGCTTGGGGTTGTAAATTTATGAATGCCAAAGATGCATGAAATCAAGGGAAGCTCTGAGATCTCAAAGTAGAAAGCCAACATAAATAGTTTTAGTACTTCAGTAAGGATTTCAACAATGTCTCTCATAACGTCCTCATAGACAAGGTGATGAAGTACGGGCTGGAAGAGCAGTGACATGTATTGAAAATTGTCTGAAAGACCAAGCCCAGGGGGTTGTGACCAGTGAAGTATTGCTGGAGGCCAATAGATAACGACATACCCCAGGGATCACTACTGGGTCTAATCCTCTTCAACATCCTTCTTAATGATCTGGATGGTGGGGCAGAGCATACCCTTAGCAGCTTTGCTCATAACACAGAATTTGGAAAAGGAAAGGAAGGGAAGGTAAGGGAATGGAAGGGAAAGCAAGGCAAGGCAAGCTAAAATGATGAAGACCAAATCGATGCCAAAGCATCTCTGGCTAAGGTATTATCCAGGAAAATGTCAAGATTTCAGTATGAACTGTATCCTGGCTTTAACTCAATATATGCCAACCATTCTCACGGTGATAAAAAAGAGCTGAAATGTATGTTGGGGACATATTCATGGTGGTTGAGAGCTGAGTGCCTTTCAGTCACATTGCCTGAAATTACAATGAAATGGTAACAAATCGAAATGCTATGTGCTGCAGGCAGACATGACCAAGGGCATATAGGATAATTATGCCTTTCTGAAGGCCAGCTATAGGCCTGGCATATCCAAAATGCCACTACATACCTGTCTTTTGGCAACTGGACTGAGCGCTTAATGCACTATTAAATAGGAAGCACATACAAAACCTTTAATAGCTATAAAAAATAAAATTATGCTACAGCTTGTTTCTTTGAATTTCAGCACTCCAGGAGCTAAGTACTAGTTTTCATTGTGTGTAAAAAAAAAATGCAGTTTAACACCTCTATTGCAGTGTTCCAATAAAACTGTTTGGTTTCCAGCTGGTCTGTCTCGTAATACTACATCTCAGATGATTTTGAACAGTAAACTGTGCTGGTTTTGCATCTCCTTTTCATCTGTCTACTGGGAATTGGACGCATCATATTTGCAGCTGAGAGCCCTTCATATTTAGTATTTCTCTTCAAGTACAGAGAAAAATTTTCTGATATAAGACAATGGGTGCCACTAGAAAAACAATTGAGCTGTTTTCCTTTTTCTTGTAATCTACAGTCTAATGAGAATGAGGTGAGCACCTCTGAAAAACTGATGACAGTCTTGAACAAAAGCCTATTTATGCAACTCTAATGTTTTAAAATGAGGAATATCTAATAAGGTGTTTAATTTAAGACTCAAAAAATAAAAGCCTAGTTTGCATTAGTCATTAATATTCCTTGGAAAGCTGATATAGAATCATAGAACAGTTAGGGTTGAAAGGACCTTAAGATAATCTAGTTCCAACTCCCCTGTCATGGGCAGGGACACCTCACACTAAACCATGTCACCCAAGGCTCTGACCTACCTGGCCTTGAACCCCAACAGGGATGGAGCATTCACGGATTCCCTGGGCAACCCATTCCAGTGCCTCACCATCCTCACAGTAAAGAACTTCCTCTTTATATCCAATCTAAACTTCCCCTGTTTAAGTTTTAATCCATTATGCCTTGTCCTATCACTACAGTCCCTAATGAATAATCCCTCTCCAGCATCCCTATAGCCCCCTTTCAGGTACTGGAAGGCTGCTATGAGGTCTCCATGCAGCCTTCTCTTCTCCAGGCTGAACAGCCCCAACTTTTTCAGCCTAAAATACTTAATGGTGCTTTTAGAGACTAGCTGAAATTGATGCTAGTTGTCACTAAAACCAGAGGTATTTCTTCAAACCTCTTGACATGCATTTTGATTAAAAGACATACATAGGTGGAATTCAGAATTTGGACTAGAAACAGGCTCACTAGCAAATTTCAAAACATGGGATATACAAACAAATAAGGTTATTAAAGTAATATATTTTAGAGAACACTTCTCTATTTGCCCTACTTAGTTTCTTTGTCATCTGTTGGGATGGTGCTATCAAATACTTCCTTGAAAAGTCTGCAAGATTGCATGAGGACTAGGAATTATGGTACATAATAGCTACATTAGAGTCGCAGAGTGATGTGAATTACTTGGTTAAATGATCATCAATGTGTTCGTATACCAGCCAGAGACAAGCAGGCAAAGAAGGCAGATCAAAGCTACTGAAATTCAAGAATCACTTTCAAGAGGGAGACACACAGAGGACCATAATGTAAGTGCAGATAATTTTCTAAGGGTAAGTTCCCAGCATAGTTTATTGACCAAAATATTACTATATTCATAAAAAGAAGAATAGCACAAAACAGATAGAAACTGAGGTTTCCATCTGCAAATTACACTGATGAATGAACTGCTAAGATATAATGTCTCTTTCTGGGATCTACATATGGAGAAGAGTGTTGAAATTATAAAAACATTTCAAATTAGTGCTCTAAAAAATATGTGTAACTGAAAAAGAGACTTTAAGAGCTCATCTGATCAAGTAGTTGTGTGAAATATTTCTGAATCCCTATGGAAACCTGCCTATGCACAGGGAAAATATGGATAACGGAGTACTTTTCAATTTTGCCAGTCAAAGTGTAGCAGGATCTAGTAGCTGGAAATTGAAGTTAGATGAACTCAACCTTGAAATTAGAAGCAATTTCCTGGCTCTAAGGACAATTAAACAATTTTCAGAGAAAATAACAGACTAAACACCCCTTAGTGAGTTTTGGATGAGACCAGTTTTCTTCCCCTAAGTAATATAGTTTAATATAGTTTCTGGGAGAAATTACAACCCTGTAGGAGTATTTCAGTTTATTCACTAGGATTATTCTTTTCAAGCATAAAATTGTGAATTTATATATTGGTTTATTCATTTCCTTCTTTGCTAAACTTTAAGATTATATTGCCCCGAGGCTTCAGCTGCTCACCTACAAGAATTAGGAAGAACACTATTCTTAGAGGTACAACTGATCAGATATCTTTCTGACTGCAGTTGCATTTTCCTTCTCTCTGAAACAACATTCAGTAGTATAGTGATGACTAGATGTAAGAGTAGGAAGGTGTTTTTTTTCCAGAAATCCAGAGGGTAAGCCGAGTAGAAGGAAGAGAAGGAGGAAATGTTGACTTTCTTTGAAACTTAGATGAGAATTTAACAGTTTAATCTTCTCTAGGTCATATGTATGCTTATGACAGCCAATCGATATTCTGACATTGTGGAGACCTCCAGGTATCTTCAGTATTTTGATATCTGTTGTTCCCTCTTTATAGAATGCAGTTCAGTATTGCGCCGTAACCAGAGACTGCATATTTAACATAGATGTATCTGGAAGAAATATCTGGATGTATATGGTTGTGTTATACCAGAGGTATGAATGGATGATATAATTAACTTCTTGACATTAATTAATTTTATTTTGCTTGGTTTTCATCTTGTTATTTGTCAGTCTACTTGCTACCAAGAATACAGTCATGGTAATCACCTTATCTGTGCCACCCCTTGAACGTAATGACTCTTCACTGGTTTATACTGGATTTACTGGCACAATTTTGCATTAGCACTGAAGCTGTGCCAAAAGCTGGCTCTTGTGTTCCTTTTAAAAAAAATAAGTCATTTCTTTGCCTAAAAGTGTGGACATAGTGCTGATGAAGTTCACATATCAGTGAAGGCCTCAGAACTCAGACCAAAGTGTGAGAAGCAGCTCTCTTAATAACAATGAGCTGGCAGTAATTTTTGGTAGGGAAAAAAAAAAAAACCAAACAAAACTGAAAAGCCAGAGGAAATAGAGGCGGAAAGAGCTTATTTCTACATTTCTTTTTAAAAACTTAAAAATAAACACAATAGAATTTGAAAAAAGAGGCACTGAAGAATGTTTGTCCTTAAAGAAGTACAATGGAAAGAACAGTACAGTTTACTTATACTTAGGCAGTACAGTTTACTTATACTTAGGCATTGTCCTGTGTTCAGCTGTAAGAGTTATTTTTCTCCTTCGTAGTACCTGGTGCAGTACTGTATTTCGGCTTTAGTGTGGGAACAATGCTGATAATGCACCAATATTTTAGTTGTTGTAAGTAGCACTTACCCTGATCAAGGACTTCTCAGTTTCTCATGCTCTGCAGTGAGATGTACAAGAAGCTGGGAGAAGTAGAGACAGGACACCTGACCCAAACCAAATATACCAATACCAAAGTATATAAACTGGGCGGAGTTACCCAGAAGGCCCAGACTGCTGCTCAGTTTGTGCTGGGTATCAGTCAGCAGGTGGTGAGCAACTGTACTTGCATCACTTGTGTTTACTTGGGTTATTTTCCCTTCCTTTTTCAGTTTTGTGTTCTCATTATGGTTAGTAGTAGCAGTAGTAGTAGTTTTATATTGTATTTTAGTTATTGGACTGTTCTTGTCTCAACCAGTGGGGTTTACATTCTCTCAGTTCTCCCCATCCTGCCTGGAGGAGGGGGGAAAGGAGGAGTGAACGAATGGCTGTACAATTCCAAGTTACCAGCTGAGCTTAAACCATGACAGGCATACACAATCTGCATATTTTTTCAGCCTTTATGTCCTATCTTATTTCTATGGCAGATAACATCAAAGATGCTTAAATGACCATAAAGAAACCAAGTGTCATACATTATCTGTGATTTCGACTTTGAGCATTCTGCTCCTCAAGGCCTTTATCAAAAATGAAAGCTTTTCATCTTTTGACCTCATAGTCATTCTAATTCACTGGAATGACTTCTGACAACAGTCTTTGTTTTTTGCTTTAGAAATATGAATCATTATTGGAAGTCAGCTTTTTCACTTTAAAGCTAAAGAAGTATTCATTATGATCAGACTATAGCTTAAAAATAAATTAAAACATAATGAATAGGAAAAAAACCCATATGAATTTAAAAATTTATTAAAATGTAGTAAACAGACCTCAGGAAAGCTATGGAAAATATAGTAAAGCCATTTGCACAAATTATTGGCTGTAAATAAATCTTACATGTATAAAAATAGACTGGTGGAGTACAAATTGCATTAGGAACACCTTGCCATTTTTGTCTGCACAAGAAAGACACAAGAAGGTGACAGTCAAAAACTGTATCAGAGACTATCAAACAATTTGGATCACTGAAAAGAAATTATGAAGAGAATGTAAGCTATATATAAGATTATATATATATATAAAAATATATATCTTTTTATATGTATCTCTATCTTAGGGAAAAAAAAGGGAGGGGATCCTCTAGACAGGAAGTTTCATTTTCTGCCACTTCAGCCCTTTGTTTTCCTTTCTAGCTTTTGATTTCATGGTTTCAAAAATAGCCAGTAATTTCCCTCTGAGCAGCTTATTAGCATTGTTTCAAGGTCTTTTCCACATTTGAAATATAGCTGAAGGGAACTAGTTGACCCTCAGAATGGAAAATTGAACAGCTTTATAAGACAGGAACTAATTTGTGAACAAACATAATGGACTGAAACTGAGATGATGTACCTGTAAAAAGACAATTTAGGTAAATTGTTTCACAAGTGATGGTCAGCATATACCAAAGCATATGCCTTAACTACTGTATTGGACAATACCTTCAGGAATAAGCTGAGGGTATGTGAATGAAACAAAAACCAACAGTCACTTCTTTACATATCTAATGCTGTTAGAGTGAAAGTCTTGGGAAAAAAATAAGGTGATTATTAGACAAAGGACTTGTTTTTCAAGACATCTTCACCTCCTTTCTAATTCTCACTTATCTGCGTCTTGTGTACAGTTTAAATGGAGATCAAGAATCCGATATACCTGTTGTTTATCTAGGACTATAACTCTTTGGCTGTTTCTCATTCACCTTGTAATTCCTGCTATAACAAAATAAGTGTTTAATATCAGGCTCTAAAGAAGAATTACATGCACAAAGGAAATGCAAAAATCTAAGATTCATAAGATGACTAGATCAGACACTCAATTTAGTAGAAAAACCTTCACTGCTGGAATTAAATCAGTGTGATATGAAGATACTGTTTAACTAGGATTGGTCTATCCACTCATATGTAATCAAAGCTTGCTTTCAGTAGAAAAGTTTTTATAGCCTTAAAACCATCCAAATACTATAAATCCAGAAAAATCAAAGGGTTCCCATATTTTAATTCACCACTTTTTTTAAGTATTTGATTGCTAGAGGTTATATTTCTAAGATATAACCCATCTCTTTTAAATGCTTGTTTCCCTGAAATACTGAGCACTCATAAAATCCATTGACTCAACAGAAAGCAGAACTGATCCATCTGTCATGTGATTGGATCCTCCTGAACATCTTATGACAGCAGACTGAAGTGATAGACAAAATGACAGATAAATTTATTAGCAACACTCCGTTTGACTACAATGGAAAGAACTTTCTTACTGAGACTGTTTATTTCAAACTAAGTCATACCCAATGTCTTTTTTTTTTTTTTTTTTTAAGTAAATTTACCTATCTCCAGACCTAAATAGACAGTTATGTTCATGTGATGTTTGCACAGATTCACTAACTGAAGCTTTCCCAGGCTCGTCTGGCCATATGCTGTTACTGAGCACTCATTAGTTATAGGCTTGAAGATTTTTTCTAAGGACTTTTTTTCCAAGGATATTCTTTCTCTTCCGGGGACTACTAACTGAAGATTAACTTATACATGCTCCAAATACTTATCCTTTTATTCTCCAAATAAAAATGCTAAATGAGGCTTTCTAAAGGATGCATAAATATTTATAACTGTTTTAAATAACTGCCAAATAATAAATTTTGTTCTGCCCTTCAGGCATGGTAAAAACTGCAACATAATACAGTTTACTAACTACCAATGCCCATATTTGTAAAATGAAAAGATGTTATGTAAAATGGACTTTATCACATTAATTGAAACAGCATTGTTTTAAACTAAAAGAATTGCGATCATCTTTGCTTCGCCACTTCCTTTAGTGAGCTGAATTTTTGACATTTTTTAAATCTTGAGGGGAGGAGAGGGAATCTATTTCAGAATGTTAAATGAAAGATATTCAGGACCTGTCATTTGTTTACTTCAGCATTTCCTTGAGCATACATTGTGCAGTTAACATGAAAAAGTCCATGCCTGCATTTTATTCCAAGAATGGAATCTTTGTTAGATGATTTCCATTCTTCCCAACTCATTTCGCTTGAACACACCCAGAATTTTTTAGTTGTCTTCTACTTCCAGCCATCATAAAAAAAAAATAAACAATTATCATCTGACCCTATTGCATCAAATCATGCTAAATATTCAGCTGTCAAGCTGGCTTTGAAATTCTGCAGGCTGTCCAAGAGATAAGCTTACAAGCTCTCTAATTGTTTTCCTCTAGCACCAATTTGCACACTAGGAAAAACTGCGTGTAGAGCTTTGCCAGTTTAACACAGTGCGAACAACAGCCCTTTGGGTTAACAGGGCCTGGAAAAGCTGGCTAACATCTTTCAAACTTTAGTCAGGAAACAATGGGGAGGAAACAGACTTTGATTACAGAAACAGGCAGTGCAAGCACACCCCCAGACACCAAGACAATTCAGCTGCTAGATTCTCTCTAGGAGGGCTCCCATATCAAAATCATCCATAAAAAAAAAAAAAGGAATTAATATTTATCCGACACTTGGGTAACCCTTATGTTGCTCTGGGAAGTGGTTGCCAGGTATTCAGTTCCAGTGCAAGTAATTGCGCACACCTCCTTGCTCAGACAAATCCGATAGTGCACTCTTTCAATCCTATGAAAAGGCAGAATTGCTAACACAAAAATGTAAAAATAGAGTGAGACTGAAAACTGAAATCTTTAGAAAATTTCATCACTTTATTTACTTCACAGCTTATCCAAGTGGACTAAAAGTTAATACAAATGGCATCTGTTTAAAATATAGTAGAGGGAGAAGTCTCAAAATGCCATCAGACATGTGGGCTTCTTTTGCAGAGTACAACGAATTCTTAATCTTATGGTCCTTAAACTGACAAAATACAGTGATGAAGAAACATAACTGAGGCATTGTAAGTCAGAGAGGTCAATAACAGCCATACCAAGACATACCAAGGCTTTACTACAACCTCACACAGTTTCAGTGATTCCTTTTTCACAGTGAGGCTGAAAGGATAGGAGAAGCTTTTTGACGTAGAGATAAAGCGTTCAGGTAAGGCATTATTATTATTATTTCAATCACTGTTTTTTCTCCATCTGAATCCAAAATTCTTCTGGTCCTGCTTCCTCCTTTTTGGCACTTTCTTAAGGCTTGTGGAAGTTGGTGAAAGGGGCTTTTTCACCTTGGCAGACTGCAATAAATCGGTATGTGCAGTGTGTAGGTTCAGATCCTAATCTGCCAGTATAAAAATGTGCTTCTATGGGGTAATATATTATCCTGCACAATCAAGCATTGCTAGTCCTCACTGAATAGAACAGACCAGGAAGGCACACATCAGTATGCATAACATGCTTTCCTCTTAGGAAACAGGAATAATTTGCTAAGTCAGGTAGAACAACTTCATAGAGTCTAACCTTATCTATGAGATTAGATATTCTGTGAGGAACTAAAATACGAGCTAGGACCATCAAAACTTTTTCCACCTTATGCATCTATTATCAGTATCTCAGCATTTCTGTGCTCACTGTTGTGTGTCTTCTGTTCCTCAAGTTCTTCACTGAGATGTTCCCTGTGAAAATATCCAGTAACAGAATATTAGTTCTACAGAGAGTAAGATTAGGTAAAACTAAGAGTATCATAACTTTTCTTAATAAATCATCTATGAAAGACTTTTGATTCACCAATATATTGCACAACTCCCCCTCTCCCAAAGTTTCTTGCAAAACGCAGAATTACAAGGTGAACCCCTTTATTTTTTACATAAATAATAATAATAGAAAATATTAAGGAGTAGCCACATGTTGATGACTTACAGCTACAGAACAATTTTTTGTTAAAAAAAAAAGCAGAAGGTTGCCAGAGTCTAAAAGGTGCTAGGAAGAAAAAAGGACTGCTGATAATTATTTGAAGTGCAAACCCAGCAATAAAGGCATGTCTACATGTCAGACCATGACATCCCCATGCATCTGAAAGGCCAGAACTATGTTTGAGAATTTTCACTCCAATATTAAAGAACAGAGTTCTACTTTACCCAAAGGATAAATCATGGCAGGAAGGTGCTACTCTTTTCTGATTAGCTCCACATAGCCCTGTAACATGCAGGGTAAGCACATGAGCAGAGACTCTGATTTGAAACTGGTAACTGAACTACGCTGCAGTTTCCTGCTGTTCTTTTGGAAAATCCTGTTTACTACTTGTGCCCTTCTTGATCACATACATGGATGTCAGTCTGAGGTCTGTCATGTTTGATGGATTGAGCCAGGTTCTTTGCTGCCCTATCATGAAATATTGATCAAAATGACCAGTATTTATAGATGAGAGTTTTGTGCCCACTTGCCCATTGTTTTTGAAAAAAGCTTTCTTTAAAGTCAAAACTTATTTTGCATAGAAATAATTTAAAATCCAAGCCAAAACAGGCTCAAACATTAACTTCAGATCAAAATAGGAACGAAAGTATCAAAATAAAGCTATGTTTATGAAGACAAGACTTAATGTGAAATAAAAATAGTTCTGAAATGAAAGGAACTGAAGGACTTGAACAAGGATGAATTTTATCCTGAAAAAAAAGTAAATACTTTTAAGGTAGGAAGTTGAAACATTCAGTAAGTAAGAGGCAAGAGAATTATTGATCACATGATTTCCATTTAGCAATAGCATAAAAATAAGACTTGATTCAAGCAAAAATTTAAATCTTTTTTCAGGAAAAATAACAATGTTTTAAGTCAATCTCTTTCCCTAAGCAGATGTTTTTACTATGCCATGAATTACTTAAGATTTCTGGAGGTCCTATACATCGTTTAAAAGCATATTTATGTTCTATGCTGTCCTGGGTTCAGCAGCAGCAGTCACTTTTTCTCCTTCTTAGTAGCTGGTGCAGCACTGTAGTTTTGACTTTCGGCCTGGGCATAATACTGATAACACCAATGTTTTGAGTTGCTGGTGAGAATGTTTACTCTGACCAAGGACTTTGTGAGTCTCATGCTCTGCCAGGGAGGAGGGGAAGCCGTGAGGAAGCAGAGACAGGACACCTGACCCAAACTAGCCAAAGAGGTATTCCATACCATAGCACGTCATGCCCGGGGATGTAACTGGGAGTTACCCGGAAGGGCAGGCTCTCTGCTCTGTCGGGCTCATTTTCAGGGGGTGGTATCATATTCTCTTCCCTTGTTATTTCCTTTATCATTATTATTATTGGTGGCAGCAATAGTGATTTGTGTTATACCTTAGTTACTGGACTGTTTTTATCTCAACCCGTGGGAGTTACATTCTTTCGATTCTCCTTCCCATCCCTCCAAGGGTGGGGGGGGAGTAGAAACTGCATGGCTGACTTGCTAACTGGCTTAAACCACGACACGTGCACATGCAAAGTGCTCTATACCTCCTCTGTAGTAAGAGATCTGTAGGCTCAAGTTTATAAAATCACTGTGTTAATAAGACACAAATCCTCTACAGTAAATTTACATACCACGCAGTCTATCACTAAACTCAGTCTAGCAGTTTGAATCATCAGACTGGCAAGGTCTAAGATGCAACAGTGGAAATAATAAAAACTTGTGCTGAATTCCTTACCATCCTAAAAATGTTAGCATAAATGCATTGTCTGTAACTGCCTGAAAAAATTTTAATTACATCTTATATATCTTGCAACTTTAAAAGCCTTAAAAATTGTACATAGAATAAAAAGCCAAAGGTTTCTAAAAATCAAATGAACAGGCTTACTCTGTAAGAGATACCATTCTATTGAAGAATTTTAACAGAAGTAGAATAATAACTTTGAGAGAAAGCAAATACAAGTTCAATAGGATCCAGAATTCTGAGGATAATAAACAGTTCAAATTTGAGTACAGTTTATTGAAAAATAATGATGACTGGTTGCCACTATAGTAAGAATTTATCTTCTTCAAACATTTAAAATTATTTTTGCGACTTTATGGTTCATTTCCATACATACATCCACAGAACATACTCTCTGTTAATGCACCTTCAGTGGCATAATGACACTGTCATAATGCTGTTGCACCAAGCGTATCTCAGCTTATTCACTTGTTGCTCATGTGCAGCACACTAGCAGGTAAGCTCCCCAAAACCAGAAGAATTTGCATTTTACATTGTATATATGGCAGCTAAATCTGTACTTTTTGGAATTGTTATATTTAAAAGGCTTTCTATGGCATTCATCTGAAAAAGATCTGATAAATTCACTCTGGTCAGTGTAGTGAATAGAATATTTAAAACAAAAGCATTTAATGCTGGAAAGTTACTGCCCACATAAAATTACTTCTGAGACTAGTCAGTAGTCTGTCTTGTTCTCATTTTGTCAGTTAAAAGGTTAGATTGGAAGTTTGGAAAAATGTACCCATGATTTTCTTTTTCCCTAAACACTTGGCTTACAGTACTTACAGGTTATTTTTACTGTCACTGTGCTTTGTGTTTCAATGTGGCAAATTCTCAGTTTTCAAAACCTATGAAGGTGGTTAATTTGTTCTTAATTTGTCTTTGCCATATAAGAGCATGAAACTCTGTAAGTGTATAATTACACATCCTTTTTCTGTTGAATCTCTAGTGCATTTAGTGCAGACGATACCGATTTGACTATGAGCTGTATGCTATGCACCAATAACAACTCTGTGCAACTCATCTGCACCTGAAAGTGCACCATTTCATGAAAATCTCAGTGACAAATACTCTATTTGGAGGGTGAAAGGCAGAATCTATGAGCAGAGCTCTCAGTGAGTTCCCTAATCATTGAGAAGAAAACGCACTAAAGGTGCTGAAGGTGGTACCAGTTGTGCTAAAAAGGGTCTCAACTGATACCAACTCCCCTACCAGACAACTGCCTGTTTTGAGAAATATTTGCCATTTCATATGTCTTAGCCATTTCAAAGCCATAGAATCCAGCATGATGAACTGCAGTATAGCAGTATCCCATGGACTAAGCTGAGCTTCATCTCTGGCACTCCTTGTTCCTTGCAGTTTTGCCTCTTTCACTTAACCTATTGTTGTTTTTTCCCTTCACCTTATTCTTAGAAGTAGCTTGAAAGTTTTGGCTGAATCACCAGGATGGAGGAAAGTGAGTCAGAGGCACACACACAGCATAACGAAGTTTGGGGCATTGTTGAAAGTTTGGTGAAGTTATGTACAAATTAAAACAGACTTTTAAAGGGCTAAATGCCTGGAAAACTTAAAACTACTTTTTTCCTCCTATATACAGGGCTATCCAAGACCTATATGATCTTTTTGTCTGCATGGCTATCGGGATGTTCTCTAACACTGGGCCTTCTTAAAATTCCGGGAGAAGTGCATGGACATTTTCTGTTTGGGTACAAACCTCAGCTCCACAAAGAACTTTTATATGTTTCCACACAGCAGAAAATGAAAAGACACAAACAAGGAGCAGGACAAGACACAAAATCAAAATAGATAATATTATATCCAGTGGACGCCTCTGTACGGTATTGTCGCATTGAAGACCATATAAACGCATAGAATCATAGAATAGTTTGGGTTGGAAGGGAACTTCAAAAGTCATCTAGTCCAACCGCCCTGCGATGGGGAGGGACACCTTCAACTCATATGAAGACAAATTCCTTTCAGTACTTCAGCCTTTCTGTGAATGAACAGCAATCATGGAAAGCCTCTACAGATCCACTCTACTATTAATGGCTTAAAACGGAAATTTCCCTTACCTTTCACTCATTTGCCTGCTACCAGGCCAAGATTTTAAAAAACATATTGCAAATACATGGAGAAATGAGCACCCTGAGAATAAATAGAGGGTATGTTAAAAACTCTTAAGCAGATCGGAAACTGTTCTTGGAAGAAATTACTTTGCTTTTACCTGTGCTATTTTAATTTTTTAAAATAATTAATTTAGAATTAATTTTAAAATCATTTCAGGATGGCAGATATGTCGTGTATGGTCATTCTGAAAAGTACGCTAAAACTCTGTTTCCAAGGTGTTTTTTGTGAATGTAGGCAGAGTATGTCCTCAGTTTTTATTGTTCCCTGCCTTCTGTTGTGCAGTTAACAAAAGGGAGAAAGGAACTTTAGAGAACAGATAGATGCATCATGTACATGGGGAGAAGCAGAAGATCAAGACAACCAAGGAGAGAACAAAGCAGTAGTTAAAGCAGAACATCAAATAGTGAGACCTTTCTAAATGTTTTGTAGTAGACATAACTTTTAGAAAGGCATTTAAAAAACAGTAATGCAATGTTATTATGGAGTGTTCAAAGCCAGGTTGGACAGCGCTTTGGACAACATGGTCTAGTGTGAGGCGTCGTTGCCCATGGCAAGGGGATTGGAACTAGATGATCTTAAGGTCTTTCCAACCCTAACCATTCTATGAATCTATGATTGCCATGCAAAAATTATTGTATAGGATAAAATCCAAAGATGTGTGCAGCAAAACTGAAATAGTAGGACATAGAGACTGGCATCACTAGTGCCATGATCATAATGGTGTTGTTAATGGCTTGTTAGAGCTAATAATTCAGAAAATAAAATTATGCTGGCTTTCAATCACATAACCTTAAAAAAAAAATGAAAAGCAATTTTTATCTGTAGGTTTTTTTTTTTTAATTAGCCTGTACTATAACATTTTTAAGTATGACCATGCTGAATACAAACAGATACATAAGACTACAAAAGTAAAATTTATCTCCTCTCTCATCATGTCAATCTTCTCCTATGACAGCACGTTTCATGCAATTCCTTCCATAATTATATAAAACATTTAAATGCAGTCAGGTAATTTTGGCCGTTCCAGTATCAGAAAACTTTTCAGAATTCATTGCCCTAATGCTTGGAATTATTGTCCAAATTCCCAGATGTATTCACAGTCTTATTTTTTCTTGCATTAATATTCTATTATAATTTGGGTAACTCTTGTACATGCGTGGAATTTTTAGAGAGCAGAGTCATAATCCCACACTGCCTTAATTCTGCTTAACCAAACCAAGAGATTCTAGATGCCTCTACTTGTGCTTATGACTAACCCTTCTCTACAGTTATGTTTACTTGGAGTCACGTTTCTCTAGGCAAGGTGGCCAGCTACAAACACTGTAGACAACTAAAACTGTCTCAGTGGTGACTGGTAGTAATGACAATACTATTTATTTGCATTGGATTTCAACAGACCCATTTCCCTGCAATTCATTTAGCTCCTCCTAACACCATAGGCTGCTGTAGAGATGACCTTCCAATTTGTGTTTATAACCTACTTGTGGCTGTTTGGCTTCCTAACTTTCAGTGTGGTTGAGGTTACTGATAACCACAGTTGTTCCTTCACATTCCTTGTATCTGCTTCTGAATACTTTTTCTCTCTGTGGAATGTAGGTTTAAAAGATATAATTTAGTGAATGGTGACATTCAAATGTAAGGTTTTTGCTTATAAAGAGATTTAAAGTATTTTACAAGGCTACAAACCTAAACCAGCCACTTCTTGACATGAAGCAATGGCTGAACCTGGTGAATATGTCCTGTCATCCTAACAGATAGTCATTGGTGTAGATAGCTGAGGGACATGAATTCACATTCAAGTGATGTGAATTCATTCATCTTGGTGTTAAGTGCATGATACACAGCCAAAAAAATCAAAACAGTTGTCTTTCTTGAGGTGTTACACCTTTAGCTAAGGAACTGAGAAGTTTAATCTATTTGTATCATTAGCAAAGCATTCATATATATGCATCTGCTGATCTAGTCTTCTATATGTGGTCATAAGCTGACATGCTAATGAAAAGTAGATTCATTACTGCTTATTCTATAAAACCAGAACACAGTAATTAAGTTTCTTGGAATTCATTTGTTTATGCCTGCAGTAAAATTGACAAAACAGAGGATAATATGAAATGATTCTGTTGAACTTAATCCAACAGCAAACAGATAATTAGTTGCATATGAATTTCTCTGTACATGAAGACTATCAATGCTCTGCACTAACTATCTATGCTCTGCACTATGGCAGAAAAATGAATGGAATTTGCAACCTGAATTACATGCTGATACTTTCTAATTGTGATTTTGGCCTAGGATTTAAGAACAGTTGTTCTGTGTGCTGTACAACATGCACAAAGTGAAAAATACTGTAGCATTTTCCCTATTTAAGCATTTGTTGCAATATTTTTCTGAAGAAAGACTGTATTTTCTTTTTACAAGATATGGAAGTGTATGACTGCACACCTGTTTATCCCACTGAAAGAAAATCCACTGCTTTCAGACTGCTGAGACATGACATTCATTGTGTTTCAATTTACAGAAAGACCCCATGTCACCTCTTCTGGCAGCCTACAGAAATGTTATGTCAGTATGACTCCATGAAGGCAAGTAACTGCACTTGAAAATTTTTAAACATTATGTAAAGTTATACATCTGGCTTTCCTCATTTCTGCATAAAAAGATCAGCATTGTCTATGCTACTGTAAAAGGAGTCATAAAACACATTGCAATTTCTGCTACAACTCCTATATAATCTCAGCAGACAAAATGCAAGTTTATGAGAAACCTGAATTTTGTAGACATGGAAACTGAAATGTTCCAATATCAAAATTAATTATTTAAGTACATTTAACCCTCAAAAAAAATTTCAAACCAGAATGGTATTGTAACAAAATTTTTCGTAACAGAATAACTGAAATAAGAGTTACAAAAAAAAATTAAAAAATGAAGCTGAACAAAAAAAAAAAAATTGGTTTGGTTCAAATTATTATTTTTTTTTTTTTTAAACAAATTTATTTTTCAGTTCGACTCTGAATATTTCTTTTCTGGTTTTCCACTTCAGTTATAGAAACATATATATCATTTCAAATACCACAGAATGCTATATTACTATATTAGGACTTTTGTGTTTTCTTAAATCTAGTGCAGCCCAAAAGCGGTCTATTTTTTCCGGTTACACTTGTTGGTCTAATGAAAAGGTTGTCTCTGTTTACAACCCTTGTTTTCATTATTATTCAGTATTTGAAAATATCTATAATATTGTAGTGCCTCATTAACACGCTGTGTTAAAAGAAATGGTGCAGAAATTAACCTGTCAAACACTGTCTTTATAGCTAAAACCAGCTACAAAACAGGTTTCTTCATTTAAGAATACTTTAATAGTCTACCACTGAAATCTCTGACTAGATCTTTTTTTGTATATTTCTTTTTTGATTTGTCTGCTGACCACATAGTCTCAGTGATACATATGTAATCAGCTGCAACTCCAAAAACCTAAGTAATCACATTTAATAACAAAAGAGGGAAGTGTATGTGTGTGGTTGTCTCCGCTGATTACAAAATCTTTCCCCTGGAAAAAAAAGTATACTGACCAGAAGAGATTATAAATAAAAAGAAACCATGCTATGTTAATATAACAAACCAAAATAAATATTTAGAATAGCTAGTAACAGAAACATGATGGCTCTTGTCTTTATGTTTTAATTCTGTTTGCTTTTGTTACTTGTATTATATTAGATATTAACCGAATGTGTAAGCCTATTCAACATTTTGCTTAAAAGAATTTAGTTCCTATTTCACATCACGGCATTGACTGATGTTGTTTCCAGCAATTCATATTAGAAGAAATTTATCATTTGAATAATGTGTTCAGTATTCTGTGAGTTTTTTTTAAAAGGGCCTTGTGAAGCAGATTCCCGGCCCTTATACATTCTCATTAGGCATTTTAGTTTACCAACAGACTCTGCAAACTGTACTAAAAGACAGCAGACAGGGTCTTAATTAAATGTAAAATTCACACTGTTCCAGAATGAGCACTGATAGACAATTGTTCAGATGTTTTATCTACTGTAAATGTCCAACTAAAAAGTTACTTAGACATTGTCATGAAATTTCAGAATACTGTGCTGTTACAGAAAACCTATTGCCGACAACTAAGTATCAATTAAAGCCAACATTGCATTTCTGTTTTATGTCACTAGTACAAGCAAACAATGCAGTCAGAAGAAATAAATGCTGATGACAATATGTTTACATAGTTGTGCTGGGCATATATTTCATACTCCTATCATCTCAGTTACTACCCTATTTTTATTACTGCTAGCCTGGTTTGCAACCATTACTATTATAAATCTTTTCCAGAAATGACAAGATAAAATAGTTTCTGACATTTAATAAAAACATACGGTCACATGTTAGGAAATCACTTAAATCTTGAGTGTACAGCATTTATTTTATTTTTTTTTCTTTTGTGTGTATATGTGCATTTTTAACCCATGCACAGCATCCCTGACAAGTGGGTTAGCAGTAAAAATGTTTTAATCAATCCGTATGGGGCAGAGTCACTTTTATTTCAAGGTAGAGCCTTTTCTGAATTATTGATATGAAGAAGATTAAACTGAAATATGGAACATTATATCATATATCTAAGCCTTCCAAAACGAGGCTTGATTACTGTCCATACTAAGATTAAGACTCCTTGCCCATACCCCCTATTCCTGAGCCCAGAAATCAGCAGCTGAAAAAAAAGTAAATGGATTTGGCAGGTTTGTTGAAAAGAAAGGAGAATTTAAAAAACAAACCCATAAACCCAACAAATAAACCACCAAGCAATCAGTGCATTTTCAAGCACCCATGTAAAAACTTCAGAATATTTATTATAGGTAGATTCAAAATACCTTGATTGCCTAGTCACTAAAGCACTTGCTGCCAAAGCAGGGCACTGAAGTGTTGGGCCTTGTGTCAATGACTGTTTATGTATTATTGAAATGACAGAAAGCTTTGAGGAAGGCCATACCAGAAAGCATGGAGATTTGGGATTTACCTCAGAGGAGGATCATAATCTATTTGAATCTCTTACACTTTGCCTGAAAATGCAACTCCAGAATAAGCTCAAATCTCAGTAGGATAGAGAAATCTGTCGTTTGTTGTTTGGTTTGGTTTTTTTTTCCCTGGAAATTAGGGATCTGGTCAAATCTTTTTTTGTGATAGAAAGGAGAAGAGAAAGACACATGAATATCTACTTTCTGTGTAGAGCCTTCAGATAAAACACTGAAACCAAACACTTCTTGTGATGAAGCTCTGACTGAATTTACTCTTCTGCACTCATATCTGTGACAATCCGCCACCAGTAATCACTCTGAATGGCTAGAACAAATTCCATCTTTCTATCTAAATTTTGTCTGCAACTTTTTACTACATACATAAATACAATACTGTATTTAAATGTTCCAACTACCTGTGCAATAGTTCTCAGAGAACATCTTTATTTACCATGGCTTTTGAGGGAGGGAAACCTCTTAATTAGTATTACTTTGAAATAACATTTACTAGTTGCAAAATGCTCTCACCAGATGCTTCGGCTATTTGCCAGTGCTGGCTAAGTATTTGGATAAGATATTCAGCCATATGCCCTGAAAAGCAGTGTGGTCTTATGATACTTATATGACATGTAATTACATGACATATTTTATGCCATTACTTATTTTTTATCAGCCTTCAAGCAATTAGAGTAGACTGTGTGATAGCTTGTCATCCAATTCTGTGAAAATCCAAGAGGGTGGACACCTTAAACTATCAGAATTACATTACTTCAGAGCTTTAAATTAACAAGGCTAATTTTGCAGTGAAGGGATGAGGACCACTCTTATAATTTGTTCTGCTGGCTTTAATGAAAAAGTGATAAAAAGATATGGGGTAGACCCCATATCAATTTTTGTCTTGCTGGTGATTGGTGCTGCTACTTTCTGCTATATGCAGCATGTACAAGGTACCAAGTTACCACAGTTGTTTTAGCCCTAAGGTGAGCACTTTTTAACCCTGAATGAGAAGATGACACAGTTGCTTCTGTTTCACTTTTGTCAGAGAACACAGTGAAAAATGTGACAAAAAGCTATATAAAGTACATATTTCATTTCTGCTAACAAATCTACATATGGTTAATAAGTTTTTTGATAGCAAATGTTGAGTGTAATGAAAATGAGTTAATTTGTTGGTTCTGTTCTATTAAGTCAATGATTACTAAAATACTAAGGTTTAATACTGCTTTGACATACCAGTAAGTGAAGATGGCTACTTTATTATGCCCAAGAGAAAGAAGACTGAACATAAGTGCTCTTTTGAAACACTGCATCTAGAACTGTACCTGAGAAGGTAACTCTTGAATTAACTAATTATAGAAATTTTCTTCATGTTAAAAACATTCATCTAATTAAAATGTGAGCTGCCCATCTTCATTGTGCTCTGCAAAGGCAGTACCAGGCACTGCAGGCTGCAGCTGGATAACATGCCTTTGTAATTCAATATGCCTTTAACTTCCTATTGACTGATTTTGTTGCTCTCAATCTCCTGTTTCAGCCGGCAAGTAATTCTTTAAATACAGACTTCACTGGTAGCTAAATTGGTTAAATCTGTATTTCAAAGCTTAGCCAGAATTAAAATTTCTTTGCTGAGGGTGCACCAACTATGTTCTTAGTTATTTAACAATGCTGCCTGTTGTAGAGAGATTGAATTCATCCAACTTTTTGCCTCTGGACTGCACAGATTATATAAATTTTGACTGTAAACAATTTATCTTCATGTTTAATTTTATGTTTGTTAAGGTATTCTTTATCTGACTCGAATGTTTCTGATTACGAAACGCTTTAATAATCTCATTAGATGCCAGATGTTTGGTTTGTGGAGGTGTACCAGGTGTTCCAAAAGAAAATACCACCATTCCTCCGTGATTTTACTTCTCTCTTGATTCCCTTATAGTTTAAACCATGTCTAGAGTACAATATGCTGGGGAGGAGAGGGGAGGAAAATCCCAGTGAACAGAATGAAAGGTTTAGTGGAATAAGAGACCTCCTCTGTGAAGATATTAAATAAATATTATGACCAGGTAATTTTCATAATCCAGCTAAGACTGTTCCTGAAGTCCTGTGCCATTATATTAACTTTTATTCCACATGAATTGTCTTACTGCAATTTAAGCTTCCTCAGTTATCTCAGTAGATATTCCTTTGGACTGAAATTCAGATCTGTAAATTTCTTCAGTTTGTGATGTATTTTTTTTCCCTTTCAATCAATTTTAATTTAATTGTCTTGTATTCAAAGCCATCCATTATCCCTTTGATCATCTCTTCTGAACTAGACTGAAATTTACCAAGTGGGCTTACATTTTTTTTGTCATTTCATATTTTCTCTGTGTCTTTTTCTATTTACATGTAGGAATTGTCTGATACGTTGTTAAATGCATGTTTGAATTTTATAACATTTTATTAGCATTTTCCTATTGCAAAATCTTCTAAAGTTGTATTAATATTAACAAGAGTGTTTTGTGCTGAAATTTAGGAAACAGGTTTCTGGAAAGAAGCAAGAAAGCTTCTTTAGAAATAAAACTATTGAAAAACTTGAAAAAGACTGCCAAGAAGTGGACAAAAATTAAGTCCTTATTTTATTTTTCCTTGGTATGCTGCAGTATTCTCATGACCTAAAATGGTTTTGATCTAGTTTGAACAAAAGATGTTACACTGGTCTTTTATTGCTGAGGGGGTATTCTCAGGGGACAAACATTTGCAGTTCTAAAGCTATCAAATTACTTATTTATTCTTGGGTGAAACCTGTAACATTAATATAAACACCACGGATGAATACACTGTACTTGCAAACATACAGTTTATGACGTTTTGCAGCAATAGTATTCTAGGACTAGTATTCTAGTAACTGAACCAAAGTGTGAAGCAGATTTAGATTAGGTGTTAGGAAGAAGTTCTTCACTGTGGGGATGATGAGGCACTGGAAGAGAGGCTGCCCAGAGAAGCTATGGGTGCTCCATACCTTGAAGTGTTTAAGGCCAGGCTGGATAGAACTTTGAGGAACCTGGTCTAGTGGAAGGTGTTCCTGCCCATGGCAGGGGGATTGGAACTAGATGATCCCTTCAAACCCAAACCGTTCTATGACTCTGCATACATATGAAGACAGTAGGTAGGTAGTCCAAATCTCCAGTGGAGCTTCACAAGTAATTTATATATGGAATAAATTGGTTGATAAAATTTAGAAAAGGGAGTCTAATGCATTCATAGTAACCGCTGACAAAAATGTTAAGTGGCTTCCTAGTACACAGAGGTTTAGAATGTTTGAGTTTATAGATTGTGTTCTATAATTTTTAGTACTACAGTAGACTGCAAGAGTTTCTTTTCAAGGAAAGAAGAATGAATAGCTGGGGAAAATAGAACTTTCAATGCATGAAATTTGATGGAGGAAGGAATTTTTTGTGGCATACTGTTGAGCAATGTTAAAATCACTTTAGACAGGAGGTGAAAGGGTCACATTAAGAACTACATTTCACTATTTGAGATACAAGTACTACAGCTGCTATTAGAAATGCGAGGTTTATTTAAAAATTATTATATTTTTTGTCATGTCTGGGGTGCTGGTTTTGGCTGGGATAAAGATAATTTTCTTCCTAACAGATAGTATGAGGCTGTGTTTTGGTTTTGTGCTGGAAACAGTTTTGATAACACAGGGATGTTTCCATTATTGCTGAGCAGAGCCAAGGCCTTTTCTGCTCCTCACCCGACCCCACCAGCGAGGAGGCTGGGGGTGCACAAGAAGCTGGGAGGGTATACAGCTGGAACAGCTGACTCCAACTGACCCAAGGGACACTCCATACCATACGGTGTCGTGCTCAGCATATAGAGCTGGGGAAGAAGGAAGAGGACAGTGTCTGGAGTGATGGTGTTTTGTCTTCCCAAATAACTGTGATGCAGCTCTGCTTTTCTGGAGGAGGCTGAGCACCTGCCTGCCAATGGGAAGTGGTGAATGAATTATTATTTTGCTTTGCTTGCATGTAAGGCTTTTGCTTTATGTATTAAATTGTCTTTATCTCAACCCATGAGTTTTCTCACTTTTCCAGTTCTCTGCCCCATCTCACTGCGGTGGGGAATGAGTGAAGAGTTCTGTGGTGCTTAGTTACCAGCTGAGGTTAAACCACAACATCCGTTTTCAGCCAACCTAAGCCTGTCTTGCTATTGGAAGCACAGTCGAGAGTTTACACCCCTATCTGGATATTCTTATCATCTGCATGTCTTAGCATGCCTGTTCCTGTGATTGCACTGTTTCCTGCAGGAGAGAACAGATCCACATTAAAACAAGCAGTAAAACAAAATCATTCTCAGATAGGTGTAGTTCTAATCTGGATAATTAAATGCCACAAAGAGTTAACAAAAAAAGCACCAAGAAACTTTCATGAAGATGGTGACCAGTGAGAAACTGTCTCTTTGTCAATAGCTTGAAATACAATTATCTTCCCTGATTATGAATTTATATTCTTGGGTCTACTTTTCAGGGTTTTCTCCCCTAACACTTTTTGATAGGTAAACTAGGTGCAGGCAACTTTACAGCTCAACCAGAGCACGTAGGCATAAATTAATAAATAAACACAATTTACACTGAAGACAATATATTAGGCCCTACATTTTGTAAGACACTTGCATATGTATTTAAGTCCACCTATAATCTATGACATCCATATGTGATTCATATTTGGTATTTATTTACATCTCCTTAAAAGAATGTGAATTAAACATGTGCTTTTGGGGGTTTTCAGAACTGGGACACCTTCCCTGAAGATGGTTAAATGGCTCTTTTGTGTGGACTATTGTCCTTGTTTGTACTATGATTGCTTTTAGAATAGCAACTCAATTATCTCCCAAACCATTCAAAAAATCTTAATCAGAAACTAAAATTTTCATTCCACTAAGTACTGGAACCACTACGAATTTTGTTAGTAATTTCAGTAGAATGAAGTTTCATTTATTACTGTCTACAAGACATTATGTTGAGAACCAGTGCTCAGGCTTCAAGTAGAGTAATTTATATCCATATCCTTTTATCAGTCTAGACAACATTCTAGCTATTCATATGCTTTCAGTACACACTGTCCCCATTATTAGCTTAGTCAGGTGTTTTTGGAGAATAGAGGAGATGATCAGAGGTAATTAAGAGTGAGGAGAAGCAGAAAAAGGATGGTTTCAGAAATAGAGTATGGGGGTGTGAGCACGAGCATACATACGTGATCACTGTGCAGCTTGTACTCTGGCCTCTGCAGAAGGAAGGTTTCCCCTTGGAGGGAAATCCTACTAACATACAGCTACAGATGGGGGGAAATCCCAATTTGTAATAAGCATCTGTTAAGTTTTCCTCCTAGGCTTTTTCTTGTGCTTCTGAGAGTTTTGCACTCTATTCCCTCATGAAGCATCTAATTTTGTCTCCATCTATCAGTCAACTGTCACTTATGAAAACTTTGCCTTGAGTCAAATCCTGTAATTCTGTTCAGATGATAGTCCCCAAACAACAAAAAGAAGATAGTTTTGATGGAAAAGATACTACAAGACTCAGCCCTTGGGAGAGTTTTGATGGAGAAGATAGTACAAGACTCAGCCCTTGGTTTATAATCTTCGATCTCAATTTTTTTTTTCCTTGACATCAGACTGGTTTTTAGAACTACTTTTGATTAACAATGCCTGGTTGATATCATGTTATATTTACAATTCAAAAGCACCAAGTCTTTAGTAGTACAGTCTTATTCTTAACAATTAAAATCATTGCGAAAGACTGACTGTAGATGCACTTCCATTTTAATATGTCTGCTTTTATTCCTTTCTTTCTTTGAAGTATTTAAATTATGGTTTTCTTCTTCATTAATAAAAAACAACACTTCCTTAATTTGCTCTAGGCAAACTTAACTATGAAACAGTCATGTCATGATCTAAGATTGAAAGACTAATAAGATGTCTTCAGCTAAGTCTGAAGTATGCTTCAAGTAAAGCAAGAATGTGAATGTAGTAAGTGGCACACCACAAAAGGAACTTGATTTCATTTAAAGCTTCGCTATGTTCAACTTCTATTCACCATTGAAGTAGGTTTAATTATTTTTTATAATTCACATACAGTTTACAGCTGCTGCTCTAGCAATTACTCAAAGCAATTAACTTCTTTTTTTGCTGTTAAGAAGCTTAAAAAGTGGTGGCAAAATGGGCATCAAGCATCTTGTCGCTTGGTTTTATTGAGAAAAACCTGCTGTCGTATACCGTGAAACTGTAACGTGCTGTCATGCAGACGATTCGAGTTAGGATCTTAATCTTTAACTGGTAAGGAAAGAAAAGCTGAAGAAAGGTAACGCATAGATCACCAAAGCTTTACCCCTAATACTTCAATCTATTCTGATTGCTAGTCTGGGACACAGGTTTTCAGTTCTGCTTTAAGAACCATAATAAATGCAGATTGAAATATAATCATTAATAAAAGACTGGTTTTGTTCTCTGAGCAAAGTACAAACTATCCTACTGACATTTCATTGTAAATATTAAAGAAGCTTTCTACCTAGTTATTTCTAAGGGGAATTACAGACTACTCATTTAAAGAGATGGTTGCTATAAGAAATTTAGTGTTTGGAAACTTGAATCATCCTATTTTTATTTTTGCCAGCCAATGGGAAGTGGTGCATGAATTCCTTGTTAGCTTTGCTTGCGTGTGGGGCTTCTGCTTTACCTATTCAACTGTCTTTACCTCAACCCATGGGTTTTCTCACTTTTACTATTCTAATTCTGTGGAAATGACAGACCACAAACAGAGAAACTCAGTTATGGTTGGCATCATAGAACAGCTCAGGTTGGAAGGGGCTTGAAAACTGAAATGTCTTTAATAGATACTCTACCAGAGCATAGCATAATATTTCACCTTAAATAAATCGGTTAGTCATTGATGCAATAAACCTTGTTTTTGTAAGAGAACTTGAGAATTTTCCTTTGAAGGGCTCTTCTGATTAATCTAGTTAAACTGTAAAGCTGAAAATTATAAAGAAGTCTCCCTATCATGCAAGCAATTTCACTTGCACATGACTTCTGTGAACCATTAGAACTAAACCAAAATTTTTGTTAAATATTTAGCATCTTTTAGAGTAAGTAAGATTTTCTAAAATGTCATTAAGGTTTTTAAAATATTTACTTTGAAAGTGTACATAGTTGCATGAAAAGAGAGAACTACTGGCTTTTCTAAATTTATTTATGTCAAAGCCTACTAACACAGTCACTATGTGAATATTAAAATCCTAAACTTAGACATATCTGACATGCTACCACTGTAGAAGCAACTACAACATGGTAGATGCAACTTGGTTTTGAATAAGACAAAAAAATGATATGTTTTACAAATAGTTTATAAATTATTGCTTTCTAAAATAAATAACATAGTGAAGGGTTTTTTATCACAATTTAAAAGGTACTTATTCAAAAGGTTTTCATGGCAGCTGAACACTTGGTACTGCCTTGTTTCATCTGAGTGTTAGAGATAAATTAAAACCTCATTCTTATTTGGCTTAAATTTTTCCTACTTCTTAATGAAATAGCATATGGCCTTCTGAAAAACTAATTCCAACTGCAATAATTTAATACCATAATTAAAAATAGGCAGATACGAACTTCTTTCACTAATCAAAGATGCCTTAACTTGTTTCGGCTGATAAGAATAATTCCAGAAAGTCACTATTTCTTTTTCATGTACTGTAAAAATAGTAAAGTGATAGATGAGACATAAACTCTAAGACTGCATTTGCTAAAATGAAAAATGGAGCAGAACAACTTGTTATAAGCTATTAAATCCTATAGTTCTCTTCAAAAGATAACCTTCTGTGTTTAAAATAAATGTCACTGGCTAAACTACAAAGGAATACTTAATAATAAAAAATATGAGCTGGTTGTTTTTTATCCACAAATAACTCAGAGCATCAGTTTGGTTGTTTGGTCACAACCTTCACTTGAAAAACCCTGAGGAAAGAACTGTGGACTAGCGTGTGTTTCTAATTTAAACCTGCAATCCTAAATTAGAAAAGCAGAATCCTTCTTTAGTCAATGAAGGAGTTTCAGAGATTTAGTTTATCTAAATAAGTTACATCAGGGATCAGTATCAAAATGAACTTATTCACTTACTACATATGAGGTGTGCCCCTACAGTCTCTGTTGTATGCAAGAAAAAATAGTAAGGAAAAGAGATGGACATTGTTACCGTGACTATATGACAAATAGATAACATTCTTAGAGAAATGACTGGATCAGTTGTGATTGCTGCAGGTTCAAATGCAACTATTAGTAACTACCATTTCTGAGTCAATTTCTGGATAACAAATTGCTTTACTTCAGAATGAAAATCCTCTCTCTCCTGTATTACTCATCTTGTGTTTGTTTCACTGAATGATGTTATGCTTCTCAGACCCCGCTCTCTCATCCTGTCACATTTTGCTTGTAATCTATTATGACACCACTCTTTCATCTTTTACCCTTTTGCCATTATTACTTCTTCATTCCCTGCTCTAGAAATAAATTCCCCATTTCCATTTTTAAGTAAACTCAAGCCTCTTTCATATTCCTTTCATTCTTAATGAGACATCTCTCTTCCACAAAAATGCATTTCTTGCACTTACTTCTTTCTCTTCCACTCAAGCAAGGTCTTCTCCAAATTGAAGAAATGTAAAATCTTTCATTAAAGTAAATATTCTCAAAATATACTTAGAAATGTATGGAATTATAGTTGATAATCTTCTGTAGGTCCCCCAAAATCAGTTGCTAACATACCCACCTATGAATATTCAGGTACCTAAGTTTCATGTCAATGGAACCTATATATCATGGAAAGTAGGACTGTCATGGTCTGTCAAAAAGCACACATAAATAAAAATAGCAGAACGAATAATTAATCTTTGTGGTTCAGCAATAGAGGGTGGAGATCTGTGGGGGTGGGTTAAAAAGCATGTCATTTGAATATGTGCTTGTACCACAGACTAGATCTTCCATGGAAAAACCATGAAGTTCACCTACATTATGAAGTTGATGTTTTGAAACAAGCCTAGAAAACTGGAAGATAGTTACGGATTTCAGCAGCATAAGTAAATTAAAATTGTTCAGTTATGAATTGAAGAAAGTAGCACCAAGAACATGTACCAAAATAAGCATTATTTCTGTGACTTTCTGAAAATCTTGAAAGACATATTCTATCCAACAGAAATGGAAAAGTGTAATATTGAATACAACAGAAGCTTTTTTAAATGTTTCCTGTTACTAGTCACAAACATGTCAGTGAAGTAGTACATACAGCTGCCTAGGGAAGAAAGAACAGAAGAAACTGTTTCAATATTTTTTTTAAAGCTCATATAATGTTAAATATAAATTTGATAAAGAAAATAATCTGTTATTATGAAAGCAGCAGTATGCCAGCTTCTATTATCTCTGTTACGGTCATGTACAAAAGATTTAATCAGGGATAAATGTCTCATTCCCTGAAGCACTATAAACCCATCCATAGTAAAAAGTCAGCTATGCCATGAATTAAGTATTTGTAAGCATAACTACTGGTAAAGTTGAAATAAATTAATATGCACTGTTTTAATAATTATTAAATTTAGTTGTATTCAATGCTGTGCAAACATAAACCACGGTTATTTTTTACATAAACGCATTCAGATTTCGGTCACTATTTAAATGCAATACACCCATGTTGATCAATCAGTACTGATGTATCAAAAATCTTTAAATGGATCTACATGTTCATCCACTTATGTCTGTGAAAAACATTATCACTAAAGATGATGCCCTATCAAACACGTGAATCTACAAAGATGCTAATAGATTTGTGAATGAGTGCTTGCATAACAAAAAATGATACACAGTGGCAATTATTAGGCAAGATTTAGAAAATTACATCAGACAGAACAGTGATTATGTTTAGCCTGGAGGGCCAAAGTACAGGAGGAAAAATACTGGAAAACAAGTATGGTAAATTAAAACTACTGAAGGTACATAAGGTAGAGTAAGTAAAACATCTAGAGAAATGATCATAGATAAAATTTCTGAAAAGATTCTGAAACCTAATAACAGCTTTGAAAGCCATTGAAAGGTATTAAAACATATGTTAGATAGCCAACTGGAAGATAATGGAAACCCCATATCTTTGGTGAGCACTCCATCTGCCCAACTGAATAGTAAAGTTCAGCTCATATTTTGCATGTGTGCGGTTTAGATAGAGGTCATACCATCTCTTCCTGTCAGATGGAAATATGTGACTGATTAAAATATCATATGTTATTTCTTTCCTTTTCTGTATATTCTGACCAGAATACAAACAAAATAACATGAATAAATGTGATATATACAGGAATGATGGAAAAAACTTCTGCAAGGCATTGTCGTACTTCTAGACCAAGAGAATCAACAAGCATAAAATCGTATGAATTTTATGAAAGCAAATGAAACTTTCTGCAACTTAGGTAATGAAATATTGAGTATTCTCATTCCGTTATCGTATTTTAAAGTATGAGGAATTAAACATGATTGCTACCTACATTAATTTATGTATCAAAAGCCATGAAAAATATTCTCAACAAAAATCCTGCAGGCATAAGAAAAACAAAGTGGACAAAATGTATTGAATAAAACACGACTCACTTAAAAGGAATGAATTTGTTGTGTTGACTTGGTAATAAAGATGTTCTGATGAATGTGCACAAGATTCTATATGGTAATAACATACTTAGACTGACTTCTATCTTAATGCAGCAGAGTCATTATTAGTCCTTTTCTGCAATTCAGAATAAAAACTGATGAATATTTATTACACAGATTGATTACCCTGATTTTTCATATGACTTGTAGAGAATGAAGAGCTGGGTGCTTATATGTGCTGAAATGCACAAGCTCTATATATCTGCCATTTGAATATTTGGGGTCACACAGTTAAAATGTGAAAGGGAACAGTGGAGAGGAGTACCTGAAGAGGCTCTGCAAACATTGACATCATACCTCAAGTTTTTCCTTCATGTGTAAATGATTAGGTGAAGAACAGAGTTCAGAGGCAGTAAAATTTACTGATGACAGAAAATAGGAAAAGGAAGAAACCTCTGCGCAGGAACAAAGTAAAGAGACTAATTTGCATGAATTACTCTCAAGTGGCTCATCCATCTTAGCAGAGAGAAACGCAAAGTAATTAGACTAGGGATTCAAATATTCAGATACCACCAGACAAGAGTCACAATATTGAGTAGTTGTGTGGTTTGAACACATGTAATAGTAGGTTTGAGCAAATTAATGTCTGAACCACACAGTACTTTTAATCACTGGACAATGAGAACTACATGGATTACAATTTTGCATGGGTTCCCACTTAACTAATTTTACTTTTGCAACTTGTAATATTTATTTTTACAGCTTCAGAAATCCTTGTGGTGTTTGCTTGTGACTATAATTTATGACTACAAAAGCCCTTATTTTCTATGTATTGCAAATACTCTGTAAATCAGTATAAGCAACCTGAAGATCCTGACAAGGCAGGAAAATCAGCAGTTTCAATTCTGAAATCTTCTTGATATTGACATCTCTGGGAACAATATGACCAGAATTTTGAGATTGTAGTTCGTTTATCATCATGGCCAGAATAGCAATTGGCACTGAATACTTCCATGCAACAGATATGGTTGCAGTGGAAGTGCTCCAGGACAAACAGCATGATGGTGGCTGGTTTGGAAAACAGGGAAGAAAAACATCTGAGATTTATTTTGTGCTTCTATTTTTTGAAATGGGAAAATTCTATTATTAGGAGTGTGATTAGCATTTGATCTGCACTCTTCTGGTTCTGTGGGCTTTTGGTTATAAGTATGCAAACTTTTCCATAATTCTGGCTGTTCTGGCTGTATTTAAGGTACGAAATATTATTATGAAACGCAGAATATTATAAATTAATGGGAAGAGGATCTTAATACTAACTGTTATAAAACAAATAACATGGGTTCCACAGGAAATAAAGTTCAGAAGTTATTGCTGTTATGTGGAATAGCTTTGCATGCATGGGAATTTATATCTCATGAAATTATTATTTCATATGTCAAAAAAATACGAGTGACCAGCTACTATAACAATGGTGTCTGATGGACAGAGGCAGCTCACACTGTTGTAAATATAATAAAATACACAACAAAGCAACTGCACATTTGTAACGTGATGAACAGCACAATACTGGAACTGGTACACACAACAAATTTGCCTTAATTGTACAAAGTGATTTGCAGAGCTTCTCAAGATTTTTCTGATTTTCTCAGAGCACCATGCTACTGATTATTATTTATTAATATTCATAAGGTCATTGACTTGTACCTGAAAATGTTCGCATATTGTGAAACTGTCACTCATTTGTCTAATGTTAACATCAAAGACAGCTTGTCAGAACACTCTTAATTAAATGTATAATTTTCTAAACTATTTATTTGTCCTCTGTTCATGTAATTAGGGAGGAGAAACAATACACTCTTAGATGATAAATCTGACACAACAAATAGAAAACAGATAATGAGAAAACTCTGCAAGAGAAAGAAGTATGTTATGATCAATTAATTACCTTAAATTTACACACATTGTGCATTTAATCACAATTTGGAAAAAATGTGTGAGAAAAAGCAGGATTTGCTCATGAACAGTGAGTTAAATAAGAAATATCAGACTCTAACATACCTTAGTTTCATTGACCTGTTTGATGACTGAAAAAGCAAATAAATTAATGAAATACTGTCACTAAAACCAAATGTGTCACTAGCCTTGTTGGCACAGCACTATGCTAATATGACCTTGTTATGACATTAATGTAATCTAATCAATCTGAAAGTAGGAGGTAAAAATGAGGTTCAGCATGTTACTCAAATTGTCGGTGTGTGCAGCATGAGATAGCTCTCAGAAAGCTAAGGAGAAACAGAAAAGCTGCATCATCAGTTCAGAAGTGCTTTCAAAGCTTCTGGTGGTAGAAACACAGCCAAAGCTAAAGCTTTAATAAAATTTGACTTTGTGCCATATTCATTTCCTGTATGACAAATACTCAAACTCCTCTGTAAGCAGTGTGATAATGTAGAATGTTAAGGCAATGTCACAAGTCATGTAGAAAAATATGAACTATAAGTTTTAGGAGATTTATGTATGTAAAGAAATGGAACTCTAGTGAATATATGCAAATATTATGATTTTCTCACTTTAAAGATTTAAGAAGAAATTTAACAAAGTTACCTTGCAATTATGTCGCAAAATATAATCTATTTCTTTATCAGATTTCATTTTAATTTTTTTATCTGAACCAATTTTGCAAAATTCCTGATGTTCATAATTTATAATGAAATTAAATTTTGAATTATTTTTAAAATGCTAAAGTATGGAAGTTGAAATTTTTAATGTTATATAAACAACATTTAGCCTGTATGATCTTAAGATATATCTTTTACTGTTTTTTTTTTCTTCTTCTCCTGTTCAGAAAAAAATACAAAAAACAGACTTTTAAACAAAACAAACCAAAACTGTCTACTGATTTCAACAGGCTGATTCAGAATAAATTTAGAGTAGAAAAAAATGAATTTAAAGAGAATTCAAATTTAAAGGAAGTTTAATGTATTTTCTGTATTAAAAATGTTTCAGAAAACAGAAAAAACATGATGATATTAGAAATTATTAAATAAAATAAAAGAGAGATGCTACAAAATATTTTTAAATAGAAACTGGTATGAACATTCGTGTCTTTGCTCCTCTACAACCAGGTATGCTTGACGTCATTCAGGTATCTACCAGCAGGCACCTCCCTTTGCTACTTCAGAGCACCGAGGACACAGTGCAGCAACAAAGACCCCCACTAGATGGTAGTGGCACCACTACTTGCAGATACTTCACTTAACACGTTTTCTTTTTAATTACGTTGACACTCGCACCCTCAGCGTTATAATTAAAACACTCTATTTTTAAACCAGTTAAAAGGCTAAGGTTCTTAATGACGACTTTGCCTCGGTCTTCACTGGCAAAGGCTCTGACCGCACCACCCAAGTCTTGGAAGGCGGACGCAGGGACTGGGAGAATGAAGACTTTAGGCCCTCTGTAGGAGAGGCTCTGGTTAGAGACCATCTTAAAAACCTAAATATACACAAGTCCATGGGACCTGACGAAATCAATCCACGAGTCCTGAAGGAGCTGGCGAATGAGGTTGCTAAGCCACTGGCCATCATATTTGAAAAATCATGGTAGTCAGGTGAAGTTCCCGACGACTGGAAGAAGGGAAATATAACCCCCATTTTCAAGAAGGGGAAAGCGGATGACCTGGGGAATTACAGACCAGTCAGTCTCACCTCTGTGCCTGGCAAACTCTTGGAGCAGATTCTCCTGAAAGGCATGCTAAGGCACATGAAAAACAAGGAGGTGGTTGGTGACAGCCAGCAGGGCTTCACTAAGGGGAAATCCTGCCTGACCAATTTGGTGGCCTTCTATCTGACAAGAGAAAGAGTGGTTTTGGTAGGAGGCTTGCCAGGCTGGTCAAGGTTGCTTTAAACTAGATGTGTTGGGGGAGGGGGGCATCGTTTCATCCCAACACACCCAGTCAGTTGCCAGCACCTACAATAAATGCTTGGAACAATGCAGAGATATTCCAGCTGCTCCAGCCAATGAGCCGGCTTCATTTTGGAGCTCAGCTCAGATGCCTCTATACAAACACCCGTAGCATGGGAAACAAACAAGAGGAATTAGAGATGTGTGCACGACTACGGGAGTATGATATAGCAGGCCTCACAGAAACATGGTGGGATGGCTCCTACAACTGGAGTGTTGGAATGGAAGGTTACAGGCTCTTTAGAAAAGACAGGCCTGGCAGGCGGGGAGGGGGAGTTGCTATTTATGTTAGGGATAGGCTGGAGAGTATGGAACTCTGTCTGGGGACGGGTGAGCAGTCGACAGAGAGTTTGTGGGTCAAGGTTAAAGGGAGAGCAGTGATGGGGGACATCACTGTGGGGATCTGTTACAGACTGCCTGATCAAAAGGAATCTGTGGATGAAGTGCTCTATAGGCAGATAGGAACAGCCTCACGCTCACAGGCCCTTGTTCTCATGAGAGACTTCAACCACCCTGACATCCGTTGGAGCGATGGTATGGCCCAGTACAAGCAATCCAGGAGGTTCCTCAAATGTGTGGAAGACAACTTTCTTCTGCAAGTAATAGAGGAGCCAACAAGAAGAGGTGCCGTGCTTGACCTCGTGCTCACCAACAGGGAAGGGCTGGTTGGAAATGTGACGCTCCAGGGCAGCCTTGGATGCAGTGACCACGAGATGGTCGAATTCGAGATCCTCAGGACAGTGAGAAGAGCGTGCAGCAAGCTCACTGCCCTGGACTTCAAGAGAGCAGACTTTGGCCTCTTCAGGAACCTGCTTAGTAAGGTTCCATGGTGTCGTGGTTTAAGCCCAAGCTGTAAATCAGAACCACGCAGTCTACTGCCCCCCCCCCCCCTTTCTTCCCTCCGCTTCTGGAGGGACGGGGAGGAGAATCAAAAGAATGCAGCTCCCACAGGTTGAGATAAAGACAGTCCAGTAACTAAGGTATAACACAAATCACCACTGCCGCCACCAACAATAACAACGACAAGAGAAATAACAAGGGAAGAGAATACGATACCGCCCGCCGGAAAAGACAGCCCGACCCAAAAGGGGACGTGCCCTTCCGGGTAGCTCCCAGTTCCATCCCCTGGCATGACATGCTGTGGTATGGAACACCTCCTTGGCCAGTCTGGGTCAGGTGTCCTGTCCCTGCTTCCTCCCAGCTTCTCCTCCTCCCTGGCAGAGCATGAGACTCACAAAGTCCTTGGTCAGTCTAAACATCAGTGTTATCAGTTTTTTTGTTCCCAGGCCAAAAGTCAAAAACACAGTGCTGCAACAGCTACTAAGAAGGAGAAAAAAACTGACTGCCACTGCTGAACCCAGGACAGTATCCACCCCTTGTTCCATACCATTCACGTCATGCTCAGATCCCACATTTTCCATATACCCTCACTCTCATCTCGGTGCACTGTTAGCTTAGTGCACGGACCAATTCCTATAAAGCTACTGAGTCCATTCGGTTCATGATGTTGGGCTCCATCTCTTGGAACAGTCTTTCAGGGCAGAAGAAGCTGTGTGCAGTGTTGGATCGTTGCCTGCTGATGCTGATCATTCCTTTACTGTAGAACTCGTCCGGTTCTATCAAAGTTCATTCTCTGTTGGGATGATGGTCGGAGGGAAGTCAGAGCCAGTCGCTGGTGCCCTGCAGACTTCTAGTTGATGGGCTATAGCAGGCAACAGCGTACAATTGAGTTCATTGTCTGTTTTCCCCTAAAATCAAATCCCCTTGAGGTACGCATCGGACTTCCCCATCTTCCCGCATTACCCACCAAGTATATCCAGGTCCCTGAGCAAAAGCAATCCCACGAGTGGGTTTGCCTTTACCTGAATCAGGAATAACCCAAACCGTCTTCCCCAGCAAATTCTTCATGTGCACCACAGGAACTTTGTCCCCCTCTACAATATGTAAAAGTTCTGAGTGGGCTGGGCTAGCCCTGTTGGCAGATCCTCTGGTGTTGACCAACCAGGTGGCCTTTGGTAAGTGTGTATCCCAATGCTTGAAAGTTTCCCCACCCATTGCTCTCAGTGTAGTTTTTAACAGCCCATTATACCGTTCGATTTTCCCAGAGACTGGTGCATGGTAGGGGATGTGATATACCCACTTAATGCCATGCTCTTTGGCCCAAGTGTCTATAAGGTTATTCCGGAAATGAGTCCCATTGTCTGATTCAATTCTTTCTGGGGTGCCATGTCGCCACAAAATCTGGTTCTCAAGGCCCAGGATAGCGTTCCGGGCAGTGGCATGGGGCACAGCGTATGTTTCCAGCCATCCGGTGGTTGCTTCCACCATGGTAAGCACATGGCGCTTGCCGTGGCGGGTTGGTGGGAGTGTGATATAGTCAATTTGCCAGGCCTCCCCATATTTATACTTCAGCCATCGTCCTCCATACCAAAGAGGCTTTAACCGTTTGGCTTGTTTAATTGCAGCACATGTTTCACACTCATGAATAACCCGGGCAATAGTGTCCATTGTTAAGTCCACCCCTTGATCACGGGCCCATCTGTATGTTGCATCTCTGCCCTGATGGCCTGAAGTGTCATGGGCCCACCGGGCCAAAAATAATTCACCTTTATGTTGCCAATCTAAGTCCATCTGAGCCACTTCAATCTTAGCAGCTTTGTCCACTTGTTGGTTGTTCTGGTGTTCCTCAGTGGCCCGACTCTCGGGTACATGGGCGTCTACATGGCGTACCTTCACCACCAGGTTCTGCACCCGGGCAGCGATATCTTGCCACAGTGCAGCAGCCCAGATGGGTTTACTTCTGCGTTGCCAGTTGCTCTGCTTCCATTGCTGCAACCACCCCCACAGGGCATTTGCCACCATCCATGAGTCAGTATAGAGATAAAGTACTGGCCACTTTTCTCGTTCAGCAATGTCCAGGGCCAGCTGGATGGCTTTCACCTCGGCAAACTGACTCGATTCACCCTCCCCTTCAGCAGTTTCTGCAACTTGTCGTTGAGGATTCCATACGGCTGCCTTCCATCTCCGATGCTTTCCCACAATACGGCAGGACCCATCAGTAAACAAGGCATACTGCTTTTCACTTTCTGATAGTTTATTATATGGTGGGGCCTCTTCAGCACGCATCACCTCCTCCTCTGGTGACATTCCAAAATCTTTGCCCTCTGGCCAGTCCATGATGACTTCTAGAATGCCTGGACGACTGGGATTTCCTATTCGAGCTCGTTGTGTAATTAGTGCAGCCCATTTACTCCATGTCGCATCGGTTGCATGATGTGTAGAGGAGACCCTGCCTTTGAGCATCCAGCCCAGAACGGGCAACCTGGGTGCCAGGAGGAGCTGTGCTTCAGTGTCAATCACCTCCGAAGCAGCTCGAACCCCTTCATAGGCTGCCAGTATCTCTTTCTCAGTTGGGGTATAGCTGGCCTCAGATCCTTTGTATCCCCGACTCCAAAAGCCGAGGGGTCGACCTCGAGTCTCCCCTGGAGCTTTCTGCCAGAGGCTCCAGGTAGGACCATTCTCCCCGGCTGTGGTGTACAGTACATTTTTTACATCTGGCCCATTCCGGACTGGTCCAAGGGCTACTGCATGAACTATCTCACGTTTAATTTGCTCAAAGGCTTGTTGTTGCTCAGGGCCCCATTTAAAATCGTTCTTCTTCCGGGTCACGTGATAGAGAGGGCTTACAATCGAACTGTAATTTGGGATGTGCATTCTCCAGAACCCCACAGCACCCAAGAAAGCTTGTGTTTCTTTCTTATTACTTGGTGGAGACATTGCTATTATTTTGTTGATCACATCTGTAGGGATCTGGCGACGTCCATCTTGCCATTTTATTCCCAAAAATTGAATCTCCTGTGCAGGTCCCTTGACCTTACTCCGTTTTATGGCAAAACCAGCTTTCAGCAGGATTTGGATTATTTTCCTCCCTTTCTCAAAGACTTCTTCCGCTGTATCACCCCACACAATAATGTCATCAATGTACTGCAGGTGTTCTGGAGCTTGCCCCTGTTCCAGTGCATTCTGGATCAGTCCATGGCAGATGGTAGGGCTGTGTTTCCACCCCTGGGGCAGTCGATTCCAAGTGTACTGGACGCCCCTCCAAGTAAAAGCAAACTGTGGCCTGCATTCTGCTGCCAAAGGAATTGAGAAGAATGCATTGGCAATATCAGTCGTGGCATACCACTTGACTGCCTTTGACTCCAGTTCATACTGAAGGTCTAGCATGTCCGATACGGCAGCACTCAATGGTGGTGTAGCTGCTGTGGTTGGGGCTGGGGTAGCTTCGCTGTCTGTTGCAGTTGAAGTTTGAGTAGTGGCTGTACTTGTCGCTGGGGGTGGTGTAGCTGCTGTGGTTGGAGCTGGGGTAGCTTCGCTGTCTGTTGCAGTTGAAGTTTGAGTAGTGGCTGTACTTGTCGCTGGGGTAGCTGCACTGTCTGTTGCAGTCGAAGTTTGAGTAGCGGCTGTACTTGTCGCTGGGGGTGGTGTAGCTGCTGTGCTCGGAGCTGGAGTAGCTGCGCTGTCTGTTGCTTCGCCCTCAGATCCAGGGACATTTCTTTCCTTTTGAAGGTGCTGGATAGTGTTGAACAAGGCCCTGTAAGCATAGGCCAAGCCCCAGCACGTTGACATGATTTGTCCCTCTCTGGTATGACCAGGATGACAGCACACCTCATTTAAGTGTTTTACTAATTCTTCTGGATTTTGCAGTTGTTCGGTGGTGAAGTTCCAAAACACTGGAGGGGCCCACTGACCTAGATACTTGCCCATACTATCCCACACACCCTGCCACTCATGGCTGTCCAGCCTCGGGGAAAATCTCTCGGTCCCCCTATTTTGTCGTCTAACCCCAGACAAGGCCCAAACCCGACTCTGCTTAACTCTTGAGATCAGACGTAATGGTTGTGGACAAAACACACTCTGTATGCGTGCCAACATGGTGACCCCCATCACAATCAGCAAACAGGTCTCAACAATATTAAAAGGCCACTCAAAAACTTCAAAACTCTCAAACGATGCTGTAAACGGTCTGGAAGGGGCACTGGGAGGGTAAAAGAATGTCTCCTTCATAGGTTGACCACCCAGGAAGGAGAAAAAAGATGTATAGTTGCTAAGCATTTGTATTATATACCTCCCAAAGTATAAAGGTGGTGACCACACTGGGAACATAAGCCAGACCAGTTTCATGATCAATTTTTCTATTGTATTACAAGTCATTACCATAAAATACAATGAGACAATAACCTTAGCCCAAGCCCCACACTTGAAAAACAGTAACACAGCAAATACCGGCTCTAAGTAACCTACGGCATATTGAGACTGTGAGATCAAAAACAACAACTTTGAGAGCCAATAAATCAGCATTGTGACAAGTGACTATCAATCCAAAACACTGAATGCTTATCACAAATACGATTAGACACACTCCGGTTAGATCTGTCGTTATCTCAACCCTTCGGGCCCCACGTTGGGCGCCAAAATAGAACTGTCGTGGTTTAAGCCCAAGCTGTAAACCAGAACCACGCAGTCTACTGCCCCCCCCCCCCCCTTTCTTCCCTCCGCTTCTGGAGGGACGGGGAGGAGAATCAAAAGAATGCAGCTCCCACGGGTTGAGATAAAGACAGTCCAGTAACTAAGGTATTACACAAATCACCACTGCTGCCACCAACAATAACAACGACAAGAGAAATAACAAGGGAAGAGAATACGATACCGCCCGCCGGAAAAGACAGCCCGACCCAAAAGGGGACGTGCCCTTCCGGGTAGCTCCCAGTTACATTCCTGGCCATGACGTGCTGTGGTATGGAATACCTCCTTGGCCAGTCTGGGTCAGGTGTCCTGTCCCTGCTTCCTCCCAGCTTCTCCTCCTCCCTGGCAGAGCATGAGACTCACAAAGTCCTTGGTCAGTCTAAACATCAGTTGTTATCAGTTTTTGTTCCCAGGCCAAAAGTCAAAAACACAGTGCTGCAACAGCTACTAAGAAGGAGAAAAAAACTGACTGCCACTGCTGAACCCAGGACACATGGGATACAGCCCTAGAGGGCAGGGGGGCCCAAGACTGTTGGTTGTTTTTCAAGGATCACCTGCTCCAAGCTCAGGAGTGTTGCATCCCAACTAGAAGGAAGTGCAGCAGGAGGGCCAGGAGACCTCCTTGGATGGATAAGGAGCTGCTGAGGAAAATTCAAAGGAAAAAAGAGGCTTATAGAAGGTGGAAGCAGGGACAGGCAGCCTAGGAAGAATACAGGGATGCTGCCCGGGAAGCTAGGGACCAGGTGAGGAAGGCTAAGTCCCAGTTAGAATTGAACTTGGCTAGGGATGTTAAGGATAACAGGAAGGGATTCTATAGGTACGTAGCGAGTAAAAGACGTAGGCCCCCTCTGGAAGATATTGGGAGAACTGGCTACCCAGGATTTGGAGAAGGCTGAGGTTCTTAATGACTTCTTTGCCTTGGTCTTCACTGGCAAAGGCTCTGACTCCACCACCCAAGTCTTGGAAGGCGGACGCAGGGACTGGGAGAATGAGGACCCTAGGCCCACTGTAGGAGAGGATCTGGTTAGAGACCATCTTAAAAACCTGAACGTACACAAGTCCATGGGACCTGACGAAATCCATCCACGGGTCCTGAAGGAGCTGGCTAATGAAGTTGCTAAGCCACTGGCCATCATATTTGAAAAATCATGGCAGTCAGGTGAAGTTCCCGACGACTGGAAGAAGGGAAATATAACCCCCATTTTCAAGAAAGGGAAAATGGATGACCTGGGGAATTACAGACCAGTCAGTCTCACCTCTGTGCCTGGCAAACTCTTGGAGCAGATTCTCCTGGAAGGCATGCTAAGGCACATGAAAAACAAGGAGGTGGTTGGTGACAGCCAGCAGGGCTTCACTAAGGGGAGATCCTGCCTGACCAATTTGGTGGCGTTCTATGATGGGGCTACGGAACTGATGGACAGGGGCAGAGCAGTTGACGTCATCTACCTGGACTTGCGCAAAGCGTTCGACACTGTCCCACATGACATCCTTGTCTCTAAATTGGAGAGACATCAATTTGATGGGTGGACCACTGGGTGGATAAAGAACTGGCTGGATGGCCCCACGCAAAGAGTTGTGGTCAATGGCTCAAGACCATCGGGTCCGGCTGGAGACCGGTAACGAGTGGTGTCCCTCAGGGATCGGTGTTGGGATTGATCTTGTTCAACATCTTTGTCGGTGACGTGGACAGTTGGATTGAGTGCGCCCTCAGCAAGTGTGCCGATGACACCAAGCTGTGTGGTTCGGTTGGTAAACTGGAGGGAAGGGATGCCATCCAGAGGGACCTCGACACGCTTGTGAGGTGGGCTGATGCCAACCTGATGATGTTTAACCATGCCAAGTGCAAGGTCCTACATCTGGGTCGGAGCAATCCCAGGCACAGCTACAGGTTGGGCAGAGAAGAGATTCAGAGCAGCCCTGCGGAGAAGGACTTGGGGGTTTTGGTCGATGAGAAAAATGAACGTGAGCCTGCAGTGTGTGCTCACAGCCCAGAAAGCCAACTGTATCCTGGGCTGCATCAAGAGGAGCGTGACCAGCAGGTCAAAGGAGGTGATCCTGCCCCTCTACTCTGCTCTCATGAGACCTCACTTAGAGTACTGTGTGCAGTTCTGGTGTCCTCAACATAAAAAGGCCATGGAAGTGTTGGAAGAAGTCCAGAGGAGGGCCACGAGGATGATCAGGTGTCGTGGTTTAAGCCCAGGCCGTAAATCAGAACCACGAAGTCCACTTCCCCCCCCACCTTTCTTCCCTCCTCTTCTGGAGGGACGGGGAGGAGAATCGAAAGAATGCAACTCCCATGGGTTGAGATATGAACAGTTTAATAACTAAGGTATAACACAAACCACTACTGCTACCACCAATAATAATATTGATAAAGGAAATAACAAGGAAGAGAATACAACCGCTCACCGACCGGTACCTCACCCCCACCCCGCAGTGATCCAGCCCTTCCGGGAACTCTCAGTTCTACATCCTCGGCATGACGTGCTATGGTATGGAATACCTCTTTGGCTAGTTTGGGTCAGGTGTCCTGTCCCTGCTTCCTCCCGGCTTCCTCTCCTCCCTGGCAGAGCATGAGACTCACAAAGTCCTTGGTCAGGGTAAACATCTGTGTTATCAGCTCCGTTCCCAGGCTGAAAGTCAAAACCACAGTGCTGCAACAGCTACTAAGAAGGAGAAAAAAATGACTGCTGCTGCTGAACCCAGGACATCAGGAGAGTGGAGCACCTCCCGTATGAAGACCGACTGAGCAAGTTGGGGCTGTTCAGCCTGGAGAGGAGAAGGCTGCGTGGAGACCTCATAGCAGCCTTCCAGTATCTGAAGGGGGCCTACAAGGATGCTGGGGAGGGACAATTCATCAGGGACCGTAGTTTAAGGACAAGGGGTAACCGGTTCAAACTTAAACAGGGGAAGTTTAGATTGGATATAAGGAAGAAATTCTTTACTGAATTGGTGGTGAGGCACTGGAATAGGTTGCCCAGGGAGGCTGTGAGTGCTTCATCCCTGCCGGTGTGCAAGGCCAGGTTGGATGAGACCTTGAGTGACATGGTTTAGTGTGGGGTGTCCCTGCCCATGGCAGGGAGGTTGGAACTAGATGATCTTAAGGTCCTTTCCAACCCGAACTATTCTATGATTCTATAAGCATACAAAAGTTACTAATAAATTTAACAAATACTGAAATTTCCATCCTGTAGGAAAGCATTTTACTAGCACTTGTTGTGCTAAATGGAACCTAAAATAAAATATGAATACATGTCAATGACAGGAAAACACTGAAAATCAGACATCATGGCAATAAAAGAATATATGCAAGAAAATAATCTTCTGCTTTGAGTCAATTCAAGACTGAAGTGTGCTTAGGGAACTGCTACTCTGTTCTTCTCTAATGTCTTCAGTCTTTGTCTGAATTATACTTTTAAGACTCACTATGCTGCTTTAACAAAAAAAAAAAAAAAAAAAGAAAAGATGCAATGTAGAAAAATAAGTCATCCCAGAAGCTGAGAGAAGAAACAGTTCATGTCACAATTTTCAAGAGACTCTTTGCTATAAAAGGAAGTACTGTTTATTATTAAATGGTTTGAACCAAAAATTTATAAGCATTTCAATAAATGGAAATATTTCAATTCACATTCAACTGTTTCTAGACAAAATGAATTGGTTTAGAGAAAAAATATCAGCATTTTTTTCTATACAAGATAATATTTCCTACTAAGGAAACATTTAAGGAGACCTTCCAGCCTACTGTAAAGGATATCATTTTTATGTTATGTACTTTGGCTTGTCTTAATGCTTTTCTGCCATTACCATTTCATTGTGCGTGCACTAGCTATCCTGCTCTGCCATATTTTCAGAAAAGGATAGGAAAATGACTTGCCTACAACTTCCCCACATATATCTTAAAGTTTATACTAATCACTGACATCAGTGTAGGTGCCAATAACACTTTTCCAGATGGCTGTCATTTTAAGGTACAACAGAAATATAGATCTCAGAAGCTGCTAGCACCTTCCACAATTACTCTTTTGAAAATCCTCTGTGAGGACATTATAATCACTTAAAGTAGAATACCAAAAGAAATTCTGAGTGGCCTTGGAGGATCTTCAATAGACTTCTGAATTGTGGTGACTTACGCATGCATTTCTTACCGGCTCTCTAGTGCTGTCATACAAGAATTTGTGCTCTTCTCCTTTCATATCATATCATATTGGAACTCTAGAAAAACAACGTGCAATGAAGGTCTTACAGTCATTGTGGTTTTGTACTATGTTTTGCTTTGCTTCTAGAATTGTTAAATATGGGAAAAAGTTTTCATGTAAAAAAAAAATTTTTAGCCTTATAAATAAGGGAAAAGGTGGAAAATGGGGAAATAAGGGCAGGAAACATTATGTGAAGTATTCTAAGTGCTCCAAAGCCAAAAAAACAAGTGAAAGAAAACCATTCACAATTTATTATTACATCAATAATCCATGATATTGCAGGAAATTTCCTTAATTTTGGAAAGTTGGTTCAAGATTTCTGAGCGCTTTGAGATGGAAATACAAAAGAGCTGTGAGATACAGTGTATCAATTGTAAAAAAATTTGAATAGAATCATAGAATAGTTAGGGTTGGAAAGGACCTTAAGATCATCTAGTTCCAACCCCCCTGGCATGGGCATAGTTGTCCTGGTTTAGCAGTAGCAGTCTAGCTAAACCAGGACAATAGTTGTTTGTTTTAAAATGAAAAATAGAAACCAATGAGATCCCTGAAAGTCAAAGAGAAAGTTTGATTAATTTTTCATTTTAGCTTATGCTTATTCAATTGCAAGGATTTTCCATTAAGTCTTCAAACTGTGAGTAATTAGAAGCAGCTGTGAATGAAAGATGATGTTACTTGCATAATTTTTGCCCCCTTTACTGGTATCAAGCCTTGACAAAAGATCATCCTTATCAAATATGATTGAATTGCTCAACACAGAGTTATGTTTGCGGTAAGAGAGTGTCAAGTTCTGTCATTGGTAATTATGTGGATATAATGTCAAGAAGACTAGAAAAGAATGTTTTGCAACTCAGATATGCAGATGTAATCTGCAAATTATTGCACTAGGGACAATCACTATTTTTATTAAGGGCTGTTGGTGACTGATATTTTTAAGACTTCAAGTCTCACAAAATGTTGAGAAACATTTTTCAAAAGTTTTCTTTATCTACTATAACAAGTAGGAACTTGAAGAAGTTCCCTCTGGAGAAGGGTAACAGATAAAAAGAAAGATATATATTAAACGTTTAGTTTTCTTTTGGTTTCATGTCTTAACATGAAAATGATTACAAGATTATCTAGACAGACTTAAATAGAACATAACCTGAACTCTCTTCTGTTTTTTGCTGAAACAAAGAACAGGGCAGGCTGGGCATCAGAAAGAAACTTTATTAGTAGACTTTTTCCCCTTCACTATACCTGTGGTTTTATATCCTTTTTGGAAGCATCCAGTACTAGTCACTTTTTGCAAACAGGATACTGGGTGTCATATTAACAGATGATGAGGATGATGACTGTAGCATGTAAGAGTCATTGTAATGGACTGGAAATTCAGATTTTGTCTGTTTGAGCAATTATTGTGTTATTCTAAAAAATATACTTCACACTTCTCTAACATTTCTCTCCTGTTTAGGATCTGAAATTACTGCATGGGAGTGTATAAATAAGATTATCCAACTTATCATTGAAACCAGGGTACTAAGTGGATAAATGGCTTGCTTAGCCTGTGGCAGATTTGAGAATTAAACTAACATTTTCCAACTGTTAGTTTCATGTGGAAAATATAATATCAAATTTTTGTTACATTTGTTTTTGAATTCAGGGAGTTGGTTTTTTTTTTTTAATTCTTTTAAATATTAATTCAGTTTTGTTACAGTAATTATGTAACTATGCTAGCCTATGGTCCAGTTTACAGCCACCTAAAAATTACTAGTGCAATAGCCATTTCTTCCAATTTTTGAGATATAAATATTTAACCCATGTTTATCTCAGCTACAGAAGAAATAAGCAGACCTGAGAGAAAGTTTCTGATTTGCAGATATGTACTATGGAAAAAGCCTATAAATCTCATATTACATGGCTAAAGGAATCAACTTGTTTTAAATCATGGCATATATGATGCTGTCTATAAGACAAATAAAACCACATAACTCCACAAATACGTTGGGAAATTCAGCTCATAAGAAGCTCATGGTAAAGTTTATTAGTGTTTTCAGTTTGTGTTCTTAAAGTCTATGTACCAAAGAAAGAGAATAATACTTAATTCTTTCAAGTATTTGTAAAAATCCTAACCTAAACTACATAACTGATACTATTAACAAAAATGTTTATATTCTATAATAATTCACAGCACTAGAAGACTAAATCTTTTCTTTAACCAAGATGTTAGAATACGTACTATCAAAGCAGTTAAACTCTCTTGAAACCTTAGAACAGCAGAACCATGGAACTCAGGAGAAGTTCAGAAGGAAAACAGAAAAAGAGGAAGTACGGAGAGTCAGTATGTCAGTGCACTTGGACAATTACGTACCTGAGTCAGTCAGCTCTATGTACAGTCAGAGAGACATGAGATTATATGTTATTACTGTGGAATAAAATATTTGGGCAGTTAACTCTCCTCTTTTCCACCCTCAGTATAACAGCTACGTTTATATGACTCTACCACTTTGCTGAACCTGGGGGATCATCTTTCCATGGAAGTGTTTTCTCACTTATTTTCTCCAACTCCAAAACCTACATTTTTTCTCAGCTGGAAGCTGGTGTGCTTTGTCATTCCTTTGGAGTCTTCCTTCTATATCAAGGAAGCCCACTGTCTTAGCAGAAGTGAAAAGAGGTAGCAAAAATTTTTTGTGTACAGAAAACATTTGTGAATAGATTGATTCAACATGGTCACCAGCTGGAGTCGACCTTTGCTTGCTCATGATGACAGAAAGTTCTATTTCTATCAGTTTGAAAGTAAGTTTATCTGCTTTCATTCATCAGAGGTGTGCTGTTCCCCAGTGCACCTCATCAGTTTTATTTGGTTTGATTTTTGCAGTTGTCCTTTTATATTTAATTTTTAACACTCTTACTATAATTAAAATTGATTTGTATCTCATAGAATGTAGCTTGGTTCTTTTTTAGGATTCTTATTAATAAGGTATGAATATGAGATACATATATCTGGATGTGATTACAGTTTCTTACAAAACAAATTTATGTCATGATTTTCATAGATGTGTTTTATATAAAGTAACTGTAATGATGATGTAGCTGTAAAAAAATATGCCTTTGGGCAGATGCCTTTCTACTGTTTACTTTGTTTGCAAATCACAGATTTAGGATTATGATGTACAAATTATGATGATCTTTTGATTAATAATGTTTATTGTTGCATGTCCAGATGGTACGGAAAACTTTTATTAATATTCCTTACAAAAATATGTGGTGCATGGCAAAACTTACGTTGTCTTTTCCAAAATAAAGAATTCAGTAGTCTGTTGGTCTGTTGTGGGCTGGTTTTTTCATTTTTTGGTTGGTTGGTTGGTTTTTAGGTTGTTGTTGTGGGTTTGGGGTTGGGTTTTTTTTGTAATTCTGGTGGAAGAAAATAAAACCCATAAATTATCGAAACGGAAAACAAAAGTTTGGAATAATAAAAAGAAAGATTCAAGAATGATTTAAGAACAGAGAGGCAAGGTCTGTGGTCTATGTTTTAAAAAAGACCTTATTCTCATTTTATTGATGTCACAGCAGCAATTTAAGACACAGTAAATTAATTTTATTTTCTGAGTAGAATTACTGCCCTTTAAAAGCTGGACATAAATGAGCAATCTGAACCTTAGATAATTTTTGTAAATGAAGGCTTATTTGCTGACAGTCATAACAAAGAGGTTAGGAATCTTTATGAGAAGACCTTTTCAAGATATTCTTTGTCCATGCAAGAGATGCATAGAACGGGGCAGGTCCTAGTCTTCAAGATTTGTCTGTAGCATGCTGTGATTCTCTTAGAGTTCACATGTAGTGCTTTTCTCACCAGGGAAATGAATTTATGGACGGGGCTTTTTAGGCATCTGATGTCATTCTGATATGGGATTAAAATATGCCTGGATCACTTACATGGGCCTAGGGACTAATATGTGCTCATGGATCAAGTACTCTAAATACAGCTCATATGTCCTAGAAAAAGCCACTTCACCACTCTACACTTCCCTCTGTTTGATGGTGCCTCATTCTACATAGGAACTTAGAAGAACTTTTCTGGGGACCTCTCCTCCAGTCAAGTCTGTTAAAATACTGCCAGGCATTCTTTTTTTTCATCTATCTATGCACTGGGAGTGTTGCAACAAGTGTGCAACAGGTTGATAAGCAAGATCCATGATAATCCAGGCAAAAGATCTATTGGCCTCTGTAAGAGCACTGTTTCTTTTTTTGCCCTACTTGTCAGCGCTTTATTTAAAGAAAAGAACATTAAATTTCCTCTGGTATATCGCTAGTGTCAGTTAAAAAATATCAAGTGTCCGTAAATGCTAAATGATGTTGCTGCTTGGAAGTGAGTTTGGTTGCTTTAATCACATCACGTGTCTTCCAACCTAATGAGCATGGGATAAAGTTCTTATAGCTGATCTGCACTTTGTTTCATTGGTTGACTGTGTGTCTTACAAATACAGCTCTGTACCTATACTCCACATACTCATATATTCATACAGACTCTTTATTTAAGAACATCCCTAACATTAGAGGAGGAAATTATTCTTTTTTAAAAAGAGAGAGAATGAGAGAGAGAAAATGCTCTAAATTAGTGGTATAATCCTTGAAAAAAAATATATGGCATTTTAAGTGGAGAGGAACACTCTACTAGTTAGAAACCCCTTGGGAATATTCACCCAATGAAATCCAGTGACAGACTGCATGTTGCTAACCTACTAGATTTAAATAGATGTTGACTCACTGCAACAGTGGTCATAGCAACAGATAGATAGCTCCATTTGGAGGGGAGAGGGACGTAGAGGAATACCGTGTTTGAAATACAGTAAGAAGGCACGGACACACACAGAGATATAAATATAAATATCTAAAAACATGCTTTCCAAGAGCCATGCAATCTTTTTACAACATGTTAGGATCTTTGCCCTTGGCAGTACTTTCAGTCTATCGCTCAAAGATATAATAATGAGAATAGAATCATTCAGTTTTGCCGAATGACTCTGTTCTGTTCAGCAAGCAATCTTTAAATCAATTGTAGATTAATCATCAAAGTTCATAAACAGAATTGTATGAGAGTAAGTTAATACAGTTTATGTTTATTTTAAATATTTTTTTAAGTGAAATCTGAACTTGTAAATAGAAAATTACTTCAGATTTCTTTTACTCTATGTTTATTTAATCAGAAGGCCTGGGGTTGTAAAAAGTAACGTGCCAATATATCACCCACACAGTGATAATTTGAACATTCGCTACCACGGCAACACAATGCCCTCAGCACTGATGAGCTTCTGAGGCAAATTGGTTCTGGAGACTACATTTATGAGACAAAAAATTTTTTTAATGTTACAGTGACAGTTTGAGAGTAAGGGTTCCTATTTCAGTAGGTATGTCAATAAATGAGAACAAATATAGGTGTGTGTACCAATCTTTAGAAGCGAAATAGATCAGTTAAATAGCCAGAACACTTGAGAGGATGACACAGTAATGGAACCATATTCATCAGAATAATCTTGCAGGAAGCTTTTATACTGCATCTAGTTAAGATACTTAGTCCCTTTCAGCATCTGAATAACTTAGTGTCGATATTATTCCTGTGATAATATTAAGCATAATTTTAATAATTGATAATAACATTGTTTTGGACCTAGTGACCTAAGAGTATGGAAAAATGAATTGGCCAAAGACACAGTAAGCATTTTGCACATCAGTTATGCACTTGAAAAGTTGGACTATTTTTCATTTGAACTGATACTGGAAAACATGTATTAGAACAAAAGTATTAGTATTAGAAGAAAAGTATTAGTATTAGAAAAAAGTATTGAAAAAAGTATTAGAAGAATGTAGGAACTTATCCCACTCACTGAACACCGGTTTTGCTTCAGTGGGACTACTCATCGCAGTGTTTAAAAGTGTTGCCCAAGATGCTCAGTTTCTTTATAGAAGAACTGCCTCATCTTATTAAAATTAAGAAAAAAAAAAACATTTCATAGAATCATAGAATAGTTAGGGTTGGAAAGGACCTTAAGATCATCTAGTTCCAACCTCCCTGCCATGGGCAGGGACACCTCACACTAAACCATGACACCCAAGGTTCTGTCCAATCTGGCCTTGAACACTGCCAGGGATGAAGCACTCACAACGTCCCTGAGCAACCCATTCCGGTGCTTCACCACCCTTACAATAAAGAACTTATTCTTTACATCCAATGTAAACTTCCCGTGTTTGAACCCATTACCCCTTCTCCTACGACTACAGCCCCTAGTGAAGAGTCCCTCTCCAGCATCCTTGTAGGCCCCCTTCAGATACTGGAAGGCTGCTATGAGGTCTCCATGCAGCCTTCTCTTCTCCAGGCTGAACAGCCCCAACTTGCTCAGCCTATCTTCATACGGGAGGTGCTCCAGTCCCCTGATCATTTTCGTGGCCCTCCTCTGGACTTGTTCCAACAGTTCCATGTCCTTTTTATGTTGAGGACACCAGAACTGCACACAGTACTCCAAGTGAGGTCTCACGAGAGCGGAGTAGAGGGGCAGGATCACCTCCTTTGACCTGCTGGTCACGCTCCTCTTGATGCAGCCCAGGATACAGTTGGCTTTCTGGGCTGTGAGCTCACACTGCAGGCTCATGTTCATTTTTCTCATCGACCAAAACCCCCAAGTCCTTCTCCGCAGGGCTGCTCTGAATCTCTTCTCTGCCCAACCTGTAGCTGTGCCTGGGATTGCTCCGACCCAGATGTAGGACCTTGCACTTGGCATGGTTAAACATCATCAGGTTGGCATCAGCCCACCTCACAAGCGTGTCGAAGTCCCTCTGGTTGGCATTCCTTTCTTTCAGCGTACCAACCAAACCGCACAGCTTGGTGTCATTGGCAAACTTGCTGAGGGCGCACTCAATCCAACTGTCCACGTCACCGACAAAGATGTTGAACAAGACCAGTCCCAACACTGACCCCTGAGGGACACCACTCGTTACCGGTCTCCAGCCGGACCCGATGGTCTCGAGCCATTGACCACAACTCTTTGCGTGAGGCCATCCAGCCAGTTCTTTATCCACCCAGTGGTCCACCCATCAAATTGATGTCTCTCCAATTTAGAGACAAGGATGTCATGTGGGACAGTGTCGAACGCTTTGCACAAGTCCAGGTAGATGACGTCAACTGCTCTGCCCCTGTCCATCAGTTCCGTAGCCCCATCATAGAACGCCACCAAATTGGTCAGGCAGGATTTCCCCTTAGTGAAGCCATGCTGGCTGTCACCAACCACCTCCTTGTTTTTCATGTGCCTTAGCATGCCTTCCAGGAGAATCTGCTCCAAGAGTTTGCCAGGCACAGAGGTGAGACTGACTGGTCTGTAATTCCCCAGGTCATCCATTTTCCCTTTCTTGAAAATGGGGGTTATATTTCCCTTCTTCCAGTCGTTGGGAACTGCATCTGACTGCCATGATTTTTCAAATATGATGGCCAGTGGCTTAGCAACTTCATTAGCTAGCTCCTTCAGGACCCATGGATGGATTTCGTCAGGTCCCATGGACTTGTGTACGTTCAGGTTTTTAAGATGGTCTCTAACCAGACCCTCTCCTACAGTGGGCCTGAGGTCTTCATTCTCCCAGTCCCTGCGATTACCTTCCAAGACTTGGGTGGTGGAGTCAGAGCCTTTGCCAGTGAAGACCGAGGCAAAGAAGTCATTAAGAACCTCAGCCTTCTCCAAATCCTGGGTAGCCAGTTCTCCCGATATCTTCCGGAGGGGGCCTACGCTCTCCCTAGTTCATGTTCATGGTCCCTAGTCATAGGTCATGGCTTTGCTCACAGCTGCTTTGACACAAGGGAATACAACCACTTTTTGATTTACTTCTGTTTTAGTCTTTTACAACTTTTCTTTAAAACCACTTGCTTAGAGATGCTTAAAGAAAAACCCTAAACCTTAGAGACTAGAGTAGAGTTATTCTGTGAATTCAAACAGAACAACAAAGTAGCAATTTACACATTTTCCTGATTCTCCACCTACCTGCGTTATGCGTGGAGCTGTGTGACATATGAAAGCTTGGCAGACCACACATTGTCTAGTCACTTTGCAGCAATGAAATGATAAACACAAAGTGTCACTTGTGATTCAAGTGGTTCATAACGTACCAGTGCTTCAAGCTGATGAAATAATCACACGTTATCAAAGACAGCTATCAAGAAATCATGGTATTGTCTTTTTAATGGATTGAGGTGAAGACAACTAATTGATGTATTAACCACTGTTTTTACAAACTTTTCCAGAACACTTGCAATGTGAAATTACCTTTAAAAAAAAAAACAAATCTAGCAAAGGCTTTGTGAACTTCTAAATTTTTTTGAGATTGCTGGGGGTTTTTTTCAGTGGATGCTTCACAATTTAAAATTGCAGTCTCTCACCTCTCTCTAGATTCTTAGGTATATCATAACATTTAGAAATAACAATTTAGACATCTCATGATTTTCCAGCACAATACCTTAATTAATCATTTTTCCAAGTACAAAAGCAGTAAAAGCAAATATAAATCAAATTATTCTGTCAAAATAGAGTCAGATAAACTACTCTTCAGTCCCCAGTTTATCCAACATAGAAAGCCCCTAGACTTTCAAATTCAAAAATTCTTTCTATTCCACACAAGAGGACAATAAAACATCCAGGCACGTTTTGATTCACAGCAAAATCGCAAGCTTTAATTCTAGAAAGTATGCTACTAGTAATCCCTTACCATCTGATTTTAATGATCACAACTAGAAATATTATCATAGATGTTTTGAAACTTTGCAGCATAAACCAAATACCTTAAACTCCAGCCAGACACTCTTCCTAAATCCAGATGAGCACATGCTGTCTCTTTCAGTTACATTCCTTAAATCACTAACGTTATCTCATTGTTGGCTGACTTAAGCCACGTGTAACTATACTATATAAAACAAATGGGATTATAACACAGTGGGTTGTTGAATTTTAATAAGCAGTATAATCACTGGTAACATAAAATTATTAATATAGCATTCAATAGATCTTTGATGTTTTAGCCATCACTAAACTTGAGTTTAACAGGTTTCACAACCTGCAATTGTACAAGTTGGAGATCACTTGCATTCTCAACAGAGTCCATGTTCAGTATTGAGGTGAAGTATGAGAAACTGGTGATCACAGAAGTTTCAGCCTTTAGACTCTGCAAAGTCAATTAAGGATATTCAAAGTTTCTAGATTTAGGGTTATCAAAATTACAAGTTTTAGATGAATCAGAGTGCAACCGCAAAACATTCTGATTGTGTTCTCCAGTTCATGATTTTTTTATACATAAGAAAACTAATTAATAAGCATGCTCAGTAACTAATTAACGAAGATGCTTAAGGTACAATGAACAAATGTCTCAAAGATCTCCACACTCTGGTACTGCCCCTTCAATCATTTAATTTATATGTTGAAAAGAGAGTGTGAAAAGAGTTTTCAAAGCAAGCCTAACTTGAATAAACAGTCCCTATTTATCACAGTCCCTGTGACCTCAGAGATTAAACTCTTTAATTAGAATTAAAAAGAAATCTAAATATATGTTGTATAGAATAGGTAATAGGAATAAAGAGACGATAAAATGTAAGAAAATGTAAACAGTCTTGATGATACATCAGAAAATGCTAAGAGAGGACAGAAAGTTCTGTGACAAATACACTATCCTAGTCAGCAGAAAAGAGGTATTAGGCTGGAATTTTTGAGTACCTGGCACTACCTTACTAAACACAGAATATTTCAGAATTGGCTTCTAAAAAAAATTAAATCATGGTTAGAAAAAAATCATGAGAATAAACACTACACTTTGAAAAGTTAATATAGTAAGGTATTCTATTTTAAAAGCTGAACTCCCTTCTGTGCCTCAGATTCCCTATCTGTAACATAAATAATGCTACTCTTAATGGGTTTCCCTGTATAGCACTTTGAAATGTATGCAAACATGTCCAGATATTTCTAGTAACAGCTTAGTAGACAGCTTTCCAAAAATAAAATATTTTCAAAACTGTTTAAAAGTATTTTCAGGGAAATACTTATATTTGTGAACTCTGGAAAAAAATGCAAAAATATTTTTTTCCCTGAAGTGGAGTAATGAATTGAGAACATTCCCCTTTTCACAGACTAATAAATTCTTCATTTGAAGTGAGAGTCATGTTTGAAGGGTTCAAGTATCTTTTTTTAAAAATAGACCAAGGTGATGGATTGCACATCCAAAGAGACTAATAGAAGCTGAGGCTGTCAACAAGTTGCTCCCTGTAAGTGAAAATATCAGTCCATAAGTTAAGAAGGGATTATTGAATTTTTTAGCGAAAAAGAGAACTCCATGGATCATTGCTAGTAATAATTCTTTTCTCTAAACTCTCGGATTAAAACTTCTGTATTATTGTATCAAAGATGAAGCAGATAGGTGCTAATTAATTTTCCAGGAACTATCTGCATGGTTTTAGAAAAATCATCAATAAAGCTAGAGTATGTAAGGAGCACAGGACAGGAGGAAAGAAAGGGTAGTGGACCTAGTGTTCAGGGTGAGAGTAACTGCAGCCAGGAATCAGGCAGCACAAGAAGTTACCTGCTGACTTTAACTGCTTTAGAACATTTTTTTTTACTATGCTACATAATGGGTGCACCAAACCCAGCAAATTTCTAGGGCACAATTTAACGCAAGCTGGAAACAACAAATCTGGAAGGTGCTTTGCTAGATCTGCTACACATAGTTAAGGATGAACCTGACAGATGCATTAATAATAAAATTAATTAATAAAAGCCTTTGCTGAAGTGACCATGAGACAGTAGAGATTTAATATCCTTGGGGAAGGGAAGCAGGAGATTTTAACACAGCAGTCTTTGACATTGTCAGAGAACTGATAGGCAGGAAGCCATGGGATGCTGCTGGGCAGGAGAAGAGGATCCAGCATAGCTAGCCGAATTTCTAGGATGATGGCCTTCACAAAGCACTCTGTAATGGTTTATTCCATTGTGCAAGAAACTAGATAGGCATGGAAGGTGGCCAAACTGGTTGAATGAGGAATTGCTGACTGAACTAAAATAATAAAATAAAAAATAAAAATATGCTGTATGGAAGGTAGAAAGGGCACAGGCCTCCAGCATGAAATGCGGAAGCATCACCTACATTCGCAACACTGGGCTTGAAAATGGCAAGGATGTGAAAGGCAGCTGCAAATATTCTTATATATCCAATGCATCTTATAAGTCTTACCTGTACCCCCCAAATCTTTTCTCTAAATGTCATGAAGTATTGTTAAAATTGGCACTAAGACTATTCTTCATCATATGAAGGACATTTGGGGGACAGAGTGTGGGGGGTAACAAAGTTAGATCAGTGTACTCAAAGGTGCATGCCTCTACATGAAATCTAATTTTGTGGTTTCATTCCCTGAAAAGTAAAATGGAGAAAAAAGTTAATGTATACTCCTATTAAATGAATTTGAATTACCGAATCACATCATAGGATTTAGAAAGATCAAGTGAATTTTTATACAACAAAGCATACATCTTTTTGATATAGGAAGAGACTATATGGCAATTTAGATAAATGCGAGTCTGGCAAAGCTGTTCCACAGCTTCCACAAGTGAGAAAGAAAAATTTATAACTTGACAATCTCATAGATATATCTTCTGTAAAGTGTTTTAAGACATTACAGCCCTAACCATTTTTCTGCCTAAGGTTGCCCTGTAGAGACAGCAGAGAACAGGCTGCATGTTCTTACAGTTGGTTTGGTTAACAGTCTGGCTGTGAGTTGCCAACTCCTAATAAAGGGAAGTTTTTATTAATATGTCAAAGTGCAGCAGCTGACAACCACCATGTTATAGAATCATAGAATAGTTAGGGTTGGAAAGGACCTTAAGATCATCTAGCTCCAACCCCCCTGCCATCGGCAGGGACACCCCACCCTAAACCATGCCACCCAAGGCCTCATCCAACCTGGCCTTGAACACCGCCAAGGATGGAGCATTCACAACCTACCTGGGCAACCCATTCCAGTGCCTCACCACCCTTACAGTAAAGAACTTCTTCTTTACATCCAATGTAAACTTCCCCTGTTTAAGTTTGAACCCGTTACCCCTTGCCCTGTCACTCCATCCCCAGAATCATTGTAGGCCCCCTTCAGATACTGCAAGGCTGCTATGAGGTCTCCACGCAGCCTTCTCTTCTCCAGGCTGAACAGCCCCAACTTTCTCAGCCTGTCTTCATACGGGAGGTGCTCCAGTCCCCTGATCATCCTCATGGCTCTCCTCTGGACTTGTTCCAACAGTTTCATGTCCTTTTTATGTTGAGGACACCACAACCGCACACAATACTCCAAGTGAGGTCTCACGAGAGCAGAGTAGAGGGTCAGGATCACCTCCTTTGACCTGCTGGTCACTCTCCTTTTGATGCAGCCCAGGATACGGTTGGTTTTCTGGGCTGCGAGCTCACACTGCAGGCTCATGTTCATTTTTCTCATCGACCAAAACCCCCAAGTCCTTCTCTGCAGGGCTGCTCTGAATCTCTTCTCTGCCCAACCTGTAGCTGTGCCTGGGATTGCTCCAACCCAGATGTAGGACCTTGCTCTTGGCATGGTTAAACATCATCAGGTTGGCATCAGCCCACCTCACAAGCGTGTCGAAGTCCCTCTGGTTGGCATTCCTTTCTTTCAGCGTACCAACCAAACCACACAGCTTGGTGTCATCGGCAAACTTGCTGAGGGCGCACTCAATCCCACTGCCCATGTCACCGACAAAGATGTTGAACAAGACCAGTCCCAACACTGACCCCTGAGGGACACCACTCGTTACCGGTCTCCAGCCGGACCCGATGGTCTTGAGCCATTGACCACAACTCTTTGCGTGGGGCCATCCAGCCAGTTCTTTATCCACCCAGTGGTCCACCCATCAAATTGATGTCTCTCCAATTTAGAGACAAGGATGTCATGTGGGACAGTGTCGAACGCTTTGCGCAAGTCCAGGTAGATGACGTCAACTGCTCTGCCCCTGTCCATCAGTTCCGTAGCCCCATCATAGAACGCCACCAAATTGGTCAGGCAGGATCTCCCCTTAGTGAAGCCCTGCTGGCTGTCACCAACCACCTCCTTGTTTTTCATGTGCCTTAGCATGCCTTCCAGGAGAATCTGCTCCAAGAGTTTGCCAGGCACAGAGGTGAGACTGACTGGTCTGTAACAACCCGGGTCATCCATTTTCCCTTTCTTGAAAATGGGAGTTATATTTCCCTTCTTCCAGTCGTCGGGAACTTCACCTGACTGCCATGATTTTTCAAATATGATGGCCAGTGGCTTAGCAACTTCATTAGCTAGCTCCTTCAGGACCCGTGGATGGATTTCGTCAGGTCCCATGGACTTGTGTACGTTTAGGTTCTTAAGATGGTCTCTAACCAGATCCTCTCCTACAGTGGGCCTAGGGTCCTCATTCTCCCAGTCCCTGCATTCGCCTTCCAAGACTTGGGTGGTGCGGTCAGAGCCTTTGCCAGTGAAGACCAAGGCAAAGAAGTCATTAAGAACCTCAGCCTTCTCCAAATCCTGGGTAGCCAGTTCTCCCAATATCTTCCAGAGGGGGCCTACGTTGTCCCTAGTCTGTCTTTTACTCACTACGTACCTATAGAATCCCTTCCTGTTATCCTTAACATCCCTAGCCAAGTTCAATTCTAACTGGGACTTAGCCTTCCTCACCAGATCAGGGTGAGGGAGTTGACGAGGCCTTCTATAGGCAGCTGAGAGCGGCCTCACAGTCACAGGCCGTGGTTGTTGTGGGGGATTTTAACTTCCCTGATGTTTGCTGGAAGGACTACTCGGCAACCCAGCCACAGTCCAGGAGGTTCCTCCAGTGTATGGATGATAAGTTCCTCATGCAAATGGTGGAAGAGCCAACCAGGAGAGGAGCGCTGCTGGATCTCATCCTCACTAACAAGGAGGGTCTGGTCGAAGCAGTAAAGGTTGAGGGCTGCCTTGGTTGCAGCGACCACGAGATGGTGGAATTCAGGATCTTGTGTGGTAGGACCAGTACAATAGCAAGTAGAATTGCAACCCTGGACTTCAGCAGGGTAAACTTTGGCCTTTTCAAGCAATTGCTAGGGGAAATCCCATGGGCAAGGCTGCTTGAAGGTAAAGGGGCCCAAGATAGTTGGTTGGCATTCAAGGATTGCTTATTCCGAGCTCAAGAGCTGAGCATCCCGACACGTAGGAAGTCAAGGAAGAGGGCCAAGAGACCTGCGTGGCTAAATAAGGAACTGCTGGGTATGCTCAAGTGGAAGAGGAGAGTTTATAGGTCATGGAAGGAGGGGCTGGCCACTTGGGAGGAATATAAGGCTGCTGCTAGAGGATGTAGGAAGGCAGCTAGGATGGCTAAGGCCTCCTTAGAATTAAATCTGGCCAGAGGGGTCAAGGACAACAGAAAGAGCTTTTTCAAATACATAGCTGATAAAACTAACACCAGAGGCAAGGTAGGCCCACTGGTGAATGGGATGGCTGCCCTGGTGACAGAAGATACAGAGATGGCAGAGTTATTGAATGCCTTCTTTGTCTCTGTCTACTCTGCTGGAGGCAGTCCTGAAGAGCCCTGTACTCCTGAGACCTCAGATGAAGTCAGGTCACTGGAGCAGCTTGCCTTAGTCGATGAGGAATGGGTTAGGGACCAGTTGAGCAATCTGGACATCCATAAATCCATGGGTCCAGATGGGATGCACCCGCGGGTGCTGAGGGAACTGGCAGAAGTCATTGCTAGACCACTCTCCATCATCTTTACCAAGTCTTGGGAAACGGGAGAGGTGCCTGAGGACTGGAGGAAAGCAAATGTCACTCCAGTCTTCAAAAAGGGCAAGAAGGAGGACCCGGGTAACTATAGGCCGGTCAGCCTCACCTCCACCCCTGGGAAAGTGATGGAACACCTTATCCTTGGTGCCATCTTAAGGCATGTCAAGGATAAGAGGGTTATGAGGGGCAGCCAACATGGCTTTACCAAGGGGAAGTCATGCTTGACCAACCTCATAGCCTTTTATGAGGAAATAACACGGTGGATGGATGATGGCAGAGCGGTGGACGTGGTCTACCTTGACTTCAGCAAAGCATTTGACACAGTCTCCCACAGCATCCTCATAGCTAAATTGAGGAAGTGTGGCCTGGATGATCAGGTAGTGAGGTGGACTGCAAACTGGCTGAAGGAGAGAAGCCAGAGAGTTGTAGTCTATGGGGCGGAGTCCAGTTGGAGGCCTGTATCTAGTGGAGTGCCTCAAGGGTCAGTATTGGGACCAGTATTATTTAATATATTCATCAATGATTTAGATGAGGGAATTGAGTGTACTGTCAGCAAGTTTGCTGATGACACTAAGCTGGGAGGAGTGGCTGACACGCCAGAAGGCTGTGCTGCCATCCAGCGGGACCTGGACAGGTTGGAGAGTTGGGCAGGGAGAAACTTGATGAAATATAACAAGGGAAAGTGTAGAGTCCTGCATCTGGGCAGGAACAACCCCAGGTTCCAATATAGGTTGGGGAACGACCTGTTAGAGAGCAGTGTAGGGGAGAGGGACCTGGGGGTCCTAGTGGATGGCAGGATGACCATGAGCCAACCCTGTGCCCTTGTGGCCAAGAAGGCCAATGGCATCCTAGGGTGTATTAGAAGGGGGGTGGTCAGTAGGTCGAGAGAGGTCCTCCTTCCCCTCTACTCTGCCCTGGTGAGACCGCATCTGGAATATTGTGTCCAGTTCTGGGCCCCTCAGTTCAAGAAGGACAGGGACCTGCTGGAGAGAGTCCAGCGCAGGGCAACTAAGATGATTAAGGGAGTGGAGCATCTCCCTTATGAGGAAAGGCTGAGGGAGCTGGGTCTCTATAGTTTGGAGAAGAGGAGACTGCGGGGGGACCTTATTAGTGTATATAAATATATAAAGGGGGAGTGTCATGAGGATGGAGCCAGGCTCTTCTCAGTGGCAAACAATGATAGGACAAGGGGTAATGGGTATAAACTGGAACACAAGAGGTTCCACTTAAACTTGAGAAGAAACTTCTTCTCAGTGAGGGTGACAGAACACTGGAACAGGCTGCCCAGGGAGGTTGTGGAGTCTCCTTCTCTGGAGACATTCAAAACCCGCCTGGACACATTCCTGTGCAACCTCATCTAGGTGTTCCTGCTCTGGCAGGGGGATTGGACTAGATGATCTTTTGAGGTCCCTTCCAATCTCTAACATACTGTGATACTGTGATACTGTGATACCTGGTCCCTAGCTTCCCGGGCAGCATCCCTGTATTCTTCCCAGGCTGCCTGTCCCTGCTTCCACCTTCTATAAGCCTCTTTTTTCCTTTGAATTTTCCTCAGCAGCTCCTTATCCATCCAAGGAGGTCTCCTGGCCCTCCTGCTGCACTTCCTTCTAGTTGGGATGCAACACTCCTGAGCTTGGAGCAGGTGATCCTTGAATAACAACCAACAGTCTTGGGCCCCCCTGCCCTCTAGGGCTGTATCCCATGGAACCTTACTAAGCAGGTTCCTGAAGAGGCCAAAGTCTGCTCTCTTGAAGTCCAGGGCAGTGAGCTTGCTGCACGCTCTTCTCACTGTCCTGAGGATCTCGAATTCGACCATCTCGTGGTCACTGCATCCAAGGCTGCCCTGGAGCGTCACATTTCCAACCAGCCCTTCCCTGTTGGTGAGCACGAGGTCAAGCACGGCACCTCTTCTTGTTGGCTCCTCTATTACTTGCAGACGGAAGTTGTCTTCCACAAATTCGAGGAACCTCCTGGATTGCTTGTACTGGGCCATACCATCGCTCCAACGGATGTCAGGGTGGTTGAAGTCTCTCATGAGAACAAGGGCCTGTGAGCGTGAGGCTGTTCCTATCTGCCTATAGAGCACTTCATCCACAGATTCCTTTTGATCAGGCAGTCTGTAACAGATCCCCACAGTGATGTCCCCCATCACTGCTCTCCCTTTAACCTTGACCCACAAACTCTCTGTCGACTGCTCACCCGTCCCCAGACAGAGTTCCATACTCTCCAGCCTATCCCTAACATAAATAGCAACTCCCCCTCCCCACCTGCCAGGCCTGTCTTTTCTAAAGAGCCTGTAACCTTCCATTCCAACACTCCAGTTGTAGGAGCCATCCCACCATGTTTCTGTGAGGCCTGCTATATCATACTCCCGTAGTCGTGCACACATCTCTAATTCCTCTTATTTGTTCCCCATGCTACGGGTGTTTGTATAGAGGCATCTGAGCCGAGCTCCAAATGAAGCCGGCTCATTGGCTGGAGCAGCTGGAATATCTCTGCATTGTTCCAAGCATTTATTGTAGGTGCTGGCAACTGACTGGGTGTGTTGGGAGGGAACCATGCCCCCCTCCCCCAACACATCTAGTTTAAAGCAACCTTGACCAGCCTGGCAAGCCTCCTACCAAAACCACTCTTTCTCTTGTCAGATCAGCTCTTCCAGCCCCCAGTAGACCTGGCCTACAGACTTGGGTCCCGTATTCAAAACACCCAAACCCCTGACTATGGCACCATCCTTTTAACCATTTATTAACTTGGCCAATCCTCCTAGCTTTTTTAAGGTCCCCCCCTGTATCCTGGAGAATTGATGAAAAGGCTATCTGAGCTCCAGAGCCCCTAACCACCTCTCCCAGGGCTCTGTAGTCCTTCTTTATGTTCTCCAGGCTAGTGCTATCAACATCACTAGCACCCACATGGATCACCAGAAGTGGGTAATAGTCCGTGGGACTCACTAGAGCAGGCAGCCTCTCTGCAACATCCCTGATCCGTGCCCCAGGTAGGCAACACACCTCCCTCGAGATCGGGTCAGGCCGACAGATGAGTGCTTCTGTCCCTTTCAAAGTAGAGTCCCCTACGACTATGGCCCGTCTCTTTTTCCTGGCAGCACCAGTAGTGATCTTCTTTACCGGTGCGCCAGTCAGTATAATATGTTCTGCTGTAGCTACTGAGATGGTGGTGATCTCTGGCAAAAGGGCATGGAAATTGCTTCAGCTAAATCCACAGTAGTGCATCTGACAGAACTTTAAATTAATATTTCTGTCTCAGACTGGACAAAAGTTGAATTTTTCTCTCTTCTAATTGCATTCTAAACTCTCTTTTTCGCATTTGTCTGCAGCAACATTTAAAGGAAAAGTGAGACATAATTGAGGGAATAATTTTTAACTACTACAAGAATTAAATATATTTTCAAACTAATTGTGCTTGTCTTCTTATACTTACGAAAACTTAAACTCAGTGTGCTTTTAATGTTTCATCTCCAAAGTTGTTGCTACAGGCTTTAAAATTGCAGTTAACTGCGCTTTGGAATTTAGATGAGCTGTGACCTATTTTATTCTTTTCCCCCACAGTGCCAAATGCACTGCCTTCAAAACAAGCTGTATCAAATCAAAGTTTCGATGCAATTTATTAGGGAGAAGTGTTCACTTTTAATCCATCATTACAAGCACATTACTCTATTGCATAATAATGAATACATAGAAGTTTCATTTGTGAATTTGTTAGATGTTTTTCTCATGTATATAATCAACTTTATGGTAGGTAAGATTATCACTTTCATGTTCCTGTTAGAAGACTTGACTTAACTACTATAGAGAAGTGCTATCCTTGTCTAACAAACATAGATTTTGTGGGTACTATTCAGTGCTAAAAATAGTATTTTTGCTCATTCATTTAAGACAACCAAAATCCATAGCATTTGTAAGAAATTATTCCTAGTTGGGCTCTGCCTTTTGAGCAGAATAATCTGGTAATAGTGACAAATTTACATACTCATGCAGATCAGCAGATATTATTGCATATTTTGAAACAGTTCTGTAGCTCTATTGGCTCACAGACTAAATTAATGCACCAGCTGAAAAAAAGGTAGGTAAGCATGATGGTATCCAGGAGATCAAGATTTCCTCCAGGATTCCTACCAGCAATTTCTTGAAGCAATTCCCTTTGCATCAGTTTGGTAACTATAAATGTGAGATTAAAAGTGTTCTTTAAATCTTCCAACCTTGCCTTCTCTGTTCAGCTTGTAAGCTCTTCAGGGCAGCAGTGTGTTCATATACTATCTACTATACAATATATATGATCTATACACTGTGATAGATAATTAGATATAGATATATAGATACATATAGATATAGATGATATAGATGTAGATGTAGATATAGATTATAGATATAGATATAGATATAGATATAGATATAGATATAGATATAGATAGATATAGATATAGATAGATATAGGTATAGGTATAGGTATAGGTATAGATAGATACAGATATAGGTATAGGTATAGATATAGATAAACATTGTTAGAGAACTGTGCTTATTTCAGAGAAGGTGCTTTACTTATACTTGCACTTCAAGAAAAAGGGAAGAAATAAGTTAAATTCTGCAAAAGTATAGGGACTTGATCTATTAAGTGCAATTGTAATACATCAATAAGTTTGAAATACAGTAATAAAAATTTCCTATATGGATTCAGTATTTTTAACTAGAATTTCCAGTAAAACAACGTACTTTTAGTGAATTTTTTTCCTAAAAATAGTTATCAATAATAACAGAAAACAGAAAAACAAGTGAACAAACAAGTAAAATACAACAAAATTGTACCTCAGTTAAGCAAAAACAGTAGATAAAATTTCTAACGAAAAAAGTCAGTATATATTTTCTTAATACATATTTTGTTTAGTTAGAAACTTTTTAACGAACTGATGGAAAATTTAAGCTTTAGTCTGTGGAGTACAGATTCTTAATATCTGTAATAACTACTTCTGTAAAGAACTTAATATGTACCCCTCTGATGAATCTTATGTCACAGTTACAACAAAACCTTGATTACTTTGCAGCAGCATTCGGCTTGCAGCAGCATTCGGCTGGCAGCCTGCTTTTCAATCTCTTCAATAAAACTTAGGAGAGCAGATAAACTCTGGGGAAAAAATTAGAATATAAATTCTTCAGATGTTTCTGTAATAATATCTGCTTAACTTGCTAACTAAAATAAGCTTTGACTGCTTTTTACTCCTACAGAAATTTAAAGTCAATATAGTTATGATGTCAGCAACTGAAGAGAGAGTTTAATGACAGCTCAGGTGCCCCGGTTTTTGAATCCTGGAGATGGACGCTGCTTTGTTGGGCATGCTGTGGTGACAATGATGTAGGACGAGGCAAATTCACAGTTAACTGCAGAATTCCAAAATGAGACTGCAAAACTGACACACACACACACCCAAAAACAAAAACAAAAACAAACCACCAAAAAAACCCTCCAGCCAAATACAATTCCTTACTTGTAGAAAGTAAAAAGTAGAGAAACAAATGTTGAGACTTTAGAAACTTAAGATCTACTGATTCATTTTGAAACAGTCACTCTAATAATAGAGTTAATCTTTAAGGACTCATTTCTACTCCTATTGAAAGCATTAATCTGGACTAAAACCTAAGGCAATAGAGGCAGGACATGGATCCTGGAGGAGGTGGATGGATAAGTTTCTTTCAAATCGTGTATTATTTTATCCTTTTATTAACATTATAATAATGCTATAATATGTTAAGCCTCAAAAGTCACATTAATATGTCTGCCATTTGCCACTGTATTCTCTAGGAGATAATCTGATCCAGAAAAAGCAATATTGAACAATAATACTATTAAAAATATAAGGTCTTCTATTCATACAAGAAAAAAACCTAGAACTCTCCTGAACACTCAGTGTAGACTTTCCATTTTGTTTTTTCATGTTAAACAAGACACTGTTGGGATCTGGCCAAATAGAAAACCTGTTATTCTTTTCCAAGTTATAATAAGTGATATTCTTTTCTAGTATGTGTCATCCTGCCTTAAATTATTGAAAAAAAACCCACCCAAAAAAGCGCAATCAAATAAAAAAAATCCAAAACAAACAAATAAACACAAAACACAAACATTTTATACATGTTATTTTTACTGGTCACAAGCATCACTATGGTTTTCAATTCCGCTTTTAAAAGTATTTGGCACACTTATGCTCAAATCTATGTATCATTTTGGTAAGGAAGTTCACAAATTGGTGAATTCTCTTGTGTACACCATCATGAAGTGGAGCAGAAAAGGAGCTAGAAGAATCATTATCCTGAAGGACTTTTCATTTCCTAGTACTGTTCACTTTTATATCAACTGCTATCATCAGACCAATAAGTCACCGAAGAGATAATGTATGAGAAGACAAAAACAATCTTTACAAGATGCTGAATCCACTTGTATAATACCTAAATTTTCTCTCAAAGAAATTACAGTGAAAATATGGAGTCATTTTCTACACCCCTGCACTGCCTCTAATAGTAGCTGCATTTGGAGGTACTCCTTTGAACTGCCACAAAAGCCAAAAGGGAGCAGCAGCAAGACCTAACATTTCTCACAAAGATCCTCACTTTAGCTCTAGAGCTGTTTCAGCTCAGCAGTCAGGCATACCACAATCAGACTATAAGTGAATTGTGAAAGCCCTGTGGTGTGTTGATCTTGACTGAACGCCAGGTGCATACCAAGCTGCTCTACCACTCCCCCGCTCCCTCAACTGGACAGCTGAGAGTCATCTACATGACTTTTGTTTCTCCGTAATTCCAGACATTACCACTTGGAGACCTGGCAAAACTTTTGTAATTTTTTGAAAACTTAGAGACATTAAAAGTGTTTCTTTCTTATAAAGACATGAAATATCTTACTGGTTTCAGAAACTTAATTTTATGACCATAACAAGTTTCATGCCTTCCAAGGTTTCCAAGGAAATCTTCAGATTTCCGTTTCTGCTTTCTTCCTTCCCTTCCTTTTCTCCACTAAAAAAATAAAAGGGGGAGGACAGAGAGAGATCAAAAGTGAGAAGAAAGAGAAACAATACTGCTATTTTAGGGATTTAATACTTTTTTTTATCTGTTTTATAAGCTGTTTAAAGGGATAAACACTGCCTGTTTCACACCAGTCTCAGAGTCTGAAAGATCTGACAAGATCAATCTAATTTCTAACCCTGATAGATAATAACGCCCTTCTTTAAGTGCAAAAAAAAAAAAATAAATTAAGCCAGTTCTCTCAACTTTGGGGAAAGAATACGTGTTCTAGGGACAATATATATCCCCATGTTAGCATGGACAAACTGAAAACTGTCCTAGGATCTTTTCATCCTATAAAAACATAATGAATGTGAAAATGTCCAAGACACAGAAACAGATTTATTATTACCTACCTAACAGTAACTAGCCCTGGTTCAGTGGATTGAGGAATCCACTGAAACAAGAGATATTATTTGTAGTCATACTATTAAAAACAGCCTTAAGGAAACTAATATCTACTACCAAAAAATAATCTACAAAAAAGATATGATATCTTGAGCTGAATGAATAATTCATGATGAGCCATTTAATTAGCTAACTTGATTGCTTATTTCTGCCTGAGATTTGTCCAGGAACAGATTGGCATTTTCACACATTTGTTTCTTATTCAGAATAAGTTTTCTTGGTTAATATTTGAGTGAGAAGCTGTTTGTCAAAAATTCATCATAAATATCCACCATTTCTTCTTTATTCAAATTACCTTGGCTTAGTTTTCTGTGGAAAAAAACCCCATCTGGTTTCCTTTTGGGGGAATAAATTCAGTATTTTGGGGTTTGTAACAATATGAATATTAGTAAGGTTTTATAGTTGACACCAGTCTTAACCATGTCTGTATTGGACATACTTCTACAAATAATGCAGTAACTGCATGGAAATGTATGCCAAAATAACTAGGTATCAGGAATGAAAAAAAAGCAAACTGTGTAAGAGAAATTTGATTTGATCACAATTACATCCCAGAAAAAACCCTGATTTTGATCATTGCAGCTTACATCCTTTTAACATTGTTTCTTGACAATGGATATATAAAGAATTCAGAGGCAGCCCACACTGATGAGTTGCATCCTTCTATGTCAGTCACATTCTCTGGGGAGAGCTATAGAGGGGATGCAACAGGGAGGGAATTGTCTGGGCTCAAAGCACAGAAGGTGACTCAACATGGCTAGCCTTACTGTCATCAGACATGCTGGCATAGTCAATCTGGCTGTGATTGTCTAATCGATTCCCAATCATACTGCCTTGTTTATGTATTAATGTCAGATGACAAGACTTCACAGGCAGATTAGAGACTAATCTTCTGTGGGCATATAGATGTAGATTTGTCCAATAGTCCCTGAGACCTGCTCACTATATACATCAGTATTTTGTAACTAGTCACCCAGACTTTTTCTCCCTGCTGGAAAGTTAGACTCCATGCTAAGCTGGGATGTAACATTGTCACATGATGATCAAGAAAACAGAATAAATATCAACCATATTGCAATACACATGGCTGCAGCATACACTGGGTAATTCCGTCTGAGGTGCTGCAATTCACAGGTAAGTGACTTAATTAATTTGTCACGGATAGGACTTTAAGCAATGTTAGATCTATATAAATATAAAAGTACATATACGTACATATAAATATAAAAGTACACAGGATCAGAGACATGTCCTGGAAAACAGGTTTAGTTCAATGACAAGTCCAAGAAATCATGTACGTATGAAGTAGGCCACTTGCATTTTTGTTATCCATAATCTCACACTGAACTCACTAAATATTCTACCTTTGTATGTGAATTTGACATAGTATTACTTCAGTGGTTTTAAAAAGGGAAATACTTTTTCCTGAAATACAGTCCTGAAAGTATTGAAAAAATTCCATGATGCAAATGAGTGAATGAATGCTTCTGTACTTACAGGTAAGTCATGATATTTTAAAGGTAGCCTGTCTCTTTCAGTTAGTCCTTCCCTTCCTTTTAACATTTTAATTGTTACAGAGGTATTCAGTGTCCTGTCAAGCGTGAGAACAAGACAGCTTGGTAGAGCATTACGCTTTTGGAAGCTGAAAGAACTGAGTATGTTCTTCTATATATAGAAAATCAATTTATACATGATGCAGTACCAAACAAAAGCATGAGACTAGATACATTTAACTAGCAGAAATAAAATTCACTTTTGAAATATATCTGATTTAAGAGATATTGTCTGTGTTAACTTTGTAACAACAATTACAATACACTTTAAAATAAGGCTGTAAGCAATTTTCTGGTAGATTTAGATAGAAAACATTTTTTAAAATTTTATTTTTATGAATAATCATGAACACAAAAGGTGTTATATTTTTACTGTGCTGTAATGGCTTCGTACACAGCAGAAAAGAGAAAAATAATAAATGTTGTGTATATTTAATCCCTGAATCATATCCAACAAAAAAGTGACAGTAAAGTACCATTTATTTGTTTTGTAAAATAGTATTCTTTAAATTTCGTGTGTCATAAATCATTAAGGATACTCATGTAATGCAGAAGTACCATATGCGACTAATTCTTCTCCAAAAATACAGCAGTGTATTTAGATTACAATGTAGAATTGAGTTACCTTGGATGTAGCATCCAACTAAAAGACGAAATTAAGACTGAAGTTTCTGAAAATTACATCTGACCTATGGAATCTGACAAAGCCCTCCCTGTTTCAGCATCTAAGCTATGATAAGGGCTACATCAAATGATTCCTTGCACTGCAAGGTTCTGGCTGATCTCAGTGTGGACTCTGTCTGACAGAGAACTCAATGTGGTGGAGTGAAAAAGAGAAATAACCAGTAAGACACAGCTATACAATGAGAGTGCTGAGATGACGATTCAAATTAAGACTGTTGCCAAAATACTCCTCAGGAGGAGGATAATTTGTTCGAACTATTGCTGCCCTCTTAGCAAAAGCAGTCCAATCTTCATTTATAATCCAAAACAAAGGCACATCAGCATAATATGTTGATTAGTAGTTACTTCCAAACCTCCTGAAATCCTGTATATTCTAGCTGGTGGTCTTTGAGCCAGCCTTGTCCTCTGGGCACCATTACCACTCTATGGCCTGCTGTTATTAGGCAATGATTCCTTATCTTAGCCAGACTGCACAATAACCTGAAAAAAAATCTATCAGATCAGATAAAAACCACAGCTCAAAAATGGATGAAAATCATGTGAAATGTGTCACATAAAGGCACCGTCAATGCCAATGTGCTCTGTGATTTTATAGAGGATTTAATGCTAAATCTGCTTAAATGAAATATTGACTTTTTTTGCATAAAGACAGAACTACAGGCATCCAGGGAAAGGAGACAAAAACACTAACAATGCTATTGTTGTCTTATATGTAGGACAAGTTGGAGAAACTGTAAAGAAATATTTTTTTTTATATATTATTTTAGGTCAAAGACCTGTGATCATAGCAAGGAAATACTATGTTTTTCTTAAAAAGGGCTTTTATGTGGAGAAGTACAGGGTAATTTATATTAAACTAAATCCTTGTTAGAAAAAGAAAAATATCACGAGAAATTCACTAGGTGACATCTTGTAGCACTGAAGGTGATGAAGATAAATAAGTGCTAATATTTCCACAGAGGTCAAACTATCATTCTAGTTGTTTAGTTTTTTGTTGCTATTTCCCTGCTGGATTCATTAAAGTGGAGTATTGTGAATAAAAAAATACCATCTTAAAGATACCAGATACTCTTTATGTATCATTTTTCTTCTTAAGTTTTTCTGTTCAAGTTTTTTTTTTCCGAAAGCTGAAGAAAATACTATTTCATTATGATTAAAGATTTAATGCTAAAAGTTCCAGATTTACTTGGCTTTTCTGGTTTTCTATGGAGCTGTGTAATTTTCCTCTTTAAGTTCTTGGATGAACTGTATTTAGGAAGAGTTATTTAGTTGGAGGAATTGAATGTGAGGAATTAGTTTACCTGTGTTACCTGTCTGGTTATCCATCTGAATATTTTTAATTTTGAACTGTTCTTAGTTATATTTTTTGTAATAGGCAGGCTATGTAATTTTTTTACTATCAGTGGCAGCTTTGGGGATTACCTGCTTGCTAAAAAATTTAGCAGTGCTTCCTCATTTTAAGTATCATGATTCCAACACAACATCTTCTGTAAAGTTTCAGCACATTTTATACTATCTATCTTTGATGTGCAACTCATTTAAGTCACACAGCCAGTGTACCTGGTAATTCTCCATCAGAAGCTGTATACACACACTCAGTCTCACTGTCAGTGGACACAGAGCCAAAGTTTATAAAATGAGTGAATTATATCAAAAGCTTGGAGATAGTTAACCACAAAGATAAAATTTTGAACTGCCTGTGATGGATGAAAGTCTTAACTCTGGCAATCTACCTGACATTTCAGTCCTGGGTCACAGGAGAAATCTGTAAGATACGAATGACTACCCTGTGGGCTCTTTGATGCCTTCACAATGGCCAACAATGTAACAAGTGTTAAATGTAAACTTAAACTTCTCTGAAAGTAGTAAAAGTTGTTTTTCCTTTTAAAACATGTCACGATATATACCACTAATGTGCATGAACTTTACGCTGCAAAATACTTTTAACTAAATTACACTAAAGTACATAAACACATGTAAAATATTCCAGTTGTGGAATGCCTGCAAGCCTATATGCAGCATTGCAGTTCAGCCTCTATCTCAAAAACAGGCTAGTTTGAGGAAGACACTTTCATTCTGAATGCATTGATATAAATAAATAAAAATTAATGGTAAACTTTATATGTCCTTGAAAATAGACTCTAAAAGGAAAGGTGTTAATTCAAGAATGCAAATCTAGAAAATAAGTTCTATGTAAAAGTTTGCTAGGTATTTCAACAAATACCAGTAGGTAAATTCTGAACTCCAATCACCTCACACAATAATAATTCCTGGATTTATATACTTATAGATTAAATATATATGCACATTTTCCCAAGTGATTTCTAACTGTCAGCATTTGAAAGGAAGCTAATAGGGTGATACAAAGGGATATGCAGGCACGAGTATGCATTTACCTTGCAAGATTTTACACTTGCTTCTGCAAAGCCACAGCTTTGAGCAGGGGCACTGGAAGCTAACAAATTTTAAATGCAAACCAATAATAAACTACAGGCTAAATATGGGTATACAAATCTGCAATCTCACAAATGGAAGCTGATAGGATTTAATGTCCATAGCTCTATGAAGAAAAGGAAAGCAATGGCACATCTGAATCAAATTGCAATATTGATTTTTCTGAACACAGCCACAGAGCCATTTTCTTAGTATTACATCAACTAAAGACATGACACATCAAAAGTTAACAGTTGATGTTCTCGGTATGGAACACATCTTACAGAAAGCATTTCAGAAAAATACTGCTTGGCCTTCAGAATGTTAATAATTTTTTCCACTTATCTCTTTTCTTCTTTCTTTTTTTTTTTTTTCTTTCCCAAAACACAGAACATTTGGATTAAAAAGATGACCTGGCAGTCCTTTCTTCAAGGGATGGTGGTTATATATAATTTTTTTCCTACTTTAGACCAGATAACAGTTTTAAACTGGTGCTTTGTGTATGAGCATAAACTCAAACAGATTCTCTGTTCACAAGCATAAACTCAAACTGAGGAAGACTAAGTAAATGATCAGCCACAACTAAGATCAAGTGATAGCCCAGGCTTCCACTTGGACTTTGAAAGACCTAATGCAAGTGAACCAGAACTTCCCCAGATTAGGAAAGATGGCTCTGCTGAACCAGACTTGTCAGCAGAGAGGTCAGGTGGAACTCCGTTTAGGTCAGCATGTAGCGACAGGGTTTTGTAAAATAGGACAACTGATAAGGCTGATGTCTCTGATGAAGGACTAATACCCCCGTAGTGTCAGGTGACAAATTTTCAAGACTGGAAAGAAATATGGCTTATCTGCTGGCAAAAACCTTGAACTAAGCAGTCTTGGCCTGATGGCAGCTAAGGAGAATCAAACTTGGTGCTAGAAGCAGTCCAACTAAATTCATAAGAGAGTCCTGTCTGAGCGAGCACTATACTTGAACACTACTGTGAAGCAGCTGAGCCAGCACAAATCACGCAGGCTATCATCCTTATTTTTTGAGCTGTGGTGATTTTTTTTTATGAGAACAGTTATTTACCTCCCACTCCTCAATGAGGTCATAATCTTCTGAGGAACTACTAAGTAGATCAAAAATGAGGAGAAAACATTAATTCTTTGGATTTAGAGTTGAAATTCCTAAGGCCTTAAAGTTTCTGGCTGAGGATTAAAACACAAATATTTTGGTTTATTTCAAAGAAAAAAAGGAACTGCTAGACATCATACTTTAATTGATTCTTGGTTTTGCTAATGACATCTAACAAACAAAGGGTGCAGGTCATGGTTTGCTTGATTTCTTTTTACAGGAGGATGTCAACTCACTTCCCATGTTTATAGGAAACAGTTTCAATGGAGTAATTCTGCATAATCTGCTTTGGAAAACTAGCAGTCCACCTATCTTAACTGAAACTGACGGTCAGAAGTTGTCTAGTTAGGTTTCAAGACCATTATTCTGGTATAACAAATTAACATTTTCAAATCAATTTTGCATATAGCTGTTAATTTATTTGAGTATAGAATCTTGCTACATTTTTTGCCCATTTTAATATATTTTACATTTTTATAAACCTAAAATGTACCGTGTATTTCAGAGAAAGAGAGAAACAAAGTGAGAGAGAAAGACAGAGCACAGTTTTTATATACCTCCTCCAGCCTTACTGAGCAAAGCATTATTGTGGAGAAAGTTCTGATTCTGGAGCCACACATCCTAGTGGAGGGTATACCATACCATGACTTTAATGTAGTGTTACACAGGGATGGTGCCTTCTCTCCATCATAATTTTTATTATCTTCTAAGTGCCATGTTTGATAACAGTCACGCTGGTACATGGACACAAGTGATCCTGGAGTCTGATCGCTCTGCAGTTAAACTTTGAATTTCAGTGAAGATTTTTTTTGGGCACCACTGGTACTTGTCACAAACCACTCAGCAAAGAGCATTTCCTCAAAAGGTAAGTAACAAGGCTACCTCCAGACCCAACTAAGAAGGCAAGAGTTCATTTTTTTCTCCCAGAGAATGTTGCAGTAGTAATCTAGCGTACAGAGACTGAACCTGAGCTGACTTTCTTGAGGTAAAATGCACAACCCACACAAGCATAAGTTGCCATAGGTTTTATAACATTTGGGAAAGCTCAGCCTGGTCGTTTTGGGAATTAGACCGGGAATTAGACCAGTGGCCAAATGTCTTGGTTCTTATTGCAGGGCAGGTGTGAAGAAGGTTGGAATCTGAGGGTGATGAAGAGGAAAGGAGGACAGGGTGAAAATGACCTTTTAGAGTATGAAAGAAAAGATGCATTTGTGACATCTTTGAAGATGGGAAGATAGGAAAATAAAATCCTGCTTTAGGGTTTGCAAGGGAAATGGATGATCATTTAACACTATGTAATTTGTATTTGGTTCCTGCTGTCTGGTTTATAAAACATGTTTGCAGTGTGATTCTCCTCCTTGGGGTGAAGAAATCAAAGCCTCTTTCATAACTCTAGTAGATAAACAGAGTGTTTAAATTAGCCTGACTGCTGGAAGCTGTCCAAAAAGCCTGTGATAACTCTCTGCAACAAAGACATGACTGACTCATGAAACACAATAAAGAGCAAGAGGAATCCTAGCATTCATGGAAGCAAATTATCTCTTCTATTAATTTGTTTTTCATTATCATTCAGTATATTGACAGATAAACAACCTTTGCTGCACCTTTAAGGAAAAAAAAAAAAAGAAAACAAACCAAAACCCCCCAAAAAAACTACTTTAAGTAGCTTCCTCTTTCTAAACTATGGCAGGCAGAAAACATCCTACTGAGTATTGATTTTATTGGATGGCAGGACGAAAGCCTTATTTCAGATGGAGGTAAGGAATGTGAGCTTGCAGTCACATGCAGGGGCCATTTGACAGAATGACGCAATGGATACGTTCTTTGGTTGCTATGGTGATGGCTCATCTGCTTATATTTCCAAGAAATAGGGCTTTTCATTATTTCCTCTAAGAAGAAAAACTGCTAACTCATATTAACAAAGTGATTTGTTTTTGCACTAAAGCACAGTTAATGCAAATACTATTGCTCAGTTTAAATTTGGGCACAAAATTAATATCCTAAAGCAAATAATATGAACAAATAAATTTTCTATCCTCTACCTAGTTACTCCAGTAGCATTTTTCATCACAGCAACTGTTTACCTCTTCTGTGAACCTCCAATATATCTGCAGTAAATTGGATTTCTGGAATAACTGACACAAGGTCCCAAAATACTGTGGTAACTTTAATGAATTTTATTTCAAAGTAGGATTTAATTTTTACTCAAGTCATCCAGATCTTAGAGCTGAAGAGATTTTGCCTGTACTTTCTATTAATAGTATTCTGAATACTTAAGTGAATTCTGTTCAGCTGTGGCCATATTCTATTTCTATTTCCGTTTATTTTCTTCAAGTACCCTCTGACCAGCTTCTGTTAGTGGGAATGTTTACAAGAAGCTCGCAGAAAAAACGCACGGCTGAAACTCCTGAAAATAACGTTTGTTAATGTACAAAGGGAATATTTTTTTTTAGAATTGCCTGCATTTACAATCCAGGACCAGCAACAATAAGATGCGACTAACTAGCTATTTTGTAGAACTTGATATTTTCATAGAATCATAGAACAGTTAGCGTTGGAAAGGACCTTAAGATCATCTAGCTCCAACCCCCACTGCCATCGGCAGGGACACCTCACACTAAACCATGACACCCAAGGCCTCATCCAACCTGGCCTTGAACACCGCCAAGGATGAAGCACTCACTTCTCTGGGCAACCTGGAACACCAGCAAGGATGAGGCACTCCTCCCTGGGCAACCCATTCCAGTGCCTCACCACCAATTCAGTAAAGAATTTCTTCCTTAGATCCAATCTAAACTTCCCCTGTTTAAGTTTGAACCCATTACCCCTTGTCCTGAAACTACAGTCCCTGATGAATAGTCCTTCCCCAGCATCCTTGTAGGCCCCCTTCAGATACTGCAAGGCTGCTATGAGGTCTCCACGCAGCCTTCTCTTCTCCAGGCTGAACAGCCCCAACTTGCTCAGCCTATCGTCATAGGGGAGGTGCTCCAGTCCCCTGATCATCCTCGTGGCCCTCCTCTGGACTTCTTCCAACACTTCCATGGCCTTTTTATGTTGAGGACACCACAACCGCACACAATACTCCAAGTGAGGTCTCACGAGAGCAGAGTAGAAGGGCAGGATCACCTCCTTTGACCTGAGGGTCACGCTCCTTTTGATGCAGCCCAGGATGCAGTTGGCTTTCTGGGCTGCGAGCGCACACTGCAGGCTCATGTTCATTTTCTCATCGACCAACACCCCCAAGTCCTTCTCTGCAGGGCTGCTCTGAATCTCTTCTTTGCCCAACCTGTAGCCGTGCCTGGGATTGCTTCGACCCAGGTGGAGGACCTTGCTCTTGGCATGGTTAAACATCATCAGGTTGGCATCAGCCCACCTCACAAGCGTGTCAAGGTCCCTCTGGTTGGCATCCCTTCCCTCCGGCGTATCAACCGAACCACACAGCTTGGTGTCATCGGCAAACTTGCTGAGGGCGCACTCAATCCCACTGTCCATGTCACCGACAAAGATGTTGAACAAGACCGGTCTCAACACCGATCCCTGAGGGACACCACTTGTTACTGGCATCCAGCCGGACATCGAGCCATTGACCACAACTCTTTGCGTGCTGCAAGACTATGCTTCCTTTAAGCAGTTGAAAAATCAGTGGAAGAATGTTAAACAAAAAAGCAGAGGAAATGATGTTCTCTCTGCAAGTATTAAAAAAAAAAACAAACCACCAAAAAACAACAAACCAGCAAAATTTTGTTAACATCCTTTGCAGATACATCAACCATGCCATAATTAAATGTAGCTGTTGCTTCATTTTAGTACTGCTCATGCTGTTTCAGAAATCCAGATAAAATAAATATCAAGAACAACATGACACGGAAACTGTTACTGAAATTACAGACATATCTGCAATTCATTGAAGCCATCCTCTCATTCAACTCATTCAAAATCAGAATGCATGACCATGTAATGGTATCAAACGCAGTAAGGGACTCTATGTCCTCCAAAAAGTATTTTCATAGATTAGGATATTGGTAATTGCACTGACACTTATTTCCAGATGCCCCCTTGTTAAGTATGCCAGATAGGGAAAGTATGAAGTCTGAAAATACATTTTAGGTGGCCTGCAGCCCCAAATCTGGAGGTACCTATTGTTGCATAAGCCTGTTTGCTTTGAACCAATTGTGGTACTTGTTTTGAATTTTCTCCCAGCTATATTGCATTACATAGCATATTACAAATACAAATCGTTACAGTAGTGCACAGCTATACATTTTGAACAGAGATAGTCTTCCCAGATTTAACAGATATTACTTTTTTTTTAAAGAAATGAGAATGCATGAATTCTTGCAAATGCCTGTAAACATGTACCTCCTAGTCATCATCTTAAATGCATCCTTATGTGATTTCTACAGACAGTCCATTTTATTATAATGATAGTTCTGAGGTTGCAAAAAAAACAATGGCAGCTTTATGCAAATAGTAATGGTGTTGACACACATAATGATTCATTGACTAGGATTTGTGGGACCAACTAAGGATATTCTTTCAGAGCCATTCCCACTGCAGGGCATCTGTGTAAATTCTGCGACATAGTAGGCTCTCCTATGTGTTGGATAGCATCTCAATCTCTCTTCCTAGTTTATAAGTTTATATATTTAAAATAAATAATCTGTTTATAAATTTTAGGGTTGTCTGTCAAAATTTTTCACCTCTAATTTCTAAGTGTTGGTATATGCCTAATAATACAAGTATGCTGATTACACGGCTTTTTGCAGAAATAATCCAGATTGACCTCAGGTGAACTAACCGCCTGTTTTATGTTTGAGCAACTACATCTCACTCTGCAGTTCCCACCAGCTCACCCACTTCCCCTCACATTAACCTAACAGCTAAATTTAGGTAAACAAATGTAAAGACTTTAAAGTCCCTTGCCATCTAAATTGTCTTTCTCATGGAGGCTGATGACTGGGCCAATATGGTTCTCTATTTGATGTCCAGCAACCTTTTACATGTCATCACTCTCTAGCTAAATTTCACTTGATAATCTTGAAGCAGAGGTTCCAGTCTGGCAGGGAGGCTTTCCTAACTGCACAAAATACTGACACCCTCACCTTGGTGCTGGCATTAGCAGACATACACTAGGGACATGAGACCCATCCGCAGTATTGCTTGTCAGTGCTGAAAGATCTGTGCCTGGTTCCTGCTGGTGACATTTCTGTTTCTAATCTAGCCTCAGCTTCTGCTTTAGCAGAGGTGATGTTGGTCACAGCTGGCTCATCAGAGTGCCTCCAGGCTGCAGCAGGAGCAGGTGGTCTGCCTGGCCTGACATATTTTGCCTGAAAGAGTGTGCTGGACTTTAATTGAAAATCGTCTTCCTATTTGTCTTCCCATAACAGGCTGACCTTACCCACTTTTGTCTGATCCACATTCTTGTCAAGCACCCACATGTACACCAAAGCCCACAGGAAATTTCTATAAATAAGCCATTGCCTGGCCTGTGAACTGATTGAGCTGAAACCCGCTTCTTCCTGGGCTGTGATGCTCACTTACTCCTGCTCTTCAGCAAATGCTTGTGGATACACACCATACTTTGGCTTTTGGGTAGTATGCACCTATTCCAGCACTCTGCAAAACAGCCTTGGTCTTCAATTTAATATCATTATATTCATCTGCTTCATGCAAACAGCAGATATACTGGGCACCACGCAGGAATATTTTGCAGCTGACTTAGTCAAGGTAAAAGGCAAAGTCCTGGTGAAGAATCCTGGCATTGCTATCTGAAGTCCAAGTGTTTGATTGGATACGGCAATAAGGAAGCTGGAGAAGAGGTGGTGAATTATCTGTACCTGCGCAAGGTTATGTGTTCTTGCTGGCATCCTCCTTCTGCTTTCTGAAGGCCTGAAGCCTCTCACCATGCTCTTTTGGCTCAGGTTGTGGTAGGAGTTGGAGCCACATAGACAATGCACCAGTTGCTGTCTGGAAAACAGCCCCAGAGCCAGACACCCTACAGTGGTTCGCAGAAGCCCTGGCACAACCTTAAAAATCCTATACAAGCTTGTCAACTCCCATGCTCTGCAGCTGCAGCGGTATACGTACTTACTTTGGCAGGGTGTATATATTGTGGTGTATGTAATTATCTTGTGGTTCACTGTGTGAAAGTGGTGGGAAAGCTTAGTTAGATAAAGGCCAAGAGTTTATTCTCTGCTGGGGCAGAAAGAGCAGTTATCATCTACACAGTGAGTTAATTTGGCCTATGGGTCTGTTTCATCATTCTGCTACCTCAGTGTTGCTTTGATGTAAAAGCAGGGGATGGTTCCAAATACAACTGCAGAGCACTCCTTCCTACTGTGTTTTATTATGGTGCTTCCTGAGGTTCCTTCATGTGCTTCACCTTATGACTGAAAGTACAGCAATAAGTAAGTTTCCATGAGATCTTATCAAAGTCTGGATTCCTTCAGACAGGCAAGCTTACCAAACCTTACTATGGTGCATACCTCAGATCCTGAAGCAAATGTATGCAGCTACAGGCAGACTGACAGTGGCAACATTTTCTGTGGCCTCCAAAAACAGATTTCTAATAATTTAGATGGCTGGGATCTTTCCAGTGCTCTTCTGAAATTTGCTGGCTGGAATTAAAACCTAATATACAATATAATTGCTAACCATTCGGTAAAAGTGCCTCTGGAAACAAAATAACTCATCTCTAGACTGAAATAGAGTTGCATTGTTACTTCTGAGTAGCACTTTTCATTTTTATGGTAACTATACATTTGTAGGAAAAGAAAACGGAACTATTTAACCTATTAGAAGAATTTTATGTTTTATTAGATAAATTTTAAGAAAAAAAGTCATTCATCTGTTCTTTATTCAAGTTTAGCTAGTTTTCTTACACACTCGAAACCATAAAATTCTTAACCTTGTATTTTGAATTAAACAAGTACTTTGTCACGAAGTTTTTTACTATAACTTAAATAATTTAAATAACCGTATATCTTTCATTGCATTAAAAATATAACTAAATCCCAATCCAAACTATATATACATTTAATTGCCTGCTGCATTCTAGTCAGTATGTCATACTGCAATGGAAATATGTGTTACGGGTTTTATAATTGCCTGCTGGCCAAGCAAATGGACATATTAAAAAATTCTCTTAAATTAAAATAGGCAATAGAAAACAAATTAAATTATAATTTTATTTAATTTAAATCTCAAATATAAATATACAAAAATTTTCTCAGCTCCAGCAAGTAAAAGTTCTCTCACAGAGATGCCTTCATCCTTTTCTATACTAGGAATATTCAACTCATGCAGGCTCTATAAATTCCAGAAAGCTTTAAAAAATTCATGTGCTTTCATGTAACCACAATGGTGTTTCACTAAGTTAAAAGTTTGTATTAATACTATTCAGATATAAACATGTGACAAACCTATGCCTCAGTTTTCACCTAAATTGGCTTAGAATCCTGCATATGCTTGAATTTTACCAAGAATTCGGAAAGTAAAAAATTATAAATCATTCTATGACCTATTACATTGTGATACGTTGAAAGATTGTTAATGTGCAAGCAAAAACCAAGATTGCAACAATCGCAATATTAGGTAAATAATGAGGTTTAGATTTTCATTAGCTTTGTAAAGTTTTGAGTTAATGATGGGTATCTTATATGTTAACATCTTATGGATAGTTACAGTTAAACAGATATTTTTAGATTCATGTTTCAGTAAAAAAGGTTAGACAAATGATATGCAAGCACCTTGGTTTAAGTAAAGTACTCTGGGGAATGCAAAAAGAAAAAGCAAAAGAATAGGGGCTCTTTAGTTTTACACCAATAGGTCTAAGAACTACTTCCAGTTGTTGGGTTAGTTTAGAAGAGTTTAAACTTTAAAATAAGCAGCAGATTCATTATTCCACTCCTGTATCTTGGATGTTTCCAGTGCTGAATAAGTTAATCTACAGTGCAAGAATCTTACTGAGTTCTATGGTTATCGTGTGCGTAGATATGCATTTGCCAGGTGAAAGAATGACTGGACATGAGTCATACAAGAATTTCATTTGCAGTTCCATACTGGAGAGGCTACGGTTACGGGCTACATTCCAGAACAATTTACTTAGCACGCGGCTAACTCCCTTGTTATTTCTGGAAAGATCCTACACAAGATCTTGGAGGCTCTTAATCTATAATATACACAGGATTAATTATCCTTGGGAATCTGAGTGGATAAAATTAGTAGTTAGTGCTTCTCATAAACAAAAACAGGACTAGAGAACTTATCTGAGAGTTTGCTAAGGGCCAGAAAAAAATCATACTGGCTTTATGAATGCAAGTAGTTGCATTTAGTTCTCAAGATTAACCAAAATTTGCATATCTTGGGCATGTCAAACTGCCCTGTTAGTAGAATTAAGCTTTGTCAAAAATAGACTAAAATTATAATTTTTATTTGAGAAGGCATGATGAGTTTGGTTTTGTATTATTTTGTTTTGAGTTTTTGCTTCAGTTCTAATATGCTCCTATATTTTTAAAGCCCTGTTTTTTTATATGTGTATGAAAATGTGCAGGGTTTAGGATTGCAAAAGTTTAGCCAATAATTGTTATGCATATTTGAAATTACTGTGTATTATTGGGCTGGTTTGGTTTTAAGTTTCAAAGCAATAATTTGAAAACAATGTAAGGGCAGTGATAATCAAAACTGATAGCTCTAAATCACAAAAAAACTTAACAATAATTCTTAATCCTGGAACTGTTATGTGAGGAGGGTTCTGATAAAATTTGTCAAAAGCTGTATATGGTTGTGAAATCCTGAATGAACTTATTAAACCAAATCCACAAGATTCTCTTATTATACTGGCACATATGTCTTCTCTACTGGTTGCTACTACGGGCTATTCCCTTGCGGAATCTTGAAGCACCCTCGTGCTTCCACAGTCGGACTTTTGGATCTGCTTTGGCAGTCCGCATGCTTGGAGGGAAAGGATGCCGTCGAGAGGGACTTTGACAAGCTTGAGAGGTGGGCCAGCGTAAACCTCATGAGGTCCAGCAAGGTCAAGTGCAAGGTCCTGAACCTGGGTCACAGCCATCCCAAGCACAAATACAGGCTGGGAGGAGAATGGATTTGGAGAAGGACTTGAGGGTTTTGATGGGTGAGAAGCTCAACATAAGTCAGCAGTGTGTGCTCACAGCCCAGAAATCAATCATATCCTGGGCTGTGTCAAAAGAAGTATGGCCAGCAGGTTGAGGGAGATGATCCCGTGATTCTCCCCTTCTACGCCACTCTTGTGAGATTCCACCTGCAGTACTGTGTTCAGCTCTGGGGCCCCCAATAGAAGAGGAGTGTGGATCTGCCAGAGTGAGTACAGAGGAGGGCCACAAAGATGATCAGGGGGCTGGAGCACTTCTATGAAGATAGGCTGAGAGAGCTAGGCTTGTTGAACCTGGGGAAAAGAAAGCTCCAGGGAGACCTTAGAGCAGCCTACAAGAAATCTACAGAGGGACTTTTTACAAGTGTATGTAGTGACAGGACAAGGGTGGATGGTTTTAAGCTGACAGAGGGCAGATTTCGATTAGACATTAGGAAGTAATTCTTCACTATGAGGGTGGTTAAGCACTGGAACAGGTTGCCCAGAAAAGCTGTGGCTACCCTATTCCCAGCAGTGTTCAAGGCCAGGTTGGATGGGACTTTGAGCAGCCTGAGCTAATGGAAGGTGTCCCTGCCTATGGCAGCGAGGTTGGGACAAAGTGATCTTTAAAGTCGCTTCTAACCCAAACCATTCTGTGATTTTATCATTTGCAATAAATACTTCCTGAAAGTAAATTTTGTCAGCTATCACTAGTTACTCCTCTTGATTTGTACAAATGGTTGTACAGACCTGTTTTGAGGAGAGTATATCAGTATTTTGCCCATCAAAATGTACACATGTGCTGAATGTGGTGGATGAGTTAGCTGAACTTAAACCTTTCCTCTGAGTCTTCCAATTGGCATGCACTCATCATGCCCTGCAGGCCTTATAAGACCTATAGGATCCATCATTAAAAAAAGTTAATTTTCTTGTACAATTGTCTCTATCAATTTTAATATTACAAATTTTCAGGATGAAAAAAAAAAAAAAGGGATTAGACATTACACCTAAGGGGAAAAATGCCCCGAATAGTTGTAAGAATAACTGTATTTATTTTTAAAATATATACAATATGCCCAACACAAAGTGGAACTATTTCATTAATAGTGTTAATTGTATTTTACTAATTTTTTGTTGTATTTTAACATAGAAATTTCGCTTAGTACTACATAGTAATACAATTCTCAGTAAAGACCATACACATGCAGTTCATTTGCTGCAGTTTCCTCACAACTTATCCTACCTAGGATCATTTGCAAATAAAATTAAAAGAATGACAGAGTAGAGGCATTAAAAGATAATTGAGTGATTTATCCACCCAACTGTTCACAAGCTATTTTGCATTCAAATGATAAATGAACACTGAAGTTTATTGAAGCTTCTTATGCTGTTGTGCATGGGAGATGTACATAGAGAGTGCTTTTCGTGATTTTTATATATGTGTCTTGGAATAGGTCTTCTGATTTCAGCATGATTATGATATTTGGTGGTTTTCATCTACAGTTACAGGACAATATCACTCTTTACTGGAAAAGAAAAATTAAAGGTCTAGTCCTCCAGGTTTTAAGGAAAGATTGAAAATATGAATAGGATCACATCTTAAAGACCTGAAAATGGAAGACAAAGTGAAGTATTCCATTTTTATTATTATTTGAAATCACTTCTTTTTTAAAATGCCATTCTCATATTTTTGTGTGCTTGATTCATGTCCTTTTTAAAGAATTAGAGCTGGCAATCCCAATTTTCAAAGTGATCCACGGGACCCATTGCAGTCCATTCCTTTTAATTCTGATTAATTCTCACTTTTTTTTCCAGAAATAAATCAAATTCATGGTGTGTATTTGGGTAGGGAGAATTTATCTTACACTATTTCCAAGTAAAAGCATATATGTATTTGATGGCTGGTTAAAGGAACAGTTTGGGCTGCCTCTGCCTTGTGCTGCTTACTGAAATATAACCATCCCAAGAGTGTAATTCCTGTTGCAGTGGAGTAGCAATACATATCAGTGCTGAATAAAATTTTAGTGCATGAAAGGAAAATGTACTAGGTTAGCTCTAAAACACAGGAGGGACCTTGAAACAGGGAGAATATAATAACTCAGGCTTGAATTTAAACATAACTTACCCATTCTTTCATTGGATGTCCATTTAAAAAAAGACAAATAGTGATGCTCTGATGATACATTTCATCTGAATGAGACCACAGTGTCCTCCAGTCTTCCATTATAAAAATGACTGTCATGACTGGATAAAATTCTCTGGTAACACTTCATAAGTTTTCATTCAGATGTCCTGTTCAAATACCAACCAATTCAAACTTTCTTTATCTGTAAGATATGCTGACATAATAGGAAATTTCAACAGAAGGAATGATGTTAGTTTAGTATAAATTTCTTATGTACTACTTCAGTTCATCTCCAGAGTTGAAATGCTTGCCTTCTAGGAGCAGCAAAGTCAGAAAATTCCAAGTTTTCATGCCTGAAAACTAAAGAAATTCTGTCAGTTAGATTCACTTTCTGTTGCTGCAAGCCCTGAAAATAAAAAATTCACAGGGTCTACTCTCGCGACTGCATTAATTCCTTGATCCCTGGTGTTAGCAATTGTGCTTTCAGTTGCCCAGGAAAGGAAAGAACTGGGACTTGTAGGCAGTAAAATGAGACAGGAGTGGCTTTTACTGGGAGGTTAGTGAGGTGCATGTCAACCACAACTTCATAACCACCAGCAAAACCTGTCACAGTCGTTTCCCTTTTTCACTAAGTGTGCAAGGAGTTTCTGCTAGCGCCAAGCCCAGCAATGCAGCACATTGGATCAGGAGGTATACCCTGGAGTGAGAAGTTGGCTGTGCCTGCAGAGTAACCACAGTGATGGCCACTTTGCTTCTCCTCGAGCTGACAGAATCAAGTACGTAGAAAATCAGGCTGAGAGAGAAGGCAGATGCACAACAGGGTACAGCCATTCTTTTCTGGTTTTCTACATATAGCAGTTAACAATTCTTTTCTTACTGGTAACAATGAGCAACCCCACTAGTTTAGTTTATAAGGTATTGTTCTATCCCACCTTCATGGAGCACACATGCACACACACACATATACGCACATTCCAAGTCCACTCCAAAATTTTATGTTGATATCTCCACCAGCTGGAAAGAATTAAGGTTGAATGAAATGAAGAGTAGAATAACAGATGAAATGCTACTCATTTCATTCATTCATATACTCATATGCACATATACATTTACATTATACATTATACATTATATGTATATGTATAATTATATGTATATGTATAATTTACATTATACATTATACTCATATACACATATACATTTCATATACTCATTCAGTATAGCTTGATTTATTAATTGGTGTTGATAAAACAAATATAATACATATGATTTTCAAATGTTTTAGTTATTCTCTATGGCTATTATTCTTTACCGAATGCAAACTTAATTTTCATAGCTGCCTACAATTATGTATACTCAGCTGTATCCAAACATACTTGGAATGCATTATTAGGGTTCTCCTTGAACGTTTTCTTCTTCTAAAATAGAAGGAAGAACTGAAACCACAAATGTTGCAGATGGATGCTAAATGACTGTTTTCAGTATCATGGAACACTGACCAAAAGTTGTGATGCTGAAGAAAAAAACTAAAAAATAATGTAACTGACAAGGCTGAAACTGAACTCCTCTTTAAGAATGATATCATGCGGCTACAGACACTGCTCTGAGTTTCCTTATTTCTTTATTTCTACTATAAATGGAACTTTTTCATTCCATCTGCCCACACTATCATCCTTCTGCTCTTAACTATGATTAGATGATTAGTTTGTGATAGCTAGTGTTTGGCTTAAATGTAACCCAATGACACTCTGCAGAGTTACTTAGGAGAATTTTCAACAGTCTCTTGACCTGCCTTCCTGAACATCTCATCTGTGAAAAATAGTGACAGTTGTTTTTCTGATCAGTGTATTACTGTTTATATGCAAGCAATGTCCTAAATAAGAAGAGTATGAAAAATTATTCTAAGTATTTGAAAATAATTTTGGAGATTTGTTCATACTTTATTTCAAATTTCAATACAAATGTTATTCAACTGCTTCTTTGACAACAAATCAGATTATTTTATTTTGAATTCTGCTGCTGAGAAATAATCAATTAGGTAATATTATCTGTATTACGGAAACACTTCTCAGACATCAAGGAAATATTCTGAGAAGATTTGTTGCTTTTCTGTATTAATAAACTTATTGATTAGCTAATTCTTTCAGGATACTGTCCTAATTGCTCTGAAATCAATTTCTGACAGCAGCAAAGTAATTGTATAAGATAGATTTTGTCTTTTGATTACTGTTTTTCCAGACAACAGTTTTCTAGCAACATGTGAATCAAATGCAAGATCTGTCTTGAAAGGAGTAAATCAGAAACAGTAGAAGAAAAGAGATGGGAGAGTCCTATTCAGGACCAGACTGACTTACTCACTGGCCCTTAGATTCTCAACTAATTGCAGACATATGTGTAATAGACCTTTAAGTCTGTTTGGGGTAACAAAATGGCTGCCGTGTGCCTTCATGTTCCCTGGACATCCATGACAAAAAGTACCCCAATAAACATAGAACTTTTCACCATGGTTTGTCACTGTTGAGTTTCAAATGCTGTCCCCTGTAGGATGAGGCAGTGACTATTCCATTACTCTTATCAGACATGCTGTTAAGAATAAAAACAAGAGTATTATAAACAAATATACACACAGAAAAACTGCACCCATGCTGGTCCTTTCCTTCAGGCTTGGAGATTTCGCTGATGTTATGGGTTGCAGAAAACTTTATAGCCTCTTCATCTCAACAGATGGGAGCACGAAGATGACCCAGAGGTTCCGTGGAAGGGTGAGTAAAAAACCAAGAAAAAGGAGTAGATGCTATGATGTTTTGTGTATAAAACTACACTAAATGTGTAGTCATACATGTCTTGTATCATTGCATTAGTAACGATTTTCTATAATTGGATAGTCTGGATTTGAAGTGATATTTTAATTGTAACTGGACTAAGAATAACTTGCATTTTTTTATTAGACCATTAAAGCATTTAGACTAGCAATAAAATCTTGGTTTCTTATATAAGATGGTCTCCCTTTTTCCATACTAGCCATCTGATGGTAACATCAGGAATGATTCCTTACTATTTGTTATTGCTGACCTTTTCCTGAAACAAGGTCTAATTTCTTTCTTTAAAATCTTAGATAACAGACATTTTTTGTCAAATGATTCAATACTTAGTGGTATCTACTCTGAATTTGATTTCCCTTCCTGTCACTCACAGCTCATAGGAGATTTCAAGTGCAACTCTTCCTCTAGTGACTAATTCCTCCCTCAGTAGGGAAACCCAGGAACCTGGGTTCTTGACATGTGGAGAAAAGGATGGGGGCATTATTGGGTTTCATGAGCATTTAAAAGAAATAAAATTATTTTTAAGATTATATAGCAAGATAATACTTAAAGAATGGAGTTCCATGGGGTTTTATTCATGTTATAAATTGTTATGCTTTTATTAAACCGTAGATTCTTGAGGATGAGTAGTAGGATGAGTAGTACTGAAATTTGTATTTAATTTGTCTTTAAGACGGACTTTAACTGGTATCAAACTACTCTTAAAAACACAAGTGGCCATAACAGATCACGACAGGACAGGGACATTTCAGAGTCAAGTACATCAGAACATGTGTTGACTGGTTTGGACAGGTGGAATAGGGACAGCCAAGCTGATAGCATGGTCACAACTGAGGAACAAAAGCGCATCATCTGGGGTTGGAAAGCAGAAAAAAAATAATTTGGGAAGGAGATTTACTTCTAGAAGTTGTCCTGGAAAACTGCAGACCAGAAATGGATAGGAAGTAGGAAAGGGATGGGTCCCTGCAGGTATGGTAGACTGCTAAGACACTTGTTTTAGAATTAAATCCATCCAGGACTGATGACTGCTACAGGACAAGTACACTGCCTAAAACTTCCAGATAGAATTCTAAATAAAACATTTGTGCCATGGTAGCCTTTCATAGAAGGGAAAATTTAATGTCATGTCATGGCTCATCCACTTGCAAAGAAACAACTAATTTGGGGTAAGTTTCTAACTTTGTCTCCTTAAAATGGTTGGAAATCACGGTTATTTTCATCAGACATTTCTATGCTGACCATGAAGAGTCTGATCTTGTAAAATGCTTACTTACACTGTCATGTTCATTGTCAATGAGCGGCTGACAAGGCTGCTGATTGTCTTACATGAATCACTTTGACTCCTTTGAAGCAATAGAATCTGATTAAAAGAAATCATTACTTCAGGGTTAAAGATCATTACTCTTATGCAATGAGTCATTTTGCAAACCTTACCTAAAACATACTTCAGAATGGCAGTAAATGCAAAATTAATTTGAAGAGGGCAGCAGGTATTACCCAAATTTTTCACCATATTCATTTAAACTAAATTCTAAAGACTAACAATCTTCCCTCCCCACAGAAAAAAACAAGACAATAATTTCTTAAAATTATTGCTTTATTTAGCAGCCCATAACATCACCAACATGCACATTTCTGTGATTTAGATTCAATATAAATATTGCAAAATATTAGATCTGAAAAATGCTCTCCATTTTTATTACAGGCCTATTCAATAAAATATATACCTTTGGTGTAGTATGTTTTATTGTGTATAGCAAACCATTTTTACTATCATCAAAAATATATTTTAGCACTTGTGAATTACATGGGACTTGGATTCCTCAGATAACCAATAGTATTGGATACAGTATCTTGAACTGGCTCACAAATATTTAGACATGTCAAATGTACATTTTCTGTTGGAAACGGCAAGTGAAAGATCTTCAAGAATTCTAAATTCTAAATTTACTAATAATTAAGCTACTTAAGCTATCTTTATGCTACTTTATTAGATGCATCATAAGACATTATTTTCATTGAAAATATGCTTTAAATAAGGCAAATTTTGTAAGAATTTAAACAGTGGTTTTTGTTACATGGAAACTTTTCTTACAAGGTGGTCACAACTCCCTTGCTACTATGAAATCACTATGCACAAAGCAATAAAATTACAGAGCTAAGCATCCTTCAAGGATGAAATCACAGTGAAGAAAGCTGTGATATACTTTATGCTGTTAGTCATGTTGTATCACATCGTATCATATAATGATACCACAACAGAAGAGAGCTGGTTATTTACACAGTGGTTCTGTGGCAAATGTAAACAGAGATGAGTCAAGCACCTCAGCAATACATTGACTTTCTAGTTCTTTTTCAGGGTTTTACGATATTGTTCATTAGTTCCATTCTCAACTTGACATGAGGCACCTGTTTTTAAGGTAAGAAACTGCTCAGTTGACAAAGTGTCAATGGGGTTTTCAAGTAAATATGAATTTGTACCCTTTTAGTTCATTATTAAGTCAAGCTATGATCCAAGAAAGATGAAATGCTGTTAGATTTGTATGCAGTTTAAGGAATTAAATGACATAGAGTGACTGTTGATTACTAAGATATATAGGCTCAAAAACATCTCCAGTAAAGCAAGTAATAATTTAAACAAGCTGTTTAGGTAAAGACCACATTTTAATATAGATTAACAGAAGTCTGATGACTATTCAGAAACTCTTAGTCCAGTTGAAATGATTGAAATTGGCTTGGAAAGCTCAAGTGTACTTGATCAGTGAAAGAATGAACACTTGAGCATTAAAAGGTATGACAGTTGGAGCATCTTTCCAGAACAAATTAAGGTCAATTTGAAGGTGAATTCTGTTGTGAATCACTTTTCTCCACCAGAGGACTTCATTATAAACAGGGATATATTGTTGCAGTAGACAGCTTGTCTGGCTATTCTTCCTTAAGTCACAGTGTATGCTTCCCCTCAATGAAGAGCTGCCTGCTGTCTGTGGAAAGTTCACTTAGCAAATCCTGTTCTAAGAGCCATGTGTTTCTCCTTGTACCAGGGTCATAAGTAGCATCTTCTCTTTTCTGCTCTTTAGAAGTGTCTAATTGTTAGAGGTTATCACACTATGTTCATCATTGTGATAAAACCCTGATTATTATTTTGAAAAGCTAATCTGTGGCAGATTACAAAATAACCTATAGTCTCAGGCTATTCTCAGGTGAGAAAGATGTTAAATTCTCATTCTGTAAACATTTTTCATTTCCCAAGTTTTCACGAGTTTAAAATTCTACCAACCAGACAACACTATCGTCCTCATGCGCCATTTGTCTTAAACGCATTATTCTTCTCCTTACAGAGGTTTAGAACTTCAGTACCATACACAGGTGAGAAATAACAGTTCTCCTTGCTTATCTTTCTAAGAGGTGTTTCCCCAGAAACTCCTCAGGGGCACTTCCTGATTTTATGAATTATTGTCTCTTCTGAAAGTATGGTGGTTTGCATTTCTCTTCCGAACCCTCCTACACATTTTTTCATGCTCAAACAGCTTGAGCTGATGAATCATGGCTCTTTTCTTTCCTTGCTGTTTGTCCTCCTGCCCTTGTAACTTTGAAGATAATCAGCCAGGTATATTTCTCCTCCCAAAAGCTATTTTAAAATTAAAAAGTCAATTGAGAATACCATTCCTAGGAGGGATGGTGAGCTTTAATTTCCAAAAAAAATGAATAATCATGTCCATGCTAGGAACAAAGCAATATAGATAGCGGTGCTTGTCAAAAATCCTAATGAATTTTGAATTACCTTGATTTCTCACTTCACATTTCCTAATATATTTTTGATTTAATCTTTTAAAAGAAGTTCTTGGAGGTTTTACAATTGGGACCACAAACTGGCCAGAAAGCAGCTGAAAGTGGTAGGAATAGTTTTGTGATTTCTTTTCTTGAGCCAGGTGATGTGGACACTTCTGTTTCAATTTATTTCTAGTTGTTTATCTCCATTTAAGGGGGAGCAGATGGGGAAGGAAGTACCCATGCATAACTTTGTAACTCCCTCAAGCATATCATTGTGTTATTATACAAGAGATGTTCCATTGTATAAGAGGATCTGTATGGCAAGGCTCTGTAACTTGCGTTTCCAAATACCATGCAAGAAATTTGATCAAAGTGCTTTCAGTGTAGGAGATATTTCACTATTTAACAGTAGGTCTAATAAAACAGTTCTTTATTTGAATGCTGTTGAGTGACAATAATAAGATTCCCATTTTTATACAGAGTCCACCTTCACTTGATTGTTGTTTGTGATTAATGGAGAAGGTTTACTTTTCATCCTGTCTCCCACATCATTAGAACTATCCTGGAAAAAATTTTTTGCTGTACAAAAAGTGACAATAATTCTCTTGTATTCTCTTCTGAAGTTCTGGTTCAGGAGTCCATATATTATAGCATTAAGGCAGCTGTTGAAATATGCCATGTAATAACTAGTTACAAACAACCACTCTGGAATTCTAGGGATTACAGTGACTGGGTCGACAGCCACAGCAAGGCCTATAAAGTTCAAAGGAGCCCAGCAGACTGCAAACAGCACAAATACCACAAACATGGTTACAAAGTTTCTAAAGTCATGTGGTCTCAGCCTGGGGTTGTTATCTGGTTTAACCCTTCGCCTTACCTGAATGACCAGGATCCATATTCTCAAGTAACAGAAAGTAACAATGGCTATGGGGAGCAGGAAATGGAAAAACACAACTGCTATTGTATATGCTGAGCTCACTGATTGTGCAAATGTACATGAATAAATCCTGGGGTCATACTGCAGTGATCCCACAAAAAGGTTGGGCACGATAGCAACGAATGTTAGGACCCAGATAAGAACAATGTAGCACAATGAATTCTTGTTGCTGTACAGCTTGTCATATTTGAGACTGTGGCAGATATAGCAGTACCGATTGATAGCGATGCCTGTAATATTGAAGATTGATCCAATGACACTTAGGCCCATCAAGAAGCCACTAATCTGGCACTGAAGGTATCCCAGATTCCATCCATTGTGAAATACAGATGTGAGCACCAGTGGATATGGGTAGATTGCTACAACCAAGTCTGCAACTGCCAGGCTTACAACAAACACATTTCCTGTAAAATAAATATAAGAGGCAAATATTAGTTTTTCTTCTGCTCTTTTCTGTCACTTCTGCTCTCAATATGTTAATGAGCAGTCTTAGTGGAACTCTTTAAATGTAATTATTGTCTGCTTTCTAGATTAAAATTCATTGTCATATATCAGAAGACACTCATTATTAATCTAAAGAGAAAGTAGCTTAACTTAAAGATGCACCTTTTAAAATAAACTGTCTTTAATTACCATGACATAATATTTTTATAGTCTCATTTGGATTCTTCCATCACACAGACTCAGTATTTATATAAAATAAAAATATTCATAACTTTAAGTCTTCCTTTGCTTTTAAATGGTCTTTCTTGAAAAATACAGAAATAATACTACTAATAATAAATTGCAACTCACATTTATCTTCTATATTTAATTTAATTCCCTTTCCTTACAGTGTCCCTTAACTTTTCCAGTCCTGAAATTAAAATTATTATTTTTTCCCGTTTGTATTTCAAGTTTCCATTACTTTAATGTGACTTTTAAAGTGACTGGTTTTGAATCTTATGGCTAGCACTTAATTAAACTTAACTTCTAAGAGTCTAGCTGAACACAAAATAAGCTCTTTTTCCTAAATTAAGAAACACACTCTTCGGTAAAAGAAGTGGTGCTGGGCAGTGACCTTGACAGTTCACAGACAATATTGATGCCATGCTCTTCTCTGCCTCCAAACTGGAAAATTAAGCAATGATCCATTATCTTAGTTCACTTTTCAACTAAAACAAAGGAAGATCATTTTAGACTATGTTAGTTCTTGATAGAAGCCCTCTCTGTTCTTCAAAGACAGTGGAATCCATCATAACTACATGTTTTGAATATATTTTTGAGCATAGATTATATGTTCTTTTTTTTAGTTGCTTATATGGTAATTCATCTGAATGCCTCCCAGCCATTCTAGTTGCTAAGGTCACAACATACATTGATATAGCTTTTGTTCATTTCTTAAAAATAGCTACTACATGTATTGGTCTAGTTATTCATGGCCATATCTACAGAAAGCTATAAATGTATATATATATATGCATGCATGTAGGGAGATAAATGTGTGCATATACATAGGGGTGTGTGTGTCTGAGATTATATTTTGGAATTCTGACATTATTCACTGAAGATGAAATATGAGCTACTACTGCAACCTGTAAGAAAATATACTGCTAGTTCCTTATGACATAGAATTTCATTCTTAGTACAAAGTGGGCTTGGTGAACTGTTTTGTGCATTTATTTTGAGCAGACAAAATACAAATACATAAAAATAGGTTAAAAGAAAAGGTAAAAGTATCTATGGACCAATAGGGCATTTTAGCTGCTATAATTCTCAAAACTACTTTGTCAATATATTATCACAAACATCTTAAAATGCATATCCTTTCAGTAATCTTACGCATAAAATGGCCAGGTAGAAATATGAAATCTGCAAAAACCTACAGAGAAAAACATAGAAATTAATCTGGCTCAGGATGCTGCATATTCTCTTTTGTTTAAATTTTGATACATGCACAAAATACCACATTTGATATTTGTACTAATAGCAGCTGGGAAAAATAGCATCAGTTAAAAGATTACTAAACTGGTTTTCATGGATTTTGTATTTATAAACCACTTTCTCTTCATAGTGTCTGTAATTGCTTCTTCTTTTGCCTGGGAATTCACTGCCAGACTGAAATATGCTTATCCTTAAGGCTTTGGAAGATTTCAGATCATTTCAGCACAAACAGCAGAGGTTCTTTAAGCAGAAGATAACAAAGAAAAAAACCCATCACTTTCAGAATTTAACCTTGACACAGTGGCAAGTGATACAAGAATAAAGAGACTAGATGAAACTTGGAGCTCTGTGTTTTGTTTTCTGAACCGAGAAGTGGAGAATGAATGAAATGTTGCTGTTGGCAAGCTTTTTCCCTGTCCAGAATATTGTAGGTTTGATAAACTATTTATGTCTCCGGATGGGACACGGAACCAGGACACTTATTTAAATGTAATACTTAAAAAAATTCTATTTATGTTTGCTTATAAATTTTCTGCTTAGCTGGAAACTGTCCATCCCAAGCTTTTCTCTTTGCCATCCACTGAAACATCTGCTGGTGCTCTCCATTAATATTGCCAATATTATTTACCCACTTGAGCCAAAAGGTTCAGCTATAAACACAAAGCTAAAAGGGTTTTTTTCCCATTGCTGAAAGAAGACAGGTGGTATACTTCAGTTTTAGCAACCCTATGCTTTGGAAACAACTGAGTCCAGGAGGAGTAAGTGTTCTCTCTGAATCAGCCAAATTTCAGGCTTCCATAAACTGGTGTGCCATGGTTGTCTCATCTTCTCAGTTGGCTGCTGTACAGCAACAAACTGAAAGTCTTGGAAATACAAGCTGTTTCATACGGAAATCGGAGGGTAGCAGGATACCCTGGCAGCCTGCCTTATTAAAAAAATCACGACCTTGGAAACAAAGTCCCAGGCAGCCAGCTGTCTGACCAAAGCATTTGGCTAGAAAATACCCGGAAACCAGCTACCTGCTTGCAGAGAGGACTTTTAACCTGCCTTTCAGGAAGAGTTATCTTCAAACTTGAGTTCAGATACATTTTCTATGTAAGCACAACAACTTTGTCATTAAGATAAAATAGAAAATTTAAGTAAAAATTTATTTAGGACTCGTAGGTTTGTTGTATGTTTTGAGGTTCATTGTTTCAGACTCTGGAGTCGGATGTGAAATTATGTTGAGATTTCATATGTTATATAGCATACAAATTTTTCAAATATGAACCTAGATTTAGGCACCCACCATTACTGGAAAATAGTGATATTTTATGAAATTCCCATGTATTTGATGGCATATTGTGAAATTAAACTGTTACCTTTGTGGAACACTTGGTATTGTAGAGGTGAGTACCATAAAAAAAAGATATAGGGAAAAAATAATTATTATCTTCAGGGCTGGATTTGAACAGAATGCTATAAACAAAGCCTAAAGCTCCATATTGAACCCTCCAAAAAAGCCACAAAACCGAAATTAATAACTCTTCTTTGAATAAAAAGTATTCATTATCTCTAGAAAGTGAAAAAAAAAGTGATTTGTATAACTAAAGAATGCATTGCTGTGCATTTAACACCAGCTGGCTGAATTGAGGTTGAATTTCTTGACTTTGACATAAGTCAAATAAACTTGAATAAATTTAGGCAGATACTGTGCTGTAAAAGTATATGGGAAGAAAGATAATTTACTGGTAACCAGCTTTAGCAGGCTATGCATTTAGATGCAGTCTAAAGTAATGTTCCATTAAATATTTTCACCACCCTTACTGAAAAAGATACCTGTCTGCTCAGCAAACACATAGCAACATCATACCTCACTGCTGAATAAAAAACTGCACTAGAGCAACAGAAAACAAACAAGTGCTCTCTGAAACAATTTTACTTTCCAAAGAACAAAATACTACATAAACTGTGTGTAAAAATTGTGACCTTAACAGATTATCAACAAAATGCTTATGGTTTTAAGCGTTGTGATATCAAAATGAATATGAGAACATCAAATAAGAACTACATTACGTAGTTGTATCAGTAGCAACTTGTAGCTGCATAACATATACAAATGACTGTGTGGGTTGTTATTCCCTAAAATTAGTGATAAGTATGTCCTGAAATTAATAGGAATTAGAAAATTTACAGAAATTTCTAGCAACATGAATAAGTGCAGAATATTAATGGGAAAAAAATACTTATCCTAAGTGGTGCTAAATGCCTCCCATAAGTATAGACTGAAGGGCTGAGCAATTTGCAAGTAGATCACAAAGGAATAGTTCTTTCTGCAATTTTAGGAGAACTGAGGGAAGTGTGGTCTAAAGAGCTCTTTCCTCAAGTGCTGAAACTGAAGTATTTTAACTCTTCCAAAACTTTAAGCCTGGGGAAAAAAACTAGACTGTAAAAAAATATCCATAGATATCTACGGAAGAAAATAATGCTTTAAAGCATTAAGACTCCAGCTAGAATTTTTCAGTACTAAGGAAATCTGCATGAATTTTAGAGATCTCATATTCCTAGCAACATTGGCCAGGCTGCTATTCTCCTTTTTTCCAAGATATTCCTGTACCTTTTAATATTGGTTGCTAGGTCACTATTTCTGTTCACCTATTTCAAATTATTTCCTATATAAATAATGAATTGGCTTCTTACAACAAATGCTTTCCAGACACCATCATGTTTTCATCATGTTGCTACATGTTAAAGCATATAACATTTTGTTTCCTGTTTATGCATTTGTGCACAGGTTGCACCAAATTTAGCTAAGAGAGCTTTAAAGTCTTTATGCTACCTGGAGGTGTTTTTGCTTTTAGGTAAGACTAAACAGTACGTGCAGCTATCATTTGAAGTCATGTATGAAGTCATGTATGAAGTGGCCATCAACTCAGACTTTTCAATGTTTAGTTAGTAAGTATATCTTTAAGGAAAGAGAATAGTGTAAACATCTACAGTGTTGGACTAATTACCAGATCAAACTTAATTTCTGACTACTAGGTCCATGCTATTCTTATCTAATAACTCTTTATCACCTGTAAGATACTGCCAGATATGCTGGTCATTTTTTTCCTAACAAGGCTTAACAGGATGCTTTGCTACAAATTTAGATTAACTTTTCTTGAAGTCCTGATGTATTCACATATAATATTGCTAAGATTATTATGTACACAGTTTTTATATATTTAATGGCACTATTTTTTATTTACTATTTATTTAAAGTACTGATTTTTTGATCACTGTAATATTGATTTTCTTCAATGATAGTTTACAGATTTTAATTTTAATTTTTTTTTTTTGGCATTTTAAAATGTTTCTGCTTAATCCAGTCCTTTCCCAGAATGTTAATCTGGGTGTTTATGCTATCTAAAAACAAGACTAAGATTAGGTGCATGCAACTGGAGGCCTGGAGCAGTAGAAAAATTAAATGTGGTACCTCATAGTTATAACTGAGCACAGCATCACACTCTTACATCTATCAAAAGTGACAGCATTGACAGATGTCAAAACAGCTGGTTTAGAAAACTAGTAACTTCTGTTCACAACTAAATGGTAGGAGTGACTAGGTCTCTGATTATAGAATATAAGGCATCACATGAGTAAGGGTTAGTTTATGAAGAAAGCAGAATTAGAAGACTAAGCATAATGTTCAACATGATATGCTTCATTTTACCACTTTAAGCTGAACTCCTTCCATAGAAAAGCATTTTCCTAGGCCTCTGCTTCTCTCATGGTTGTTTACATGCACAAAATAGTGTCTCAATGACAAATATTAACACTATTTCATATTCCATGAACATTTTAGCCCTGAATGTTGTTTCATTAGCACTGGTATTTCACTTGCAATACATCAGGAAAAAAAATAAATCAAGGCATTAAAACTTTTTTTGTGAGTGCCTGTCGTGGTTTAAGCCCAGGCCGTAAATCAGAACCACGAAGTCCACTTCCCCCCCCACCTTTCTTCCCTCCGCTTCTGGAGGGACGGGGAGGAGAATCAAAAGAATGCAGCTCCCACGGGTTGAGATAAGAACAGTTTAATAACTAAGGTATAACACAAATCACTACTGCTACCACTAATAGTAATAATGATAAAGGAAATAACAAGCAAGAGAATACAACCGCTCACCAACCGGTACCTCACCCCCACCCTGCCATGATCCAGCCCCTCCGGGCACTCTCCATTCTACATCCTGGGCATGACGTGCTATGGTATGGAATACCTCTTTGGCTAGTTTGGGTCAGGTGTCCTGTCCCTGCTTCCTCCTGGCTTCTCCTCCTCCCTGGCAGAGCATGAGACTCACAAAGTCCTTGGTCAGGGTAAACATTCTGACCCACAACTGAAAACATCGGCTTTATCAGTATTATTCCCAGGTCGAAAGTCAAAACACAGCACTGCACCAGTAGAAAAAATGACTGCTACTGCTAAACCAGGACAGTGCCTTATGTAAATTGAATAAAATATCCTTCTTCTTGTACCTGGAGACAGAGTTTAACACTACAGACTCAATAACTAGTCTCCCTGGGAACTTAACGAGTCATAATGTTTCAAGAAAAAGATCTGGTTTTAATCTTTCTAGAATTAACTTCATATTGGAAAGTTGCTGTACATGGCAGCACAGTCTGGGATTCCACAAAGGTCCTGTGCAATAAAAATTATTAAATGAAAATACCTGTAAGTATAGCCAATGGCCACTGTTTCTTAAGCAAAATTCCAAAGCCAAGTAAGGTTACCTAGACAAGCAAGCATGCAGACAATCACAACTTCACTGAAGACAGATTTGAAAGGCTTAAGAAACTAACAGTCCCGGCAGCTCAGCATCAAAATAGCAAAAAACAGCTGAGCAAAAATGCAGGAATAAATATTACATAAGCTCCAGTTACTCCTGGGAGTTTCATTCACTTTACAGATCATAATATCAACTCCTTAGATCTCAAAAACCTATTTTTAAACTAGAGGTACTATTTATAAACATGGCCTGAATCAAGAAGCCCATGTGCACATTAAATTTGAATATAGCATGAATAAGCCTGTGGGTTTTGCTTCTCATTAGCAAATTAACCCTGATGCTGCTTATGGTGATGCAGGGAAATTTGAATGGTGTAAAGCCCACAATGAATTTTTTAGTTTTAAGCATAAGTAGGAAAACCTTTCCTTTTAAGCTGAAGTTAGACCTTGTATTATTTAATGATTTTTTTTAAAACCTCATCAAAATGAATACCTCTGTCACATAGTAGAAGAGATTTTCAGACCCTATATCATCTACTTAGGGCATTAATGAAACCATATGTGTTAATTACATACATGGCAATTACCTACAGCTGTAATGATGTCACACAGGTAGCTTGTTAGCACCAAGATACTGCAATGACCTGAATAATCTCAGCTTTTAACTGCAGTTGATAGAAATTCAGGGTGCTGATTGTTACAGATCAAAAGCTGGAGAACTGCTTAACAGTATATTTGAGAGATGTGGAAGAATAGATTTGTTAAAGACCATGTTATCAGAATATTCTATATTGTAATGCATTATTCCAGTGTTCTACAAGTTGAAGAAAAATTTGACATAATCAGCACAGCATAAAAGAATGTTTCTACTGATATGCTCTGAAAAGAAAAGGTTATACTGTATTTAGATTATAATAATTATCATACAGAAACTTTCAGTGAAGCTGCAGCAACAATTTAATTTGAAATGCCTATGCCATCTTCTGGCCAAGAAAATTAGATGCATGAAATGGCAGTGAGGAATTATATAGTACACAGAATAAAGGAACGGAGGATTTTGGTGTCAGTTCCAAGTTGAATATAGTCAAACAATACGTGGATGTGTGTAGTTTTGCAGATATGTCAAATGGCATACAGTTTTCTGTGACTTTATCGCCCACCATACTTTACTGTAGTCCCATGGCACACATGTGAGACAGCTACTGCTCTCTTTAAGTTTAAAAATATTTGTCAGTGCTATTTTTGGTGGCTCAGTCATGAAAATAAAGTGATGTGAGATTTACTGTAAGGCAGACAAAGGAATTGAATCCATATGCTGAATGAGTGGTACAGACTTGGGGATGTATCTTGCCTCTGGCAATTTTGTATGACATTTCAGGGCTGCTTTGAAAATGTCTCTTTTATTGAACCTGTCATGATAGGATTACTTAGTTTATACTAGGCAGTAGATTTGATAGGTGCATGGGATATTGAATATCTCAGTTCTGGTAAGACTGAGGTATTTCTGTCTATGCCAAGAAGGCCAGTGCTGGATGAATTTATGTGATGTGGAATGTGAAGCGCCTGGAACTCAAAGCAGCAGAAAAGAAAAGGTCTAGACTACCATTGCACATTTAAGCATCTAATATACTTGACAGGAGTTGACTGAAGACCTTTTGTGGATCTAAACTTAAAAGTCTAGAGGTGATCAGAGTTTGGGTCTTTTTTTAAGGATCTTTAACAAGTGCAGTTCTAAAAATTACTTTAGATAATAGCAGTTGGAGCTACCAGTGAACCTCAGGATACACTCATCTTTCTATTACATTATGCAGTGCCATGAAATATTTTGCTTTGAGGCTCTACATAGTATGTTCATGTCCAATATATTTTGCCTTAGATGTAGCAGCAAATTGATCAACTTCTGTTCTTTTATGGAAACCTCTAAAATTTCATTACAGTAATATCTATCTGATACACATTTACTTTGGTAACAAAATTGTATTAAACTGGTACTGTCATACAGTTTTTTAGCTTTGTAATATAGATAGATGAGGGTGACTCTTGTTAAATAAGTAGTCATGAAATTTGTCAAGTCTCCAGTAGATGTGGATAAACTAAATAGTTTAACTGTTGTTTGAAAAGAGTTTTAAGTGCCATGTGTATATTTCTGGATACTCAGAATAAATATTTCTGTAGTTATATGCCTCATTCAGTGTGCAAATGTATGGGGTTTTTTTTTAAGTTCTATAGGTGTCTTTCACCAAAATGTAAAGTCAGATATAATTCTATTTAAATCATTCTTAACTTACATTGTGTTTGTCCACTCAGCCAAGGGTGAACTAAGACATAACATAAAATATCTAGAAAGCTTGTAATGACATTGAAATGAAACAACAAAACCCTGCTGTCTTGCAGATGGAAGTTAGAAACGAGGGTAGCCAGATATAGCGGTGGATGTCACAAGTTCTGCAATCCTGGTTTTGGCTCTGGTATCTACCTGGACTGTTTTTTCTACAGTTCACTGGGCAGGTGTGTTTTCAAGGTCAGGACACCTATTCCCTTTGAACATCAGCCGCTTCTACTGTGAAGGCAATATTTCAGAGACCAAATAGGTTTGTCTGAGTAACTTATCCACTTTTGCAGAAGGGAATTATATTACCACTTCTGATTTCATCTTTTCTATCTAATTTCTATGATTCATTTGAGAGGAAAAAAATCCTCCAGACAACATGTTTTCCAACAAGGTATTGCCTAGATGTTACGGAACACTAAGGTTGTCATCACAGTTCAGCAAGCTGTATGAAACCAATTAGAATAACAATACTGCTGATGTCAGAGGATCACTACTGAACTGCATCACAGCAGAATCAGCATAAGAGTATTTTTCCCCCACTTCACCTGTGTTTGCATAAGAGGCTGGAAATAAATGGAAGCAGAAAAATGATACTATCATGGTTAATCACAGCTCACATAAATAAAACCAATATTACAGTTCAGACACTAAAATAAATGAAAGGGAAAAGGCAGAGAGGGATACTTCTGAAATATAATTATGTTTTCTCTTTGTACAAAATCTCATATATCAGTCAGAATCAGTGTCAGAAAATGTGAAGATACAGCCTATTCCCCTCTAAGTTTTAATATGTATTTTGAGAAAACAAGTAAGAGAGAAGAGGAGAATGAAGGTGCACTACATAACTTCTGAGCCCAAAGAGTAGTGGTGAATGATGTCACATCTAGCTGGTGACCAGTCACTAGTGGTGTTCCCTAGGACTCACTGTTGGGCCAGTGTTTTTTAATGTCTTTGTTGATAATCTGGATGAGGAGATCAAGTGCACTCTTAGTAAATTTGCAGATGACACCAAGTTGGGTAGGAGTGTTGATCTGCTGGAGGGTAGAAAAGCTCTCCAGAGGAATCTGGATAGGCTGGATCGATGAGTTGCAGCCAATGGTATGAAGTTCAGCAAGGCAAAGTGCCGGGTCCTGCACTTGGGCCACAACAACCCCATGCAGTGCTACAGGCTTGGGGGTGAGTGGCTGGAAAGCTGCTCAGTGGAAAAGGACCTGGGGGTGCTGACTGACAGCCACTGAACATGAGACAGCTTGTGCCCAGGCAGCCAAGAAGGCCAGTGTCTTCCTGGCCTGTTTCAAAAATAGTGTGCCAGCAGAACTAGGGCAGTGATCATTCCCCTGTACTCAGCACTGCTGAGGCCGTACCTCAAATACTGTGTTCAGTTCTCAGTCCCTCACTACAAGACGGACACTGAGGTTCTGCAATGGGTAAGAAAAGGGCAACAAAGCTGGCAAAGGGTGTAAAGCAGAAGTCTCATGAGGAATGGCTGAAGGAACTGGGGTTGTTTAGTCTAGGAAACAGAATGCCTAGGGAGAAATTCATCTCTCTCTACAACTACCTGAAAGGAGGTAGAGTGGTTGGTCTCTTCTCCCAAGTAACAAGTGATAGCACAAGAGGTAACAGCCTCAAGCTGCGACAGGGAATGTTTAGATGGGATCATAGGAAAAAAAATTCACTGAAAGGGTAGTCAGGCATTGGAACAGGCTGTCCAGGGGAAGTGGTGGCATCACCATCCCTGGAAGTGTCCAAAAACCATGTAGATGAGACTCTTAGTGATATGGCTTAGTGGTGGTCTTGGCAGTCCTGGGGTAATGGTTGGAGTCGATGATCTTAAAGGTCTTTTCAAATCTAGTTGATTCTATGATTCTATAGCTGACACAACACTTCGATAATGTATATAATAATGCAAACATGAGATCCCATTCCTGAATCTCTTTGAAAGTCACAGGTTTATCTAACAGGATTTTGTGTCTGAATTTGTCTACAGAATTATTCATGCAAAGAAAAAAAAGTTTAAAGCCCTCTCAACAGTACAAAATAATCAATTTTCTTTCTGTTATGACTAATAGCAGTGTAAGTGGTCATTCAGCCAATCCCACATCTAACTACAGAGTCCACAGTAGACAGTGAAGCTAATGAAATGAGTTCATAAAACAGTCTTTCCAGTTCTTTCTCCTAAAATCAACAATGGTAGGACATCTGCCAGGAAAATAAAAAATAACATTATAGAAAATATTACTTAAATATTAACACATGTGTTTACTCTCCCTTCCTCTATCCATTCTCTATTTCTCTGTTCCTTTTCCTCTTTCTCTTATGTATGCAATCACCACGTCTTTTCTCTCCTTACTGCCTTACAACCCAAAATCTTTAACATTTCTGACAGTTTTCTTCCCTTCTTCCCCCTCCTTTCCTCTTTGTTTGTCCCAAGTTCCTTAAAAATGTGAGGCTGTTTTCATATTACACTCCCACCTTAACAGTTTCATGATTTTAGGGGATATTCATTCTGTAATGATCAAGGACTCAGCTGCCTCCAGTTCTTCCTGTCTCACTTTCATTTCTTCATTTGCTCTATTGTGCTACAGCAAAAATACAGAAGTTGAAGGGTCCCAGACCACAGAGGAGTAAGTGAAATGGTATCAAGTATCATAGGAAATTCACTAGAAAAAGTGCTATTTTAATTGCATTATTAGTAAGTAACTGATAGCATCAAGAACTGTTGCTTTTCTATAGCATCATATAGCCCTGGAAACCAAAAGGACAAAGAAGTGGAACTAATATATATGCATGGCAGCAAGATCAAGAACCTTAATACCTGTCTTCTCTTATGTTTGTCTATTCCACTTTATGAAAAGGAAATGGGAAAATAACTTTGAATTAAGAAAGAAATTCCCCATAATGTGTACTTCCCTTCTTCTGTAAAAAATGTTTCATAAACCTTGAGAAACCTACTCCAGTTATTGCACCAGAATAGACTGGTTTAGTCCATCACTGGAACACCTACACTATCCTCCCATGTCTGTGTATATCTGCAGCCTGCCAGGAGAATCCCTTTCTTAGCATGCACCTTTGTAACTTGGTGAGCACCCACATCAACTGCATGGTTCTGCATCTACCATGCTCGGGGAAAATATGGACAGAAATACAAATTAAACCTAAACTGTTTGAACCAAGTGTCAAGCAAATTCAAAATCCGACTATTTACTACGAGCTCACTCACCTGAAGGCATGTAACAGCATGCTGATGAATTTCCCAAAAAATTTTGTCCTTAGAAGTAGACTTTTCACTAGAAGAAATTGGCTAAAATAATGACTTAGCTACTCCACTGACTTCAGACTGACTTTAAGTTGAAGAAGCTTAAGTGAACAAATAAGTGGCTCTGTGTAGCGAATGTATCTCATAACTTTATTCATAGAATCATAGAATAGTTAGGGTTGGAAAGGACCTTAAGATCATCTAGTTCCAACCTCCCTGCCATGGACAGGGACACCTCACACTAAATCATGTTACCCAAGGCTCTGTCCAACCTGGCCTTGAACACTGCCAGGGTGGAGCATTCACAACTTCCCTGGGCAACCCATTCCAGTGCCTCACCACCCTCTCAGTAAAGAATTTCTTCCTTAGATCCAATCTAAACTTCCCCTATTTAAGTTTGAACCCATTACCCCTTGTCCTATCACTACAGTCACTAATGCAGAGTCCCTCCTTATAGCCTCCCTTCAGATACTGGAAGGTTGCTATGAGGTCTCCATGCAGCCTTCTCTTCTCCAGGCTGAACAGCCCCAACTTTCTCAGCCTATCTTCATACGGGAGGTGCTCCAGTCTCCTGATCATCCTCGTGGCCCTCATCTGGACTTGTTCCAACAGTTCCATGACCTTTTCATTTTGAGGACACCAGAACTGCACACAATACTCCAAGTGAGGTCTCACGAGAGCAGAGTAGAGGGGCAGGATCACCTCCTTCGACCTGCTGGTCACGCTCCTTTTGATGCAGCCCAGGATGTGGTTGGCTTTCTGGGCTGTGAGCACACACTGCAGGCTCATGTTCATCTTCTCATCGACAAACACCCCCAAGTCCTTCTCTGCAGGGCTGCTCTGAATCTCTTCTCTGCCCAACCTGTAGCTGTGCCTGGCATTGCTCTGATCCAGGTGGAGGAACTTGCACTTGGCATGGTTAAACTTCATCAGGTTGGCATCAGCCCACCTCACAAGCGTGTCAAGGTCCCTCTGGATGGCATCCCTTCCCTCCGGCGTATCAACCAAACCACACAGCTTGGTGTCATCAGCAAACTTGCTGAGAGCGCACTCAATCCCACTGTCCATGTCACCGACAAAGATGTTGAACAAGACCGGTCCCAACACCAATCCCTGAGGGACACCACTTGTTACTGGTATCCAGCTGGACAGTGAGCCATTGACCACAACTCTTTGCGTGCGGCCATCCAGCCAGTTCTTTATCCACTGAGTGGTCCATCTATCAAATTATTACTGAATTATTATTCCTCTCCACCTTGTTTTAGTTATTTGTCTGTTCTCTGGATTTTTCTTTCATGAAAATGGTGTGGAATTTTTCAGAAAGCATTTTTTTTCCTTTTGTTTTAGTCTAAACTCTTTATCACCAAATGTAGTTAAGGACAATAAGGCTACATCACTAGCTAATAGGAAAGTGATATATAAATGCTGTTGACTTTCAGTACCTACATATGTCTTCAGAAATTATCACTCAGGGTTCTCAGCTAGCCTGTAGCACCAGAAAAGAATGTGTCCAGTACAACGGAATAAATTGCTGAAACCAATGCTTCTGTCAAAAGTATTGAATTTCGCATTATGGTAATTTCAGAAAGGTAGCATTTAAAAGTGGTGTTATGATATCTCATCTGAAGTGTCTGTACCCATTGATTTTTGTTATGACTCAGAAATATTCTAACTGTTCACCTTGAGAATCAAACACAATTTGTAAAATCAGTTCAATGCTTCCAGTGTAAAAAATGTCTGAAAACAAAATAGATTTGGAAAAGTATACTACCAATATAATCTCTGTCTCATAATATTATGTATATAACATCCTAGCTGTTGGAGCTCTTTTGCTTTATAATGTTTGGTTGGTTTTTTTTTTTTTTTGTCTTATACTCCTTTCTATCTTTGCTTAAGGTTTAGAGAGAATCTTAAAAAGAAAGCCTTTAAGCAAGCTGAAAAGCTATATATAGACAGCTAAAGATAGTATCCTTTTAAATATTCAGTAAAACTTTGCCTGTTCTCCCTCTGAACCTTACTGCTGAGTTCTTCATCTTTTTTTAGGTACAGGTTTTTAGTGTGCCAACATACTTCATTATTTAATAAAATTTAACAAACCAGAAGTCAACACTTCTACTGATGAAGCTAAAAATAAAGAAGGCACCCAAAGAATGGGTGGATAATTAGCATAATGAATATTAAAAAAAAATAAAATAATCCCTATGCTGAAAGAATGCCAGAAAGAAGAGATTCTGCACAATCAGTGTATGTCAAGGAAAAAACCTATTTATACTGTGTTGCAAAACTTGAAATGAAGTTTATTGTGAAAAGGATGGAGTGGTGAGCAACTGATGAGGCAGCCCTAGCTGCAGACAGCACTGACCAGTCGCTGCATGATTCAGGTGACTGAATCCTAAAAAAAAATGGGGAGAAAAGTCTTCCATATCTCATCTAATGTCTCATAAATTTTCTTACTTTAGTTTCAGAAACATCTGTATTTAACTTTGTAGGTGAAAAGATTCCTTCAACAGTTTCAAAACTGAAAGATGGCTTGAACTCCTCAGAGAGCCACTTTTGCTGTTTCCATATATGAACACAAAAATGTCTGCTTTAGCAGATTAATGTATTTTTTAAAGTAACAGCAGTAGGGCTTCCCCAAAAGATCCAAAAACCTCTTCACTCTTTCATAAAATATGTAAACCCAGGCTAACAGCATTCATTTATGTGAAATAAACCTGGTCAGACCATGCAGAAGCAACTATTTTGGTGTCACATAAAAAAACCCCTTCAAACTTTTATTGAAATTGTGTGTATCAGTTGCAACTGCTGATGGGAAATAGCAGTATCTGCTGTCAGTATATTCATCCTGAGTGCAGATTTTACGAAAGCCCAAGGAAATCTATTTTTTTGTAAGTTCCAATATCTGGAATAGGACAGTTTCAGTTCTTTACAATATTTTTAAGGTATATTTTATTAACAACATCAAACTTCCTGAAATTTGTTGTGGCTGGGTGTTGAGCTGGTCAGAGCTTTAAAACAGATTAATTAGCCTTCTCTTTACAGTGAGCTCAATGAAGAAAACCATGTAAGACAGGAGAATGAAAATAAACCAGTTTCTCCCTGACTTTTTTTTTGTACTTTCAAGGCAGATCCTTTCTTCCATGACTGATTTCAGTCAGTTGAAGAACTCTGATGATCTCTTGTGGTCCTCTTCTACCCATTTCTTAGGACTGATCTGTTTTCTGTTCTCAGCCATCTCAGTCCCTTATTTAGCTGCAAACTCTCTTCTTCTTGATGCCTTCCTGTGCCTGGTCTTCCTCTTGTCTAGTGCTTGCTTTTATTGACCCCGCATAGCTGCTTCTGAGGGAAAGAGTCATCTTCACTCCCTCTTGAAGGATAACCTCACCCAGATATGCCTTCACTAGCAGAACATACCACACAGAGTGAGAAAAAAAGAAACACATACCTTTAGTCAGACTAAAGGGAGAGAAGAACAGTAGTTAAACTTTTCATCTTCAAGACAGTTTCTGAAAATGTCTCTTTTAAGTCTGCACAGAACTAAAACCCTATACCAATCTACCTAATCAATCAAATGAAAAGACACATCCAACCTTTTTCTTCGAGGCTAAGAAGAAACTCAGTTATATGAGATTCTCATTAGACATATAAAAGCCAGTAGATGTACAAAGCAGGAGCAGGTTCAGCAGTGTTAATGAAGCATCTACCCCAGCTTGGTCACCAAACTTTGCCTCTGATTATTAATTGTCTGAACATCAGGCCAACTTGGAGACAATATCATTGACAAGCAAGCCTTGCTCAGAATAAGAACTTGTTCCACACTGCTGAACAAGTCCCTAAAATAGGAATAGGCAGTAAAATAAACGTAAAAGTGACAATATGGCAAAACCCCTTATGACTGGATACTGAGACAAATGAAAAAAACACTGAAAGATAATGAGAGTTCTAGTGTAGGGAGGAATGACTATGTCAAAAAGGAATATGTTCTTCTGGAGTAAATATATTAAATTTAAATTACAGATGTTAAAGGGAAAAATAATACGTTTCTATTCCCTCATTACTGTTTCCTTTTAGTATGTCCTATCCTATAGGATATGGTACTCTTTGCTCTAAGACCTATTCAGAAAAGAAGAAAGCTGTTGAGATGCTAGCTGTTCAGTATATTTAAGCCAGCAAAACTGAGGTTAGGAATCAAAGGTTAGCTTCTTACTATTTCCCTCTACCAAAGAGAGAATTTAATTGTGTTCCATGGGCAAAGGACACACTAGAGCTCAGTATTTTGTACCAAATTGCAGAGCTCTCTTTACTTTGTTTTCGTTCATAAATTCTCATGGAACTAATACTGTAGCTCCATGCTCCATAACAAGCTCTTAGTTTTCTTTGGAATAGACAAAATGAAGAAAAATAAAGACCGAAAAATGTGAGCACCTTAACATAAATCTGACAAATTGCTCTAACTTTATTTTTCTTTTATACAAGTCAGAGAATCTACTCCTTACTACATATCTATAAGGAAATGTAGCTCAACAGTCATTTACAGCCTCAGGTGGGAGCAGCATGCCATTGTGCAACTTTATAATTCCTTTTTGTCCTATGAAACTATACTCTTGCCTAGCATTTTTCTTCCTCCTGTTTTCCATATTCCTCTTTTCCAATATCTATGTATTTTTATTTATAACCACTCTGTAGACAAAAAAATCTGTATTCTCAGTGTTACATAGGCAATTGTATTTAACAGTATACAGTTAAGAAAAACACCTTTTTTATTTATTACTGTATTTCCATTGCTGTCATCATATAGATAGTTAACATTTAATGTATAGAAATGGACATTTTTATGTGATAATGAAGGTTGCCCCTATTCCTGTATCTGAGTGAGCAAAAAATAGGCTAAAATGTACGAGATGCTAATCACCCAAGAACAATAAAATTATGTTATCCTGAAAGGACATAGAAATATTTCTGCAGTTTATGGTAACAATCAGGATTATAATACTAATTAATTGCATGCGCATTTGTTCACCATCTGGTTCACTGTTGAGAAATGCTAGAGTCCAAGCACTAGCAGCTGTCTTTTCACAGTGAACCTGGCTACTTTTGCTCTATTCCTGTGAAGAGGCTTTCTAAAATGCAGCTCCCCGGGGCAGGAAGGAAGTGGAAAAGGTCTTTCTCCATCTTCCTATCACAAATGCATCCATGAGTTAAAGATCAGCATAGCAGATTAATATGTTTAACATGCTGAATTTTTTTTATGAATATGTACATAGAATATGTAAGATTTTGATCTATATGTATTGCTTGTATCACTGTACTTTCTAATAAGAATTATTGTCTAACAAACAATAATTGATACACCTGATCAGCTGTATTCATATGTAGACATATAATGATGGCTATAGAACAAATATGGGCCATATAAGTTGGGAAATAATCTTAGCTATATAGTGGGAAAGAAATATGGACTGCCATGCATTTGGGGTTCAATAAATAGGGAAGATTACTTGGAACGACTGCTGTCTCCAATTCATAATAAAAATTTAATTTTTAATGTAAATTTTATCATAGCTAAGACAAGATTTAAAATTTAAAATTCACGTTATCCATGAGTTCAAATTACAAGTCAACCTCACAGCAACTTCAGTTACTTGTACATAGAGTATTTAAATTATGGTTTGTAGTATTAAATGAATGCATTTGTAATTTTAATGTGATAAGCCTATTGTTCATACATAAAATGATTTTCTGAGAACACCAATTCTTATAATGTGATCTTTCAGTGTTCCCTAAAGCACCTTGCTCTTTGAGGCTATTAATCTTCATAAAAATGGAGACAGGGAATCCCAATCCCCAAAAAAGCCAATGACAGAAGTCTAGTGAAATTCTCAAACCACTATGAATACATCCTCTGTTTTATATTTCTCACCCTCATTATTATTGCGCACAATCAAGCCCTTCAAGTAAGACAGCCGCAAATTTCCATTGGCAGTAATTACTTCATTTTATTATTTTAGTCACTTCATCCCAGTAAAAATAACTTGTGTCGTGACCTTAAAGCAGTTATTTTCTAGAAGACGATACTGAGAAGCAACAGAATTAAAATATAAGCAGTTTGTTGTTTAAAATGTTGCTATAGTCAACTGCTTCAGAAATTTTTAAATCAATTTCAGAAAAAGTAGCATGAATGAAAAAACTTTAACGGGATTTAATAGCTTTATTTTTCAAATCTCAACATAGTATCTTTTTAAATTTCAACATACTAATCCATTATGATGCAGTCTCCAAAATTAACAAATCAAGCATAACCTGTTTCCTTGTAAAGTTAACTATTCTTTAAATGGAATCACTTATTTGCACTCAAGCTTGTTTAAAAGTGAAGTACCCCAATATATGCACTTATATAAAGTTCTGAACAGACCTTTGAAGAAAATTCAAGGGTAAAAAAAAAAACCCAGATATCTCAACTCTTTAGTTTTCTTGGCAAAGGTTAAACAAAATAAAACAGTGGCTTTTTACAGAAAACAGAAATATTTCCCTTTCCAAGCTGAACTTTTGTATGCAGAAAGAAATTAAAATGCTATGTGGAAAAAACTCACACATAATACCAGAGAAATGGATGATGGAGACCTGTCCCTCAGTCTGGAAGATCTGTTTCAGAAAAAATGCTGATTAAGTGCCTATTCTAAATGTCTTTTAGACGCTATGTCCTGTTTGCTGACGGATGGTGCTTTGCCTTGCCCTGCTGTAAAGTCAGTGCTTTGTGTAGAACTTCATCTAGTTTTCATAGTTCATTTTCTGAGCAGAGAGATTATTTTTTTTAAAAATCTCGTGATTATTAGATTGGATCGAGAGGTTAATTAAAAAATCCAAACAGCGTAGGCAACTTTGTATCTTGTAGATTTTGCTAAAAGGTGAGATTCCAACTCGACACAAGAGGAAAACTTTTCACAATGAGAGCAATCAGAATGGTGGTATTCATAAGGACAGAGCTGTAACAAATTCGTGTGGTCATGTTCAGCCTGAACTGAGCCAGCAGAAAATACTGAAGATACATCACTTCTGCTGACAGTAAATTAATGAATTGCTTCCAAAAAGATTGTGAGTTTTTCCATTCTCCTGCTTCCTTCTCTTTTCTTTGATTTCTTCTCCCCTTTTATTCCAGCAGTTTGAGTCACAAGTAGTGGAAAACATGTTAGCTCTAGAAGATAAGCTCTGCTTCCAAAGCACAGATACTCCAAAAACAAAAGGAATAAGGCATTTGGAGACACCTTAATCACACTAGGACCAACGCTCTTGCTTCCTTTCTTTCCCTTACTGATAAATTGCTGGTGGATGGTATACAGGAAAGAGAGCCTCTGAAGAAAAATATTTCATATTCTCTAGTCCAGTAGATATGTTAAAGGATATCACTGAGTGATGGACAGCTTTTTGTCCTGAAGTTCTTATGTCACGCAGTTAAGAAAAATTAGGTGCCTTTGCCAATGGAATGTGTCATGGTAAAGTGAGTTTGATTGTATTTCTTATATAGCTGCTGTAAATCTTCAGAAACTATGATATAAATAACCTGTACTGGTGATCTTGACATTGTAAACACATGGCAATGTCTCATGGAGGTTGTACTAGAATTGCCACAAAAATATTATTATTAAATGTTTGAAAAAGTAAAAAGAAACCCTATGCTCTCTAGTAAAAGTTTACCATTAAACCTACTTCCAACCTTTCAGATAATTTTTCATTCTAACTGGCAACTTTGTATGCCATTCTCTTGTAAAGTTAACTGGTTTGTGCCTAGAATTTACTTAGTTGCTCTCAGTTGCATTTAAGAACTAATACAAGTAACACAGTAGATTCACTAACCTGAGAGACTCTTCCAGTTATAGTCATCTATTCTTATGGCACAGACCAGCCATGAAAGAAAATAAAAAGCAAAAGAGATGGTCTGTGCTAACATGCATTCATGTTACCATCTCTAAAAAGGGCTTCATGTTAGAGAGGAATTGTAACTATGATGATCATTGCAGGAAAACTATTGCTATAGGATAAGTGTTCACCCTCTGGTACATTCAAGACAAACAGATGTGATTCTGTTACATGCCACTTCTATGTATTTTCTTACCGCTGTATCAGAGGAAAACTTTCAGGTCCAATTGGGTTTTCTTAAGTTAATCAACATAACCACAGTAACTCTGAGGAAACCATACAGGTTTACAGGCACTAAGAATAAAGCTATTTTGCAGTTTCTCAAATTTAAAGTTGCATACATTTGACAATGTGACCTTATCAAGGCCTAAAATCAATCATTATTATTCTCTGATAGACCTTCCAAACAATAGACAGATATGCTATACTTTTATTATATTGAAATCAATCCTATTATTTAGTTACATGTGTGAAAATGGAAACTTTTATTAAAAATTATGTTCCTTGACAAGTTTAACTTTAAACTTCTTTTTTAACAAATAAAATCAGTTTAAATATCGAACAGTTAACAGGAGTATTTTTAGATCCATACGTGTTGCATTTTCAGAAAGTCAGGAGAATTTACATAATCCATTGGTTGTATGGCCTGTTCCTCAGCTGCATTATTCTTTGTATGTGCAGACACCAGGCGAGAATGTTTTCTAAGTCCCCTCATCCACCATGGTATGAGATATCCACATTTCTTGGTCCATGGCCACTTAAGAACAATATGCACAAACAAAAAAGAACTCAAAAATGAAGCATGTATAATTCTCAACTCATAATAACCTATACTACTTACTGTAATAAGTATAACATCTGAGCTTGCAGTGTTTCACCATAGGAACAAATTTCTGTTCGATAACCTGAACAGATGTTCATTTTATGAAAGACTGAGTTTTTAAAGGTCTTTTTATTTCCAGTACTCCCAAATCCTATGCTATTGGGAGCTGCAGCAGTTGAGCATATTTCTGGCCAGTTGTTTGAGTACAGGTCTGGAAAGTAATTCTTATTCATCTGCCACACACATAAAAATACCATAGCACTTCAGAGGATATTGTATTTATGACAGTGGTTGGAATCCTTTTTGTTAGCAACATTTTATTTTGGCTCAGATCTTGCTCTGCATATTTAAATTATCTTTTTTTTTCTTTTTTTTTTTTTTTTTTTAAAGAGACTAATTGCTTACATTACAATTTAGGAAAAATCTTTATTTTCCTAGCAGTTAGCCATTATTGCTAATACAGAATACTTTTCTTGCTAGATGTCTGTGAACTGGAACAAATAGTTATACAGGGAAAATAATAAACAGTCCTTGTAGTCAACTAAATCTGAATGACTCAGTGTAAGAAGATCTGCATGGTGGGAAGAGATACACAGTAAAGTTGGTTAGGGTCCTCACAGTATATCTATTAGCCCCAGCATGCCTAAATATTTGGTATAGACAGGGATTAAGATTGGAGTAATTTTAGTTAAGCTTCTAAACCCTTTCCTTCTCCATTAAGCTAGAAAGTGTACCGATAAAGGCTTTGGTTCAGGTCCAGATCATATGCAAAACATGTCTCTGGAATTACTCACATCCAAGAGATACTAACTCTTCAGGATCCTCAGTTAGTTTTTCTGATCAAATCAGTCTGAATTTTCATATTTGACAGCAGAATTCTGTCCACTGATATTTTGAGAGCTAGTAGAACACTACTTGTGAAAAACTGTGCAAAGAGCCAGCCAGAGTGATCATTAGAAATGTGTTTTGTTTAATTCAAGGATACCATTAATTCAGCAAATAATTTTGCCATAAAGATTTCTGTTGCTTCATGGAATTTAAATTCACACTTGCAATATGTTTTTAAATATTCTAGATAGCTTTCAAATGTGGATTAAAATATATGGGAAGACCTTATTCTGGCACTTCTTTTCTCATGTAATAAATTACACATAGCATTTACATGCCCACGAAGCCTCACTCATTTCAAATGTGGCTAATAACCAGCACGCTCCCAAAATTTAATGCTCAAAGAAAAGACAAATATAAAGTAGTGACGATCTTTAAAAAACCACTTTGTTGGAAAAACAGGCAGGTGTCCAAGTTGAAGTCATGAATCTTTTCTGAACCAATACTCTGTAAATTTAAACGTGCATCCATGAATGAGTCCTTAAAAAATATTGTAATGAAGTAGTAACTTAATGACTGGAACACAGTTCGGTTCTCATAATACTTGTGTCTTTAGTTTAAGTGCATTCTATCTTCAAAAGATCACAGTCAGGAAAGATGACTTGTGAATATGCAGAAGAAAGTCACTGTAAGTACAAAACCTCCCCTCCCCCCCAAGTAAATTACTATGGAAGACTATTAGAATTCCCAAACCGACCAAATAGGTGTAAAAGCAGCAACCCAGTGTAAGGTAGCACTAAATCTTTGCCATTACTTTTTAAACTAAGATATTGTGAAAGCTGTGTATAATATTCAGCAGTGCTCAGTTTGCTGTTGTAAGGAGTAAGCAAACATGATTTCTGCACTGTGAGCTTCAATGGAAAGATGGCTATACATCTTCTATAAAAGAAGTACTCTCCAACCTGTTTGCTAGTCAGGACACAGACATCACTATGATTCTTACTAGTCTGTGGGGAATTGGCTGAAACAGAGTCTGCAGTCAATTTAGCTGCATTTGAAAAGACTTTAACTTACAATGCAGACCTCAGAAAGGACCATCCAGCTGTGCTAAGAATATGAATAATGTAGGCTTTAATTCTGTACATACAGAACCAATTGTATAGCCTGGCTACACAACCAACATACAACATTTGTAGGGTGGGTTTGGTAATGATTTGACAGTAAAGGCAACAAAGATAAGAAGCTGCAAAAGATTAAATCATAGCCCTTTTTATAACTTAGTTCAGATTTTGAAAGCTACATTTAATGTTTCAACTCACGTTGTCCATCATTTTTAACTGTAATTGGCCATCTAACAGATTGAAGTTGCTTTACAAGTATTACCCATCAATTACTATTCTATTCTACAGTAGCTTGTGTTAAACTCCTGTGGCTGCTATATTAGACACTATCCTGAAATTGCTGAGTTAGAACCAAAATGACAGTACAAGAAAGAGAAGAGGAAAAAACATTTCCCACCTATATGAAAAAAGTAAAGTAGAACATTTCTGGAAAATTTTCATATGTTATGCCTATTCATAGTCTTGCTCTATAGACTATGATGAAAACCAAGATGAGGTAAAATTTATTGACAATACATAAGTGTGCAAGCAATCTAGATTTCCTGAGTGCATTGAAGACAGCTTCCTGGCTTAATTCATTCAACTTCAGTGATTCTGTGGTTGTGTGAATTTCTGTTACTTAACAGAAAAGCATTATCTTCTTGATAATGAACACTCAGAAAACTGACAGGAGGTGGTCTTCAGTTCCTTGAACACAGGGATCTCATGTCATTTGTAAGACCCTAGTGTGCCCTAACTATCCCTGTGCGGACATCTGTCTTACGTATCATACGGCACCTCAGATGGCACCTAGGTTTAACTACCTCATCTGTAAATATCTTAAGAAAGTAAGATGAACATCCAAACACATCCAGGAACAGAGAGGAAGAAGAAAAATTAATAATTTAGAGAAAGGAATGGAATCTTTCTTTTTTATATTCTTAATTGTCAGAAAATCAGTGTCATGATTTGTCTGAGATAGCTTAAAGAATTATGCCCCGAAAACACCAAAAAAATAATAATGAACTAGGATGTTAGCAACCAAGTGGGTTTGTGCTATATCTACTCAAAGGTGAGACTTTCTTGGAAAAATGAGATTGACTAGACTCAAACTTTCTCAAAATAGTAAGAAACAGTTGCCTTTGTAGAAAGTATTTAAAATGGACAGAGAGAATTGGTATTTCTCCATAAAGTATGTATGTCTGACTACTGCATCATAAAAGAAAGTAACGTGGTAGCAAAATGAAGAAACTAAGACTATGACAGATCTTTCATTTATGCTTCTGTACTGATTCTTAGATATTGTACTACTAATTCTCTCAGTAACATTTTGTGCCATGAAGGATAATATGTAGTACTATGAAAAAGGAGGCCTTACCCTGAGTACAGCAGAGTTCAATTTTCTGGAATGCAGGTTAACCCAGTTTGAATTGCACTTAATCTTTTTAGCAGATTAAGAAAATATATTTTATTCTTTCTTCTAGATTACATAGAAATGCTTGTAGAGATTAAGAACTGACATAGCTCAGAGCTCAATAATAAAAGCTTTACTGGTGAATTTCAGCACTGAAAGAACACTGCAGTTGACAAAGTCTCTAGGAAATAGGTGGCGGCAAAAAATCAGGAGTCACTGAACAAAATGAAGGTTTTCCTGGATACATATTGTAATTTCCATATGGACTTCTCTTTGTTCCCTTCTAGGTTAATGAATTTGCAAGTTCTAGTTATGCAACCGCTTTTCAACTATACCTACATACATAATTATGCTTACATACACATACACAGGTTCCTAATGCCAAATTGTCTCTGGTATAAATATAGCACAAGAAATAAAATGCAGTTAGCTGTGATAGATACCTTTATGAATATCAGAGAAGATCAAGTCAATATCAAGTTTATGGCAGAAACGTGACTCTGTTACAAACCATATTGAACTCTGTTAATTTTTTCAGGTGCATTTATTTGATTATAACTCATAGCATTGTCAGAGTTAAATACTAATGTTAGAAAACAGCGTGATAGAATAGTACAAAATTAAGCTATTTAACATATTCAGAAATCTCAGTGACGTCTTATTCATTAGACTAATAATGAAGCTGTTTGTAAGAATCACTGGAATTTTATTGCTAAGAGAGTTGTCAGAAAAATTTCTATAATGTTATATTTGCAAAAGGATAAATACAAATCATAAATCTTCCCAATTGTTAAAAGTAGCTGTATAAAACCCCCTCTAAACTTTGTATTTGACTATCTATACAAAATTATTTACTTCCAGATGACTTAAACAATCTGATCTGTTTGTAGAGCTCTTTTCCTTCATGTTCTGATACATTTACACTTCAGAATATAACCTCATCAAGAATTTGGGGACTTCCGAAAATCTTGACATTCTTTCCTTTTTATATTTCTTCTTTAAAAAACCCTAAACAAACACAAATCCTTCTGAGGAAAGGTGTCAGCCTTTTGTCTATTATATTTATCTGCCCCCAGAGCCTGCAAATGTAGTTGCATCTTTGTCTTCTTACTGACTAAATGAGAATCAAATCAAAGTTCATCTTTTATCACCGGATAGAACCAGCATAACATCATCTCTCGCTGTACTGTAGCACTCAGACAAGGTGTAACCAATTACACTGAGTAATTCTCCTAGCTGATGCTTCTATTTATCTCTTCTCCCTTTTACTCTGTTGCTTGCGTCTATCAATATGAAAAACAGATTAACATGCATCTCTGCCCTACATTAAACAATCCTACACCTTTTTCTGAAACTAACCCGCTGAGATGGTGTCAATATAGGCAAAGAAATCAAAGTAGTAAGATAGCAGATATCTCCATAGGAGAACCTTGGACTGAGGTTCTAAAATGGGCATATCCATTTTATGGACATGGATACCCAGATCACACTCATATTCAGTGGGAGCCAGAAATCTACTTTCTTTTGGCTTCTTTAATAATCTCAATGGCATTTTACAGCAGTACAAACAGCAGGTTGTATTCAGTAATTGCAACAGAAGCAACCATAAGGACAGTATACGAAACTGTGGCAATTGTAAGGAACGAGCAAAGAAATGACTAGCAACTATGATTAAAATATTTTGCTTCTGAAAATTCTGGAGATATCTGAACTTTAACATACAACACATACAGAAAGAGAGCAAACAACTTCCCATGGCTTTTAACACTGTCTCATAATGCCATATGCCTTTAGTATTAGAGACATTCCAACACCTCTGTTAAGGTGCTTTTTGGTTTATTTTGGGGAGTACACTTGCACACAACTGTTGTGCTTCCTGTTACCCACAACTCTTACGCACTTCTGCTTTGTGTGCCTGTCTGGAAGAAAACACAACTGAATTTTCTAAACTCGCCAGATTATTCTAAAGAAAATGTATTTGGATATATATTTGGATATAAATACTTGGATTCTGCAGTCCCTAGTACACCAAATCTCCATTTTTTCTTGCTCTTTTTTTTTTTTTTTTCCTTGGTGGAAAAGCAGAACATAGAAAGTATGGAGTTCAAGAGAAAAACTGGTGGACTTGCTCAGAGAAAGACAAGAACAAAGATGAAAAAATTCTTTTTGCTCATGAAAATTAAGGTATGCCTTCTGGCAAAGTTGAACCACAGTTTCTGTGAGTGAACATGAACCTATTAAATACTCATGAGAATTGAATTTGAAAATGAACCAGCTACTGTTACCTGGGCAAAATTGTTACTGTATTTTAATCCTTCTGAAAGAATTAAAAATTCAGATCATATCACAACTTAATACCAGCTGACTGATGTTATGAATCCTATGTTCTCTCAGATCTGAGTGTTAATCCAATGACTCAATAACAATATTACTACAGTGTAACTAATCGCTTCCTTCTACAACTATAAAATCTTCAAGAAATATTATTATAAGCAACTGCATTCTTATTCTGAGAAGTGATGCATTGTCGCGGAAAGGACTCAGTCGGAGATCAATGTGATCAGACAAAGCCAATTATTATAGAAAACTAACTCTTTATATACTATTTCTTAAAGTTGTTTACACTAACTTGGCACATTGTGATTGGATACATATCTTTAAGGCCCTTAACAACTAACATATAATTGGTTAAGCACAGGTGTGAGAACCTGACCTTCAAAGTTTTCCAACAGTCCTCAATTTAGCAACTCAGTAAATTCCAGCTCCTTATCTTGCTGGGATTCTTACTCACTCCCATCCTTCTTCACCTTTTGCTGTCCCTTGGTTCATGTCGAACTCCATGTAGGCACTTGCTGATCTTGGTACATGGCTGTTCTTTGCCAGAAAGTCATCCACAAGGCATAAAATGGAATACATCACAGTCTGGTTTGCATTTTAGTGTTCTAAAAACACTGAACATTTTTCCCCTCTAGTGTCAGGTAGTGGAAATTGCAACTAGTTGAATGTATTTTTGAATAATTACAATTTCTCAGTTGATTTATAAAGTTGGGGGTTTTTTAATTATGAGCATCTTAAAGTCTTAGTTAGAACTAATGGGTTATTTTGAAATAATTTCTTTGTGAGGAATTAATATCAGACCAAATCCTTATACTGAAATCAAGGAAAGTTTTACTGTTGATATCAAAGGGCTTTAAAGTCTTCATTAAAATGAGAAACTGGGGAAAAGACATACCTTCAGAAATTTCAGATGAGTAAAAGTAACATCATACTACTGATTTAGAAGCAATTATAGCATATATAGATTGGAACTCACATTGAAAATGTGGATATTTAGGTCTTGGAAAAGTTCTACACCTTCAGGTCATCAATACTGTTTGCACTAGTAAGAAATGGTTTCTAGGAATAGCCAACATGTGCTAACTAGCAGTCGGAGCCTGATCTGCCCCATCCATTTATAGAGCCTTTATAGGCTCTATAGATTTAATAGTGTGGAGCCATAAATTGATACTGGCACTTACCAGAGCAGCTAAATTAGAGAAATTAAGAAAAGCAATTCAAAGGTACTGCTATCTGTATCTGTCATATCTGAGTCCTATAGAGTCAGCAGAAACAAGCAGGAATGTAGTCTAGGAATTTATAGTAGATGTTTTGCATATGGCATTTTCCTGTCTCTGTAGGGCACTTTGGACAATAGACGGTCAGAACCATCAGTTTTTGCTTTGAATGTCACTGTAGTGACCAGATTTTCTCTGTTCACTGGATAGACCCAGTAAGTAGTAAATCTTATTGAAAAGAAATCAGACTAAATGATTTCTAACCTTCCAGCAGTTTCTAACCCTCTGCATGGAACATACATTCCCACAGATTTTACAATCTATTTTATAATTACATTAAACTAAAATCTTTTATGTGTAAATGGGACTTACTTAGCCTGGATTTTGATGCTTCCTCTCAATGATTCAGGTATGTCATATGTTTCTAAGAATGAGTAGTTATTCCAGTTAGAAAACTAAAAACCAGAAATAGTTACTAGTGGAATGGAGTTAATAGCAGCCAGATTTTTATTTAATGAGAAAAAAATTACTCTCAGAAAAGCCATAATGGTGCTCACTATAATCAACCATCTGCAAGGCACTCTTATGAACATCTGAGACTTTATGCAAAATCTTGATGAGAATTTTGCCTCAGCTAACCAGCTTTCTTGAGGTGTTTACACTGATTTTATAGAGGCCTCTGATACTGTACTAGTCACTGAGGTGCTTCAGTTATAGCAGAAGACTTGAATGACACTTCAAAAAAGAGAGCAACTATGGTATAAATCATAGATACATGAAAATAAGAATGCGAAATACTACCCATTCTTGTCTAAGAAGTAGAGATATGAGTTTAAAATTAATGATAAATGAACAAATAAAACCAGTAAACAAAGTTTAAGATAAAATTCCTACATTGCTGTTTAATCTCCCAAACATATTACTCCAATGTCAGAAGTCTGTAGCTGTCACATATCTGTAGACTTTTTAGTGCCTAGCCCTTTGATACGACACTGTATTTTCGCTGTTCAGGCAATTGCGTAAGGATTTTCTGGACTAAAAAGTAGTTGTGGAGGAGGATACATTCAGGAGAAAGAACGCCTACATATGACAGATTGTTTTATTATGAGTCTCCTATGAAGGCAAGAAGGTGTATAATTTTTAGAGACATTTTATAAATAAACTTAAATTCAATACTGAAGTCCATTAATGTTTAAAATGTTTGGTGTTCTAGCTAAGAATGAAATCAAATAGCTAATTTTCAGTCAAAGAGGATCTTGGTCATCCTAATGGAGACATTCTTATAAAAGTGTACCAGGCTTAATAAAACTGAAGAAATTGTATTCTAAGAGAAGAAAGTTTCAATGCCCTTTAGCAATTTCAGAAAAATATGTTTTATGTACATCAAGTAATTAGGGTCTCTTACAGAACCTGCAAATTGAAAGATGCTGCAACTTGTTACTTTTTGTGTCCTTTAATGAAGATAATTTCCCTACAGGGAAAAAAGTTCTGAACAGTTTGAAACAATAAATATACAAGATTTCTTTTGTGGTATTTACCCACTGCCAAAATCACTACTAACAGATTATTAGCAAAATCTTGAGAAGCAAAATTTCCTACCAAGCTTCGGTGAGCTGTAAAAATCTGATATTTGTTGAAACTTTGGCTAAATAGTGCCAAAGGAAGTATAAATCAAATACTTCACCTGAAATGTCTCTTTAACAAAATTCCTCAGAGTTTTCTGCAGATGAATTAACAAGCAATTGGTTGCAGAGGGAGTCCTCTGTAGATGGCAAGGTAATGAATTCTGACAGGTTGAATGGTGCAAAGCTAATGGGTTGACTGTAAAGTAGAAGCTGATTAGGATTAAGATTTTAGGAAAACACCCCAACAAAACTGGATCAAAATGAACAACTTATTTGATTTAGAGTTGAAATACAGGGGATCAGTTTCTTTACCAAAGATTGATGTGTTAGTCCACTTTGAGCATCTTAAGTTTTACACTGGTATCATGACATGCTCTGTAATTCATAGTTGTTCTATTATTACCATTCACTCATCGTTTCCAAATATGAAGGGTCACACAGAAATTACTTCATCATCTTAATAGTGTTTTTGAAATAATTTCAGATTCAAGTAGATATAAAGAATTATTAATGCAAAATCTGTTGGAAAACTTTTTCCAAATAAAATACCTGAAATCAGATTTGAGGAGATGAAGCAAGATTAAATAATAGTATGAGTTATCTAACAAAGAAAGTCTCATATGAAAAACATTCAAAGATGGGGTAAATTGGATACTAAAACTGTGGAATAAAGTCACCTAGAAATCAACTTTAAAACAAAGACAAACCCCAGAAAATTTAGCACTGAAAGATTCTTCTGAACTTTGGATTGCAATTGAATAGAACAGCTTTGGCCTATGGCCTATCAGTACTCAAAGAATAGCATCACAAACTTTATTTTGATGAAAAGCAGCTGCCTCTATTGACATGACTTTTGTGACATTTCAAACAGCTAAGGATAAGCCAAAGGGGAATGTGGTGTGTTGGAACTGATTTTGATTTTAGATAAAACCATGGATTTGACTGACTGAAACGTGGACATATAAATACAGTGACATAAGAAATCTTCCAGTTACCATTGCTAAAAACATGTCTTCAGAACTTCGTTTTAAATACTTTGTTTAGCAGAAGAGTCAGCAAGTCATTTGATCAGAAAGTGCCTTGAGCATCTGGATAGAAAATAAAATACCTGCCTCTTCTTCTCAAGTGTAACTGGAATTGAAGCTATCTTTTTTCCCCTTAGTTGTTTAATGCATCAATCATGCTCTGCTTCTGTGGAGGTGTTGCAATAAGATGAACACAGAGCTATATGAAGTAACTGAAATATTCTTGGGAGTTGTTGCAAATTCAGTGGCAGCATTTTGTGTCTGAATATTAGAATATTATCTGTTCTCAAAAACTTTTGAATCCTAAGTCGAGTTTAGATGAGTAAAAAAAAAAAAAAGAAAGGAAGTAAAAAAGTCTTTATAATGGTTTTTAGTTCCAGACACTCCAATAGTGACATATGCAGCTGACTGCAAGACCTACAACATTTTAAACATAAATCAGCTTTAGGGATAAGCATTGTCAGACTGAGGCATTCACATCATGGAGCACCACCCATATGAAGACAGGCTGAGAAAGTTGGGGCTGTTCAGCCTGGGGAAGAGAAGGCTGCGTGGAGACCTCATAGCAGCCTTCCAGTATCTGAAGGGGGCCTACAAGGATGCTGGGGAGGGACTATTCATCAGGGACTGTAGTGACAGGGCAAGGGTTAACAGGTTCAAACTTAAACAGGGGAAGTTTAGAATGGATATAAGGAAGAAATTCTTTACTGAGAGGGTGGTGAGGCACTGGAATGGGTTGCCCAGGGAGGTTGTGAATGCTCCATCCTTGGTGGTGTTCAAGGCCAGGTTGGATGAGGCCTTGGGTGGCATGGTTTAGTGTGAGGTGTCCCTGCCCATGGCAGGGGGGTTGGAACTAGATGATCTTAAGGTCCTTTCCAGCCTTAACTATTCTATGATTCTATGATCATTGAAATGTTGGTGTTGAAATGGAATTGCACAAGAAAAGAAGCCTTTATGAAGAAACAACAACAAGCAGGAGTGACCACCTCCTCCCTTCTTCACTTGTGTAAAACAGCTCATGTGAAAAAAGAAAAAGATACTTCAGCAGAGTCCCCTGTGAGGTGACTATTTGAAAAACAATAGAAACTAAGTTTCTAAAAAGGTCCTTAGCAAACTGCAAAGCCTTACTAACATACCCTGTTTTTGTTGAAGTGGACAGAATGGACTGTTTCCCAATCAGTCATACCCACAACACAAAAAATACCTCCATCTCAGGGAGGGAAAAATGAAGACACTCACTAATAATCTTCAGAATTAGATCTTCAGAAAAATACACATGCCCAAAACAGTACAAGAGATATACTGATCACATACCCTTCAGCTGGAAAGTTTATCTCAAGAATACTCCTGTAGAGCTCAACTGTTGTGCCATTCTCTCCACTCTGCAGTTGGGGTGCTTTCCACCTCTCAGTTCTTCTGAACTGCAGAGTCCTGGTGTGTCAGGGACTTTGATAAGGGAATGGGGAGAGTAAAAGGTAATGTATAGCATGCACATGAATAACACATGGGTAATTGCAAAGCTGCAGTTCCTGGTATACAACTTGGTGTTTTAACTGTAGCAGCTTCTCATGAGCATATCTTACTACGGGTGGTTCTCATCCACCCTAGGCAGCTTGCAGCTGTAAACAAAGATGTCTGGAGAATTACTTGGGCAATCCCAGTGTCCTCTCTGAAGCCCCTACAATGTAAAGCACACTAAAAAGCATGTAAGGAGCTTTAAATGGTATTATATGGAAAAGCTGGAAATACTTTTTGAAGGGAGGTCACTTAATCTACCTGATAACATTCCATCAAGTTCTGCTTTGGCTTGAGTAGACAGATGTCTTCTTGAATAAGAAAATACCATAGCTTCTTCTGGCCTGAAATTGAATTTAAATAGGCAAAGACCATTACAGGGGTGTAACATCAGCTGCAGCTGACTGTCACAGCCATAGTAGCTGAGAACACTAACATCAGTTAAAGATCTGTTTGTTTGATTTAAAGTACATTAAGGAGAAAACTACCTGTGGTGGCACAGATGCCCCATGTTTACACAACAAACTGCGGGCAATGCCACTGCTATCAAAATCTATTATGAAACTCTCAATTCAATTTAAAAAATCAGCATAGCTGAATTCAGTGGGCCAGATGGCTCTGGATTTTCTTAGAATCATAGAATGGCTTGGGTTGGAAAGGACCTTAAGACTACCTAGTTCCAACCTCACTCAGGCAGGGATGCCTCCCACTAGGCCAGATTGCTCAAGGCCCCATCCAGCCTGGCCTTGAACACTGTCAGGGATGGAGCATTTACCACTTCTTCGGGCAACCTGTTCCAGAGCCTCACCAGTCTCACAGTGAAGAATTTCTTTCTTATATCTAACCTGAACTCCTGCTGTTCAACTTTAAACACATTACTCCCTGTCCTTTTGCTATAGTCCCTGATGAAGAGTCCTCAGGTACCCTTATAGGCCCCCTTCAGATACTGGAAGGCTGCTATGAGGTCTCTATGCAGCTTCTCTTCTCCAGGCTGGAAAATTTTCTTAGCCTGTCTTCATATGTTAGATAAAATGCGCCACTGAAGTGAAAAGAACAGTTTGAGATACTCCATTTGAAATTAATTTAGAAGACAAATATATCATACATGTATTCTTACATACTGAGAGCATAGAAAATCTAAACATCTGCAGACAAAGGTATGCAGGATTTAGGTGTGAATTAAACATGAAATCAGTATTGTATTGGGTGCTGCTCCAGGCAGTATAAAAGATGTGGTGTAACAGGGATATATATTTCCCTTAATACATGATACGCATAGTATATATACATAGATATATACACTAAACAGGATTCCAGTCTGCTACGTCTCTTACCCAACCGTAATATAACTTACAGGTGTGACATACATCTGGAATGAATGATCAGCAGAGAATTCCAGAATACTGCTGTAATCAGACCTCAAATAATAAATAATTTCATGAACCCAATTCCTAATTATTTGACTATTCCTTTTAACAGCGACCTCTTTTTGGCGCTTTTGCAATGTTTATGACATAGAAGCTCAATCCATGACAGTGGCAGTATAGATAAGCATGAAATTGGTAAAAATTATTCCTATTGCTATGTAATTTAATTTTTGTTGTCATAAACATAAGTCCCTTTCATCTTTTTCCTATGGTGTAGAAAATACTTTTTCAAATTAGTAGGTAAGACTCACAAAAAAAAAAACCAAGACACTGTTTCCAAATTTGTTCTTTCTCCTTATACTGGTCATGATAGTTTCAATATTTAAACCATTGCATAACAACAGAGGAACCACTCTAAATGCTTTTTAGAAAATCTCTGTTTACAGTTTACATCTGTATTAATAAATCTCTGAGTCATGTCAGCAGCTTGATTTGTAGTTTACCCTCAAGTGACCTCAGCCTTTCTATTTAGTTTCTTCAGGGACAAGATTTCTTCAGGAGTCTGTCTGATTTGGTGCTGTTTCTATGAGAGGGAATATTTGGCTGCTAGTCCTAGACTAGTATTTTAATGTAAGAAGCCTTTTAATTCCATGATCATAATACTTTTAAGTTAAAGTTACTTGTTATCTCTTAAAATTAACATCAATGTGACAAACAAGTGTCAGCAGAACAGAAACTTTTGAGGAAGTTTTGATGTCTGCAGTTTATATGGCAAAGACTATACAAGTAGTAGCAAGCATTGCTAACTTTTCTTGTAGCGATTTTAATGCTGTGTCATGCGTCCATTTTGTGACTACTTTGTAGCTGTCCGTAGAATTTTCACACATGTATAGTCACTGTCAGCTGGTATTTCAACTTGTTTAGAAGGACATAAACAATTTTATTAGAATTTTAAAAATTCACAAGCTAAAGGAGACCTGAATTTCTTACTGTAATTTTATTCATAGATAACCTTCAGCCTTCTGAACATGGTCATCAGACATGCTGGTCCTAGGAGAAAACAGACAAAGCTGCCTGTAAGAAGCACTGTAGGCTTTCTCAGCAAGTACAGCAAAGTGGTTTTGGCCAAACAGAGGGAATGATCACTGATTTCACACATGTACACTTTAAAACAATGCTAACTGCATAGATGTGAGCAATCTCAGGAAGGAGAAAAAAAGCAACTCAAGCCAATATCTACTTTTCAGCAGAGTCCAGTATTTTTTGTGAAGTTTCTGATTTCAACACTATGGAAAGCTATGGAAATGTGGTGGAAGAGATGACAATACTTATTTCACCTGGTAAAACAGAGATTTTAGGGCCAACTCTGTGAGAAACATCATGAACTTTAGGAAATAGTGCAAGAAATGAGAGAAGATGCATGCTGGGGCATATTAGACATTATTTGAACTGTCATTTGAGTAGAAATAACAAGAAGCTGTATTTTCACTGAAACTAGGCAATAGAAGACAGAAAAGCCAATTAAACAGCATGGCTAAAAGAATTCACATGAGCTTTGTATCACTAGTGACTAACTCGTGTTTAATTCAAGGTGATCTTCATGATATACCTAGATCAAAAGATATGTAAATGGAGATACGAGTTTTAAATGGAATTACAAAGAAATGTTGGAAATAAAGAATTCTTGAAGGGAGGCCGCTTAATCTACCTGGTAGTATGCAATACCTGCAATCCAGTAACAAATGTTTAGTTACAGTTCTACTGAAAAAACTATGTTTTAGTGGAACCCAGCAGATCAGATGAATTACAGTCTCATGAACTCCACTGCTGTTGTCATTTATCTGATGGTATGTTCTGGAAAAATTCCAGAAAAAATAAACTGAATTAACATCTTCTAATGCTTATCTTCACTGTATCATCTCATCCAAAAACAGATGTGAAAAGTAGGAAATTGATCATGAAAGATCTAATTACACAGTACATTTCAAGGTAATTTTTGAAGGTGTATTGGTCATATTCTCTGAATAAAACACTAGTGATCAATTGACATTTAAAAGGAAGGATATTTGGAGAAAAAAATCAAGTGCTTTTGCTACATCTAAATTTGCTAAACTAGGCATTTTCTGAACAAATGCATTCATCACTGAAATAAATCTAATTGTGCAGTGCCTGAAACTCTTTGAGGGGATAGGAGTTTTCCTGAGCATTGTACATTTGTACTGGTTCATGTACTCCTTTAAAATACACAAGCTTCAGAAAAATTTACTTTGGTCAAGAGATTCAGAAATACACACAGAAAGGGAAGAAACATAACTAGTTTGAATTTGTCATGACAAAGGTTAACAGCACAGTCCTAAGGCACCCTTCCAACTACAATTTGATTGAAGATTCTAACACAACTATTAATAAATAAGAAAAGCCTATGCACTTAATCAAATATTTAAGATAAAATAATAAAATAGGTGGTGAAAACAGATTAACTATTCTGGATAAGGAAGATGGATATTGCCAGAAAAAGTTGAAAATTCAGCTAAAATGGGGATACTAGAAACATGGTATTATACATTTTTTCATATTCATTTGGGGATAAATTTAGCTGTGAGACAATGGAACACTTTGACAAAAGACCTAAGAGACTAATTCATGGGCATTATAGGAATTCCTGCAATAGCTAAGGACATGATACAAACTCACAGAGAATATGAGGATGCCCTGAAAAAAGCAGTGAGAGAATAGCAAGTTGGATCAGGTAACATCGAGGACACAATGAAAGAAATCAAATGCATTAACTACATGTTCTCTCCCTGGAAAACTAATCCAATTGACAGAAAAGCTGCAGTCATAATCTGGTACAAAGCTCCTATACGACACAGAAGTGCTGTGGAAGATTAAATTCCCTGCACAGTTATTCCCAATGAAGAATCGCTGCCCTGCTGAGACGAAAGACTGTTCCAGAATGAGGCTGGGAAATGTACATGAGAACGTAACAAAGTATTGGAAAAAGTAAATTCATCAGCAAAACTGGGATGCTGCACACAAGCCAGTATCATTCAAACAATGTAGTCCAAAAATAGCTTAGAAACTGGCCTTTTACAGGACTACAACAGTAGGTGTAATGGGAGACAGACAGTTGTAACGTAAGAAAGAGATTCTCAGCTTAGAAATTACTTATCATTGCATATGCTTCAAAGAAATGTCAACAAGTATATAAATAATTGGTCAAAACACAGCAGACTGTCTAAATTCCAGATGATATTTAATTTTCTTGGAAAATTATTGGTCAGAAGCCTGGTGGCATCAAGATGTCTTGAACAAAAGAGCAGTTTCTTCTGGAAAGCCTCCTTGTGATAAGTATTATGGTGGGGTCTAGCACCATGCATAACCACCTCTTATGGATGGTGCAGAGGTATCCTTGAGTCGTTGTGCTGTTCTGCATGGTGGCTTAGGAGAATTCCAAGTTGGAGCTAAAAACTAAGTTAAATAATTAATTTTAGGGCAAATAAGTCAGGGTACTTATCAAAATCAGGAGGATACTTATCAAATGACACTAACTGCCAAAAAAAATCAGCTCAAATGTTCTAGCCTCTCAGGGGTCCAATTTCTTTTCCAGAAGCAAGAGAAATAAGAACAAGCAAGAAAGAGAGAGAACAGCACCATTTTGAGGCTGTTAGCTGAATGGCACCCTTTGGACTAAAATCACCTTGAATGACTGAAAGCTTGCAGTGGGGCTTTTTCTGTCCACCATGAGTACTGTAATTACTGCAGCTGTAATCACTGGGTGGGGTCTGGGCTTTTAATCCTAAAAATGGTCTCTAGTAAGACACTCTGACCCGAAGCAAACATGTAGGTACACATGCAAAGAGAGTAGCTTACTTCTAATAACTAACTTCACACATCTGTGAAAGGAAGATTGCTTTTAGGATTACTGCATAATTCATGCCCTAACATAGCTGACATGAATCTAACTTTTCCAGTTATAACTGCATTCCTCCCTTGTCAGCTCATCTCTTTTCTTACCTAATTAGAAGTCAAAGTTTCTGAATATCGAAGGCATAATATTATTTTAATTTACAGATAAACATTAGTCAGTCTTTTATTTCCAGTAAAATTCCAATGTACTAAAAATGTCCATTTTCTAGTGTTTCTAGAAAAAAGTATTTGGTCACATACTATATTTGCACTTATTAGATGAACATGTAGAAATGCACCTACAAATTAATTTCTTTAAATAATATTAATAAATGTCTTCAGAATGTGTTTTAGCTTAAATTAAACATATACTGGAACTGCCACCCAGTGCTTCTACTGGAAATTCCATTTAATTCATTCGAATACATGTATAAGAGAGTAGACTAAAATACAACACGAACAAATTAATGTTTTGGAGGTTTATTTGCAACAAGCAAGTTTCATTTTTTGAGTAAAATAAGCAAACATTCTCTCCAGTCATCACAAGGAATGGACAGCAATTGAAAAGACAAGTGAAATCTCTATGACATTTCAATCTCATCAAGAAAGCTTTCTAAGTAAATATGGGAACAGGAGATAACACAAATAACTGCATATAAGCAAAAGATCTTAGAAATCAATTCATTGCTTTGGTGGTAGTCTATGAAGCCATCTGCACAAAAAAGATGCTCTCAGGCAGCTAGACTCCAGTAAGCATTCTGGCAGCAAAGCCCTATCACTGCAACAGCTTGAAAAAAGTAAAAAAGAAGACCCAGTAGAAAAGCTTACAATGAAGGGATACACCACCACTGTGAAAAATGGGATATCCTGGTACAAAACAAGCACCGACAACAAGCAGACTGCAAATTCTGTGTCCACTAAGTTATTTCAACTTACCTTATTTGCTTTTTTTTTTCTGTTCATATTTCTGCATTTACATGTTTGTCAGATTCTGTCAAATATTCAGAGCATGTTTCAGATACTGATTGCTGCAAGCAGTATTAATAAGGTACAAGTGCAAGCTTTGTACAACTGTATAATCTCCCCTAGATTGTCACTAAGTATGCATTAGAAATTCTTACCAGGAATAACTCCAGAAGCAGCACTCAACCTCCTTTTAAAATGCCAGTATTAATGTCCATAAGAACAGTGCAGCATCTCAGTATTCTATTATTACAGAGTGTATAAAAAAAGTTTTCACAGAATATGTAATAGGATCCCATACAGGAGAGACCCAAATCAATAACAACTCTAAAACAAGAGCCTTTGTGACAAAACCTGACAGATCTACCCTCAATGGAAAAAAATAAAAAACAAAACCAACTCCAAACAACTTCTGCAGCGAACAATTTAACAAGGATAGTGCAAAGTTATTCTTCAATACAGGAGTGTCCATCTTCATGCCATCTTCAGCATAACACCCAGTGCATATGGATCATCCAAAGAAAAAGTGCAACTGTACGATGAACAGAAGCACAGCAGATCCCTAGGAACATCCAAAAATAATTGAACAAAAATGGGGATGTTAGGTAGATTCAAAATACAGTTGGAGGAGAGTGTCTGTGAACAAGTACTATGTCATAAGAACTATGAAAATCAAGGCAGGTTTCCAGCAACCAACAAATTGTTCATAGTTGACAATCTTATCAAGCACTGCAGAGATTCCCAGTAGTGGGATACACTGAATGCACAAGATAGAAATAAATCAGCATAGCTGCAAAAACCAGAGTTTACAAAATTGCAAAAGAAGCTGCAAAAGAAATCCCCAATTATTTGCCAAAAGCTATGTTCAAAAACATTTGCTGCAAAAAAAGTGCAAGAAAATCTCACTGCGTTTTGAGCTCTACATTAGGTATTTAATATATGCTAAGACACAAACTTGGTTCTGCTTTCTTCTCCGTACTTACCAGTATACAGAGGAGATTAAAAGCTGTTTTATCCAGCTTGATGAGGATTACCGTACTAACTCCGTAGGCGTGGATGCTTACATACAGAATAGTTAGAATGAGCTTGGCCAGTGAAAGCTGTGTTAACATTCTGTATCAGTGTTAACTCACTGATACAAAAATCCCTGTAAGAGCTGTCTCAAGCATGAATTACAGAAACACTGAAACAGTTCTCATTTATACCATGAACTAAACCCACCACTTGTGTCTAGATGGAGGAAAGACATGGAAACATTACTGTCCTTCCTTCATGTCAGACATACTGAATGTTGTTTTCTTACATATGATGTATTTCACAACAGAAAAACCCGACAATGAGGCTATAGCAGCAAAACCCTAATTCAGAAATTTATTCTGCTTAATGAACATATTACAGAACTATGAGGCCCTAGAAAACAGAAGAGGACAAAGATAATGGATAAGGACAAGGATAAACTGATGCGATCTGATCAGACAACTCAAGTACAAGAAACTGTCTTTGACCTAAGTAAAATAATTTCCATTTGTTAAACAAGCAAACAAAATATATAGAGGACAGCACTGCAGTATCACATGGTCTCTTGTGTTTTCTTTATTCCCAGTGGTGTTACTGAAGCATCAATTTTCAGACTTAATAGCTTGCATACATACTATATGTAAAAATCTACGTGGCTTTCCCATGATGCCCTCACCTCAGGACATACAGATCAGGTACTTACGACCCTCATCTGTAGTCAGTCAGCTTTATTGCAAGGCTACCAGTGATCCAACAAAAATCCTGTTCTGACTCCAAAGTTATGGCAAAGACTTCTCTGCTTACCGCACATTAGGTTTAAGTTGTCAGCAGTATAGCAGTCTTCTCACTCTTGGGCAAGCACTGCAGCCAAAAAAAAAAGTGAAAGGACACAAAGGACTGACCTTGGTAAGAGGTTTGCTACTGATTTCAGTAAAACCAGGATTCCACTTTTAGGGAAGGTATTTCCAGAGATGAGGCATACTCTTGGGGGTACTGCTCTTTCACAGAAGGCAAAAGGTTATTCTGTAAATAGACTAATAAAATTTGATGTCCATCTATTCCGGACTAGCAAAATGAGGTGATGTTTTTATTCTCACTAATTACAAGAATAGAGACATGCTAAGTAATGTTAAGTAACATTGATACTAGCCAAACTGGCAATAGCAAAAGCATTTAAACTGCCAGAAAATACTTTCAGTCAGTGAGAATACCCTTCCTGAGTGGGAATAAGGAGAAAAAGGTGTAACCTTAAGGTGAAAGGTGATTCTGAAAGGATTTATACAAACACCTACTACACCTGGAAATTGGATTTGATGACTAAGAAGGTCCCTTTCAATCCTTTGTTCTAAGTGAGAATTAATTCAGAAACAGACATTAAGGAAAGGTTTGGAGGTGCAAGATGGCATAATGGAAATGTGTTAAGTTGCAATTATGTGAACTTGCACACTAGGTGCAGACATTATGGTACATTACAATACCCAAACTACAGAAGGTAGACCCCTGAGTTACAAAGCCACAGATAATCTGGAGACATATTTTTAATGTGAATAAATATTATAATTAAAAATTAACATATTAATGCAAAATAGGCATAAGCTGTTAATAAAAACAGGTGGGGGGGGTTATTTATAGGCCATTAATTCTTCATCTAAAATGAAACAAAAATATAACTGAAGTAACTAACTAATTTTCATTTATAAAAACTTCAGTTCTTCATAATATGCAAGTCCCATATTTTCAACAATATAAGTCTGTGGATGCTATTACTTAATTAAAAAACACCCAAAGAAGGTTGAAGGAGGATAAAAAGGCATTGTAATTCTTAATTTTACAAGTGACTTTGTGATGTCTTACTGAAGGGGCAAATAGTGGCTGTTAATGAGGAAAATTCACATAAAAAGGTACCTTCCTTCCAATATCTCTAACACAAAAATGCTATACCCTAACTATATCGGGCTGAAAGAATACTCTTTCACCTCTAAAAATAAAATAACTTCTTTTCTCACAAACACAGAGAGGGAGATGAATGTGCCCTTAAAAACCAAGTATGACTAAGGAGTAGAAAACTGTTCATCACTCAGTCTGGAAAACAGGAACATCAAATTAAACCCATAGCTACTACCAGAGGGAAAGAAAATTCATGATTCTTCCCCAAAACACTCACAAAGATAGGTACCTGCTGAAACTTCTCTATGGTGTGACTGGATATCAATTTTCAAGGCTGATCCTTATTTATCACTTTGGCCAATGGCTATAGATTTGGCCATCTTGTCTGGCTAAATAACATAGTACTAGCAGTCACACTATAACCACACTAGGCTAATACTGGGATGCAGCTGAAACAGACAACTAACAAGAGCAGTGACTGACTTCACACAATACCAAGCAGCAAGGGAGGAGATGACCTCTGTCAGCACAGGGGCAGAGTACCTTTGCTTGGTAACCTATCCATGAAGACGAATTAGTTTTGCTAATCTTGCAACTGCACCCCAAAGCCAAGGTGATGCAATATAAATACACCTTATATTTCAGCATCACAGATACACATCATGTAGAATGGGGTTTCTCTAGGCCTAGATGGGAAAGTTACATATGCTGCCCCACTTACACAAACATAGCTAAATATTCTGCTTAAAAGTGTGGACAGAAAAACAGAATATTATTAACCTGAAATAATCCATAAACTTTTCCAGCTGATTAGTATGTATTTGAATAGAGAATTCCAGTCCTTGGTCATACAGAACATGGTTTGAAATCAGTTGCTTCTATTCTCTCTTTTGTTTCAGTGAGCACAGGACCTTGAGAGTTAGTCTGAGTGAAGCATTGAAGGACTTTCTTAGAACTTTAGCAGTGGAGATGAGGAGTCCTCCATGATACAGAAAATCTACCCCAACCCCCTCTCCAAAACCCAAACAACCTAATTCAAGTCCCTAACTCAAATAAAAGACTCTATGCAATAATCAAGGGCTGCATTTTCATGATCATCCATAAGGCAATAACTACTCTTCAAAAATCCTATCTAACTGTATGACTTGATACTATATTCAATCATTTATACAATGAAAAGAATGAGCTGAAAAGTCTTTCGGTGCAAGGTCTTTCTTCAAGGAAGAGGTATAAGTCTGCATTCTCTTTATGGATAACACACTTCATAAAAAAAACTATGGGACATGAAACTTTGAACACTTACTGGTCAGTTATTACAACAAAACTACATAACTACAGAAGTCACTATCTAAAAGCTGTAAATAGACCTAGTGATTATACCTTAGTTTCTTCTCTACTCTCTAAAAGAAAAGATTAACAGGTTTGCAGGATGCTTTTCATCTGAATTAACAGGTACTGGCAAAGTTTTTTTGCATATTCTATCCATTCTTAAAATGAAGATAATCAGACCTTTATTCAATCATCTAAGCTAGAAACCTTGATTATTCTGCAGAACTGTAATACTGTCCATCTTTGTGACTTCAGGAGGGCTAGATTTTGAAAAAGAACTTATTTAGCAGCAACATTTGTATTATAGTCCCAAACTTACTTAACTACACCTTAAATACATGTTTATTTGTTCATTAAATAAGCATTAAAGCATTAACAAATTGTGTTGTTATCCTGAAGAATTCTTAGTAAGACTTGTTCTCCTGAAACAGAGATTGGTAACTGTTTCTCATGAGTGGAAAGTATGCAATTTAAGGCAGTTGACAGATGTAAGTAGAAGAAAAACTGCCAACAGCTAGTGCTTACTGAAGTTGCAAAATGAAACTGTGATGCATAACATTGAATTGACACTGCAACATTTTCATTACCCTGGGAAAGCAAGCCTTATTGCATGAACAGAACAGACATTGTCATATCAGCACTGGATGCTTATTGTTGGAAGCATTTTCTGTGACTAAAATAGACTTGGTGATGATGTCTTATACTAGAAAGACATGAAGAATCTATGTTATAACATGACAGAAAAGTGGATGGTGTAAAAAGAAATAGAAAAAAAGAGAAGAAGCAGATCAGAAATTGCTAATGAAAATACTGAAGACAGAAAAAATCTTAATGAGAAAAGGAGAACCCCTCCAAAAAGAATAACCTAAAAGAGACAGCAAATAGTGTAAAAGCATCAGTAACATTGTCTGCTGGCACCAGCCAACTAGAAAAAGTAGTGCCTCTAAACTTCAGAATGCAGAATCTTAAAGTAAAAATAAATAGATGAGTTTGACAGACATTAGTAAGAATAGAGTATTAGTTATTTGAAATACCCATCTCTATCTTTGGTCACTGACAGCATAGTACACTTAACAGACTTCTGAAGTAAACCTTTGATTCAGTAAAGTATTCAATCAAAACCAGTCTTAGGAACAGCTTTATTGAAACCATAAATTTATGTTCAGTTCTGTTCAACATTTGGCAAAGTTCAGCATCTCCACTAGACATTTTCCCTCCTCCCAAATGGCTTACCATTTTTAATATTGGAAGCTTTTCATGTCTGAGATAATGTTCATTGCCATCAAGTTTTCATCAGAACCCTGAATCTGTGCTACAACTTAGTCTTCTACAAGTTATATCCCTTGAGTCAAATATGTGTCGGGCTACCCATTGTCTCTCGGGGCACAATAGGACGTCCGGGGATCACCTGTGACAAAAACAATGATTCCATTAGTCTGAATTCGCAACAGGAGATTCATTTATTAGATAAAACAATCTTTCATGGAGCATTTAACGTTATCATTTTAAAACTTAAAAAAAAAAAAAAAAAAACAAAACAAAAAACACAAAACCAAAACATCATCAAGAACAACCTTTTCCTGAAAGCACTGATGAGAGCTCTAATCCAATCATCAAGATAGAGAGTTTTTTATAATATAAATTTAAAATACAAGAATAGAACTGAAAAGAGTCACATAGCTGTGTTCCTTAGTTCTTCCATATGTGATCTCTCTGATCTTACAAATTTTGGTCAGAGATTACTCATGAGTTCATTGTTCTTTTAAACACTCATAGAGCTGTCTTTACAGAACTGTCTGGACCTAATGCAGCAGAGGCAGACTTAGCATACAAAAAGGTTTTTCCCTTTTTCATTGCCATCTCATTCAGAGAAGTAGTTAACACACATACATAAGTCTGAGCATGTGTGCAGTGCCAGTGAATGTAACTGTATGTTGCTGCTCTAAGGCCTTGGGGCCTCAGCAATGTCTGACTTCTCTGTTTTCTTCACTAGTAAGAAAAACAAGTGGTTTAGCAACAAAACATTTGGGCCAAGGACATCCAAAACTGGGATAAAGTACAAAACCCCAAATACATCTAGCACAGAACAGAGATGGGCAAGAAGCTAAATGCAGCTTTGTGCCCTGATGTAGTAGATGCTAGTTACTAGCTTGGCATCAGTCCATGTGTTATCCCAACGCACGTCAGGTCTTAGCAGACAGGACAGGCACAGAAGAGTGAGGGTGAGACTGCTGGAGGCTCCCTTCCAGCACAGGGGTCTGTTGGAGGGGTACTCAGGACACCTTTGGGCCCCAGTACATAAAAAGCCCAGAAAAAAGCAGCCCACTAGGCTAAGAGAACAGTTGCAAAAGGCAGAGAAAGAGCAAGAGGTGTCATAGCACTCAATAGAGCTTTCTTCATTGACCTTAAGAATGCTCCAGTCCTACAATCACTGAGTACCCCAATCCCTTTGTCAAAGTGACAAGTGCATGTTAACTGAGATTAGTTTACTGCTCGTAACATTAAAATGTCAGTTAACATGCACCTGTCACTTTGACAGGGGGATTTGCAACCTCACCTTGTTCTTGATGCATTGTTTTTCTTAATGTGGGTAACAACAAAGGCATAAGGATACTAGCAGTCACTGAATTTGCATGTAATATCACATAAATCACGTTACAGGATCTCTTCAGATTTCTGAGATTCTCCAGTGTTCATAGTTTCAAGTAAAAATCCCACTTGTTGCAAAAAAGTACCAGTAATCTTTAATCCACATTCCCCAAAAGTAGTTATTTCATCTTTATAGAGTGGAACTGTTGAATGACCTTTTTTCTGATCAATGAATGTTAGTGATGGAAAACGAGACACATTAGAGCGACTCATGCCAAACTTCTTCCAAAGTGAGCCCTTCTAATTCTTTTTAAAATTAATTATTAAAGAAAGCACATCAGTTTAAAGTTCAAGTTGCATGAATGTGCTACCGAAATATGGGCATTCAAATCCTTATGCCTTGAATGTTTCCCTTGAACTTTGTTTCAAAGTTAAAAGATCACAGACATCATAAACCAAATTCAGTCTTTGTGTAGGCCAGCATTAAATTGCAGCTGTTCCCATCAGGACTGAATTGGTGTCAGGCACCTGTTAAGCCACCATAAAAATAACTCAAACCAAAACAGACCAGAACTATGAAACTTATTACAAGTCAAGTACATTAAATAAAAGAGGATCCTACCAGTTGCATCATCAGCTTCTGTGTCTAGAAGAGCATCTACTGAAGCCATGCTTGTGACTATGAAGGAGTCTGTAGTATCAGACACTCCTCGCTTGCTGAGACAAACTTCTTTGAGATACTGACTTCTCTGCTTTGATCAGTGTCTTTAACTAACCTCCTGACTGTCAGGAAGGTTACACCACTTGTTGAGAAGATTTCCTAGGCCTTCCTACTATTCCTCAATGCACTTTATTTAATCAAAAGTCCACAGGTTCAATTTGTAGTTATCTTCAAAAATATTTATATAATAGAGAGTGGGACAGAGATGCAAGATGTTCTCCCCCACAAAATCCACCTTTTTGGTAAACTGTTAAATACTCCTTATTTCTGATAGTCCTCTCTTGCAAAGAAGGAAGAAAGTCTTCAGTGAGATACATTTTCTTCAGGAGGTATCTTCTGTTCCTCCCTGACCTTTTTCCAGAAGAATTTTCATCCTGTGTTCTTTTTCCTCAATAAGTGTGCCCGCAAAATACTTAATATAGGTTGTTGTAAATTCAGAAGTTTTTTTTTCTTATTACAGTTCTGTAAAAAGCTGCAACTGTCTTTATAAATAGTAAGTTACAAATTAGTTGTATGTATGTCAGATTTTTTTCAATGTACACTCTTCCTGTATAATCTGAGTTAGTGTAAACAAGGCTCAGTAAACTTTCTTCTTCATAGTCAAAAATATTAGGCCAGGGTTTTCTAAATACTTATGTCTTGTCATAAATTTACTTGCCTGAGTGATCCCTTGTTAATTCAATGACACATTTAATAGTGGTGCTACATAAGTAAAGTTATGCCCAGACAGAGGTTTTTGCAGGATTAGTCAAAATCACTTTGCACATCTTTTTGTAGCTTATTAATTATGTTCTTCCCAAAGTTACCTTTTATCCATGTACTACATAAAATTTACTTTGAAAAAGACTTTAAAACTTTTTCTTTTTTTTCCTAAAACAGGCTATAATCTATTTCCTATCTTGTACCAAGTATCTCCTCGTTTTAAGTAAGCCTTAATTTCGGAGGGTAAACCAGTACCTAATTCATTTGCCAGTCTAAAATAATTTCTGTTCAGAAGAAGGCTCTATTCTCCTAGCTGTAGGAGATAACTGTTGCCAGTTTGCTGCAGTTCTTAACAGCCACTAAGACAGAAAAGGTAAGAACAAGAAATTCAGTAAGTGAGCCAGTGAGCGTGTGTCAGGATTCAAGAGGGATTACATGAGATCTACAGCAAAGAATATGCACATGCATAGCGCCCAATGATTCCCTTATTTTTCCAGAAAACAGATACCATGTTTATTTCAGACTTATTACCAGACACGTCTGTATTGCGAACTCCCCAGACAAATGCTGAAGTATATATTTAGTAATTAAGGGCTACGAGAGTATCACCCTTTCCCCTGGAGTAACCCCAGTAATATGCCTATCTCAACCCTTTCTCCCTCCATCTGAAAACCTCCCAGGGAACAAGGGTAGTCAAGTGCTGGGTTGGAGTCTGATTCTCCTCTCCAGTACATAACATTGCAGTGTGTAAGCCTGCCAGCTCCAGTGAACGAAATTTCTGTCAATGAAAGGAGGAAGAGAATACAGCTTTTAGAATTGACATAGAAAAGAAAAAAATAGCATCTGTTAGTCTTTGTTTCTGTGTGTTGGCATGCAGCTATGGCTGAATTAAACTGAAATGTATAATCCATTTGAATTGCCTGACTTCTTAACCTTAGAAAGTTATGCATGCCACTGTTTGCCAGAGTCCAATACCAGCTACCTTTATTATGCTAATTTACACCAAAGCCTGAGCTCAAGTTCCTCCTCAGATGAATTTTAAACTACTAGCTAGTGAACTTAGTGGAGTTGTAATGAAGAGCTTGACAGCCAGTTATGAAAAAAATAAAAGACAGCATCTCAGTCATCATGGAGTGAAATTCTGCTTTCATTATGAATGCAGCTCCTCTCACATGCTCCTGTAGTTTTGTCAATGAAAGATGCACAGGCCTTTTACAGCACAGATTTGGTACACGTGCACAGCAGCTGGTCTGACATGATAAAGCGGAATGAATCTGAAGAAGTTCCTGCCTGTCTGACCAGTAATCCATGAATTAAGAGGGATTTACTCAATAGACCATCAGAGATTCTATGCTGTCAAAATTAGAGATTTCATTTTTTAAGAATGTGCCTAAATCTGTTTTCTGTCAGATGTTTCCCATTCCCCAAAGACCTAGGTAGCAAGTGGAGGTGAACACAGAAAATTAAGTGTCTTGGGGTTTGGGGGGGATTTTCTTTTTTAATGAATCCTGTAACGTCTGTAACTTCATATTTGCTTGATTTGAACCTCCAACCATAATATTGATTACAAGAGACATTTCTGTAGCCCAGAGAAAATCAGTCAGCGGAACAGCATGCAGCATGTGCAGGCACACACTGTATGCCGCAGCAGCATCCTCAGTACCATGTCGAAATTTCATTCTTAAGTAAGGCTTACTTGTCTGTTTTGCCAGGTGGGAACTGTCGGGAGCTAAAAATAGCATCACGATTAGGTGGCGGGTGCTAAAAATACACTTACCGGCTCGATCACCGACTCGGAATGAAAGCTACAGCCCTTGGCACCTGTCACAGCTCATAACCGCTGGCTGGGAATGGAGGCAAAGCGCGCCCAGCCCGGGAGTTCCGCGCCCGGGCAAAGTTTCACTGGCAAAGAGTCCCCAGCGCTGCACCCCACTTCCACGGTCCCCGGCCCCCACCGCCCCTTACCCGCATTCCTCAGCTTCTTGTTGCGGTAGACGGAGATAATGACCAGGAGGTTGCCCAACAGGTCCACCACGATGGTGAAGATGAGGATGGCAGCCAAGGTGGAGGTCACCCACGGCGGGCGGCGCGGGGCGCCCTCGGACGGAGGGTCCTGCGGGAGGACGGAGCTGTTCAGATCGCTCTCGTTCCCTCTCATCCTGAGGCCGCACCACCGCCTCCCCGGGCAGGGCCGGGTGCAGGGCAGGGCGGGGCGGGGGTCCCGGCGGGGATCCCGTCCGCCCAACCTATGGCGGAGCGAGGCTGTCGAGAGCAGGCGCTCCCCCTTCGGCCATGGCCACGGCCGCGGCTGCGTCTCGGAAGTTCCAGTTCGGAGGGGGGACACTTTTATACCCCTCCCGCGCCTCCCGCCCCGCCCGCCGCCGCCACCGCTGCCGCCAGGTGACACCGGCCCGGCACGTGCGCGGCCGGGGGTTCCAGCTGCCGCCCGGCGGCGAAGGCGCAGCGCCACAGCGCCCCTCCGTGGCGCCCGCCTGGCGCGGCGGCCCTGTTCCATTCACAGATCTGCTCTGCTTCTTCCCCCCATTCAATCTGCCGGCGTCCATTCAAACCGGCCGCTCCATTCAAGGCGGCGCCGCGAGAGGCATCGATGGGCTCTGCTGTCTGCGGTTATGTGGTTCACAGCGGTCGGGGCTATTTTTAGCTCTCCCATTTAATGCCGTATCTTACTTAGGTGCGGCTGAATTCTGCTCCCCCCTTTCCCCGTCTTTATTTAACATCGCACTCGCAAGGGAACGTGAGCTGGGAGAAGCCCCGCCGGGCAGCGGAGCGGAGCTGCTATAAAAAGCTCCTCTAGAAGCCACGCTCGCCGCGGGAGGGGGGCAGCTGAGGACTCGTGTCCCGGGAGTGCCACGTGCTGCCGCTGCAAGGGAGGAAAATGGGGGAACACGCCACCCCGGTACCCCCCGCGCTTTCTCCACCCCCTTGGCAGAGTGGGAGAGCCGGCCGCCGCATCTGCGAGCCCGGTGAGGTCTGGCTCCGCCGTTTACCCAAAAGCAGCGCGGAGGGAATAGGGAGCCATTGCCCGGCCGTGGTGAGGGATCGGCTGGGGGAGCGGGGAGTACCCCTTCACGTCCTCTGACCGTGGGTGTTCCGGTAAAAAAACCCAAAGGCACTTTCTTCTGACTGTGATAACGTCACTGAAATCTTCTCGCTGGTGTAGAGCTGTTTAAAACATCTGAGCAAACTGGGCATAGGGATTACTCTCCCCTTCAGGACAGCGGGCTGCCAGCGCAGACAGCAATCCCCACTGTGCTCAGCTGCGCGCGCGGCTGTGGCAGCCACGGGCCGCTCTCGCGAAACACTGACTGGGATACTGCTGCTGGGGGTACCTGAAACCCCCGCGGCGGTGGGGGCTTGGGGCAGTCCGCAGTAGGAGCACAGGGCTCCTCCCGCGGCGTCGCAGGTTCCGCGGGGCGCTGCGGAACGTGGGACGGGTGAGGCTCCTGCTGCTGCCCCCGCCAAGTCGCGCTCCGCAGCCTGCGCTGAGCTGCTCGGAGGTTGCGGTTCGTACTTGTAATGGCAGTCCTAGATGATGGATAATTAAAGCCACCGTTATGAGCGCTTAAAAAACGTTATGACTAACGGCGATTCCACCGGTCACGTTACGAAACGGCGGCGGGCGTGTCAAGAAAACCTGCGGCCGTTGGCCCCGCGGCCGAATCCGGTCCTTGCTGTGGAGACCTCGGCAAAAGCCGCAGCGAGAACTTGTCCCCCGAGGTGCTATCGATGGGCACGCTTTCCTCCCCAGGACTGAAACCCCCCTTCGCGCCCCCCGGGAGCAGCTGACCCGCCACAGCTGTCAGCGCGGGTGCGGAGAGGCGAGGAGTCCCAGCTCACACGGCGCGGCTGTGCTGGGCTGTAAAGGCTGTAGGTGTCAGGGAAATCCGGAGCTCCCGGTTCAGCCTTTTTCCTTGTACCAGCGCAGGCAGCGGAGCACAGAGCGCAGCGGCTCATCCTCCCGCTGCTGCGTGAGAGTGCTTTTTCCGCGGAGGAGAGCTGGCTTACTCGATTGCTTATTGCTTCCCTCCTGCCACGATAAACAGCAGACCCGGAGATATGTGCCGGCATTACCTAGCAGTCTCTAACCGCTTTCCCGGGGACAGCAAAGCCCAGCTCTGAAGGCGGAGAGCAGCAGTTCGCGCTGCGGGGGAGGTTGTAGTAGGTGTCTCCTCACCGAGGTTCCTGGGCCCCTGGGAACACGGTGGTGAGCACACCCTGTCACTTACAGACTTAGACCACATACACACACACACCCTTCCAGGTGATCCTTCAGAGAAAAACAAGTGCACCTTGTAGGTACATAACAAATAGGTTATCAATAAGTGGGAAAAGATTAAAATTAGGGGTAGTCAGTAGAAAGGACCATCAGATCAAGGGTAGACACATGGAGACAGATAGAGCTGCCTGGCCTTCAGTAGACCTCAACGGGTGTTTCACTGAACAGGGAGAGTTGCAGTGTTCCACAAGGTTAGGTAGTTTTAATAAAAAGGTAGAAAAGTGATCACAAAAAGCCCAGGATTTTGCTTCAAAGAAAGGGAATCTGGTCCATTTGGGGACTGCTGTCATTTGTCTCATCGTTGGGATGTTCAGCAACCTTTGCAATTTAGACCCACAGGGAAACTGCGACATCACTTGGTCCCACTTGTGTCTTTGTGCCAAGAGTGTATACTGGGCATAAGGGCTGCTTCTGCTGATGAAAGCAATGCTTAGGGAAGGGAATGCTTTCTGAAAAGGGAACTGGACAGGTCCTGTCAGAAAGCCCTATGAGAGCTAAGAGTGACCCAGGCACAAAAAAGGACAAGGATACATTGAGAAACCTTGTGCTGTTGCTCTGTGCTGACATTGCTTCCTGGGGAGTGGGTGCTGAGAATCAGTATGTGGGTTGGGCTTCAGCCAGGGCTATCTTCCCCTTCCTCCCTGTCACCTAAACAGAGACACCTCATCTGGAAAAACTGCTTTCATGATGTGTTTACTTATATTTTGGAGCATTAGAGAGTTTAAGACACCACCCAAATAAGGCTGCGAAAACTGCAGAGGAGCAGAACTAACAAGATCAGGCTAGTTCACACCAATCAGTATTCAGAATCAGTCAGACAGTCTTAGAGGCAGTTTGTCTGGTACTTTCTGTTATATCCTCTGGGGCCAGTCTCTCTTTCCTCACATTTTCTACACCTTTTTTTTTTTTTTTTTTTTACATATGCATTTTTAAAGTATAAGTAACTGAAGTTAAATTATGCTTCACATGAAAGCAGCATAGAAGTCATCAAGGCACAAGAACAAGTAAATCGCTAAGTCCAGTCACCCCCTATTGTAATAATTTAGATCAGGATTGACTTCACTGTAATCAGCAAAGTTAGCAGAGATCAGAAACAGCTTTTGCTGAATTTACTTTATTACATGAAGAAACACAGAACTTACCTGGTCTGGCTTAGGAAAGCCCTCATTTGTCTTTCTTTGAGTTACACTGGGGGTGTGCCTGTTGCCAGCCTGATCTCTAGCCTTGTTTCCCAGCTGATCTTGGACTGATGCTGTAGTCTTGATATTGTTGACCCTACTAGGGCTTTCTGGATGGATGCTGGGCTTGAGACATCTATTTGCCCTGCCTGGGGCTGTAAGTTGAGGGACACCAGAAGAATGGGGAGAGGTAATGGATCCACACTTTTCATCTGAAGAGATAGGTGGAAATGTAGAAAACATTAGAAGAAATTGACAGTTGAGCTGTTTGTCAGATTGAGAGAATGAAGGCTGCCTGGCAGGTGGGACTGCGATGGTCAGTAACTGAACCAAGTGCTGAGAGTGTGTGGGTGTGGGTACCAGGCTGAAATCCTAGCGGGAAGGCAGAAGGCATAACACTTGTCTCCATCTGGAGAAATCTTCACCAGGGTACTGCATGTTTCTTCCATCAAGGGGAATAGCTGAGGAGGCTAATGACAGATAGCGTACCTTGGAAGGGTTTAACTTGAACTCAAATCCTGGAGGAAGGCCTTGGAGGGCTGTACTGGAATAAGAAAGTAGATAAGTTGTGGTGTTTGTGGCAGTGAAGCAGCAGCTTCTGATATCCTTTGTATTCTCATGCCTTTCTCTTCTGCAGAGAAGCCCAGGAGCTGCATGAAATAAATAAAAGCAGATTTTGTTCTGATCAATCCCAATAGGCATTTCTGTAGTGAAATGTAGAATCTATCTTCGATTTGAGGGGGAAAGGGATGAGGTAAATGAAGTGGTAGTGTGTTTCTGTGGCAGGCAGTAGCATGGAGAGTAGGAGCAGTTTCTCATTTGCATGCTCAGCATCAAATTACGTGGGTGCAGATTCTGTCTGGTGCTGTTTTTATAGTAAAGCTTATCATATAGTAAAGCTTTTTATTATAAAGACCTTCAGAGATCTCCCATTATGCAATTAATGATGCTGATGCTGCTTGGGCACTGTAGGAAAAGAAGAAACTCATAGCTCTTCTTCCACTGTGATGTTCTGAGCCACTATCACTGTCACATTTGCCAACCTCTTGGGCTGCTTTTCCAGAGCACTGACACAGTCCTTTAGTTCTTCCCACAAATGTGTCTTGACAGCTAATCTTCAGTACACAGCTCTGGAGGATACACCTATAGCTAAACGTGTGCGGCAAATCCACTTCTTCAACAGTAAAATTGGTGTGGCAACAAGTATGTTGTATCTCATCCAGGGGTGGGAGATCTCTGCTCTCTATTACATCAGACCATTGGTCTGATGACCAGTGGACTTCACTGTTCCTCCTTCTTTTAGAGGAATGATTTAATATGCTGAAATTTCATCATGTTTTGTGACCTGCAGCTCTTTTTTTCCTGCTGTATCTGTGTGACAAGTCTTCTATTTCTCTGGGTTTTTTTCTCACTTGCAATCTGTGACATTTACCTACATATTGGAAGTCCTAAAATAACTGTGTAAATTGTGTCTTGTCTATCAGTACTGGTTTGGGGCAAACGATGTAAGAGATTGTTGGGAAATGTTCCAGCTTTTTAGTTCTTCAATCAGGTCTTAGTTCTTCAAGTGCTACCTTAGTGCATACTATTTGCATTCAGAGACAGCTGTTAAAACAGTTCTTGTACAACACAGGCTGCCTCTGGCTTTGGAGTTTCCAAGGTGAAATGCCATTCACTCTTTTCTGCATTAATACTTTCTTCTCCTGCAATATGAAATGGTCTCAAAAGAAAACAATAATAGCTTCTCACTGTAGAATAGTATATTATCTAATTGTTAAAGCATTCTCCAGGATGATTAGATAATTACTTTTAAATGTTGCAAGCAGAGAATAGTATTAATCTTGACTCATCTGTGTTTTAGGGTAGGACTGTGTAATGCTGCATATTGTAGCTGACTGTTCTGAGCTACCACTTAATTTTGATTTTAAAGATGAATCTGGAGCTAACTTTGAACTTGGGGAATGGGAGTTGGGATACCAATCCTGATTGGAAACTGATACATTCTGAAGCCTGTAGTCTGACAATCAAAGTTACTGATGTAAGTCACTTAATAGCTTTGTCATCAGCGGCTCCAGAGCTGTATTAAATCAGTGTTTCTAGTGGCAGATCACACTAAGAGGCCTAACTTGCTATATCCAAATACAGAGTAAGGTTGCTTAAATACAGAGTAAGGTTGCTTACCTCAAACCACACCTCTGCTACATAATCTGTTTCCTTGCCCTGTCCATTATTTTGGCTTGTGATTCTTCAGAATATTGGTCTCTAACTGCATTTGAGAGTTGATGGATGCAGTTTCAAAATGTTAGTTGTCCACTGAGTAACAGGCAAAGTAAAAGACGGGGCAGTCTGTATTGCTGCATATTTGTGCACTGAAGAAAAAAGACAGTTTTGTGACTGCTTGCTGCTTCCTTCAAATCTTCATTTAAAATGTTAAGAATAGGGATTTCCAAGGCACTAACATTATATAGTGTGATGATATTGTCCCTTATGGAAACAGTTCCAGTCACTGCCTGGTACATACCATTTATTTGCATTAACTGTAGAAACTGAAATACTCCTGCAATAAAATTAAAATTCTGCCAGCAGCCAGAACATGCCTGCACATCCAGATTACCAACTGGCATTCTTTTCTGTTGCCTGTTTTTTTATACTATTACAGTGCTTTTTTATTTAGTCAGCTCTGAATCTTGCACTCTTTCCCGTCCACCCATTTCTCTAGTGTTCTCACTGTGCTAACCAAATGCAGGCTGTCTACTTAGAAGTTACATTTATTTTTTCATATGACAGTGAAGGAAATAGCATAGTACTTTAACAGAGCATACAAGATGGCTTAAAATAGAAATAACATTCTCTTTCTGGTTGTGTATTTTTTATGTTCACCTTTGAATATTCTGCTGTCCTGTGCTGTGTGTTTACATTTTTCCTTCTTGGCAGCAATTTTAACACCTTTCAATATTCCCTTGTATTCTCTTATATGACTGTTTTCTCAGTCTGAGTAAATTTCTTGTTTTTCTTTCCTTTTGTTTAAATACGAAGAAGAGAGGGGACATGTTTTGAATTGAAATCACAGAATTGGAAAGGGAATACAAAAAAGATTGGCTGTGGTAAAGGTTCACGTATTAAGATCCAGCCTGTACGATTCTTACCAGCTATAGAAAAGCAAAAATATCTTGAAGCTCAAAGAATGCATAAAGAAGTTAAAATTGAAATGGTTGAAATGGAGGGGAAGAATTGAGACTGATAAATCTTTGGCAGGAAACTAAATGAGAATGAGCTAAGGGTGGGTAGGGTATGGTGCTGCATGTGAGAGAATAGAGCTTAAGATGCTTGTGATAGAAAAACATATGATTGTTGTGTGTAAATAGTAGTGTGATATATAAATATCACAAAAAAATAATAGATTGCTAGCGTGAAATAGTAGAATAGAGCTTGACTGAAAGAGTGCTGACACAAATCCATGTGGAGCACTTGGGAATAGGCCCTTGAAGAAATGTGGACACACATGCAATTAGAGTTGATGGAAAAACAAGAAGACTTGATCTGATTTGAAATCACAGGCTGTAGTAAGTATTTAGTGGTTTTGATAATATAGATGTGATAACAGATCTCACAAAAAAGGAATCAGTAAGATAGTTGCTTTTAAAGTTTGTTCAGCAAATAGGGGCCAAATAAGTAATTATGTTTGGGCTGACAATTGTATACTGCTGAATGCTTGCTCAGCTTTTCTTTATATTAATTTTTCTCACTGCCTTCAATGCGTTATTTCATACTTTATCTAATTTATTTTTATTTCCTACTCTCTCTGTTTCACTAATAAACAAAAATGGATTTAGTGGCAATTTCTGCTGAAACTTGTTAATTCTCTCCTCAGTATGATGCACCAGACTTCATCCTTATTAGTATTAGCAATTCGTCAGATAGTTAAGACGTATGTGTCAACATAAAACCTAGCCAGAAAATAAGCCACCAGATCAGCAAAGGTTACTCAATCTTCTCAAAAATCTGAAAGTCAATAAATGTGGTGTTTTCCTTGAACGATGAAAAAAGTAAAACATCAGAAGCCCTTTAGAAAGTATTGCTCAGTTATCAAAAAACACTTCTTTTTCAAGTGAATACAGTGCTCTTCAAAGAGACAAATAACAGATCCGAGAAATGTTTTCTGTACATGGAAAAGATGCAATACACCCTGGGGATAGAAATGCTGTCTCTATTACTATTGTACCTGGGCATATACTTGAGAGACAACGATGCATGAGAGAACAATTCTGCCATCACAGCAAGAGCTTGACACCTTTTCTGAAACTGCTGATCAGGATACCTAGCATGATGATAGCTGTATTGAGGTAGTTAATATTATTCTGGACATGTAAGAAGAGGCTGTCTCTTGCTGATGAGAGGCCATAAGAACTTAAGTTAGTGTTCAGCACTACATCACTGTCACACTTGACCCAGCTTCTTCCAGCTAGCATGAACTGTATCTTGTGATTCCTCATGAGTCCTATTCAGGGTTGATTGTATTCATTCGATCTGCTGTTTTCTGCATCCTCATGCAAGATATGTGGTGGTGGTGTGCTTATCTAACAGGTAACATCTTGCAGCTTTATTTAGTATTAATGTTATCTCCCTCCACACATCCCCATCCTCTTGCTGAGAAATCTAGTTTGTTTGCCCAACTTTACCCCAGTCCTCACGCTTAGCCACAGAAGCTGCATTAGGTTTTGAACCAGTCTCACCCTGCAACGTAATTTCTTCACTTGCAGTTTTTCATTTCACTTTCATCCTTAAGCCCTCAGCCTGGGATGATAAGATGGAGGTACTTATTAACTCGTGGTTTCTACTTCTTCAGAGGATGATGTTTCATGGTAATTACTCTTTACTGTCTGTACAGAAAAGATGAAGAAAAATGAGAAAAAAGTAGAACAGAAAAAATAAATCTGGTGATTAATCAGTCAATAAGCACCACCAGTAGTACAGACAGTCACTGAGGGGATACCATTTAAATATATTGGCTTAGAAATTTGACATACTTAATGATTAATCCTTGAAAAAATATTTCTGGTTTCTCTGAAACTTTTTTGCATTCTGAAACCAAAAGAAAAATGTGTCAATATGCAAATTAAAACTTCCTGCAAAGACAACATGCATGGTAGTGAAAGTGTTAAAATTAATCTGAAAATCGAGGACCCTTTAGAACTGTGATAGTTGCTATAAAGTATCTTTATTCTCATTAGTTTATTACAAAAATAAAGTACCCAGATAGTCTCTAATAATGAAAACACTAGAGACTATTTACATGAGTATAATTGCATACATACACACGGTTTCCGAGCTAAGTTCTTATAAACTCTTTTATTTAACATAAGAATTTATTATATTTATAACTCAGCCTATGGTGCAATATTTAATAATCTGATGTGGTGGAATGATTATTTTTACAATTATAAAATTGTTTCAGAGCTCTTGAAAATATGCCTGAATAATTCCCTCACGCTCAGTGGAAAACCTCAAGTCAAAGTTATAAAAACCTTAAGGAATTACTTGAATTCAGGGTGTACACATACACTATTAATGGAAATCCTCTTAATCATTTGCTTTACTGTGAGGGTGGTGAGGCACTGGAATAGGTTTCCCAGAGAAGCTGTGGCTGTCCCATGCCTGTCGATGTTCAAGGCCAGGTCGGATGAGGCTTTGAGCAACCTGGTTTAGTGGGAGGTGTCCATGCCCATAGCAGGGGAAATGGAACTAGATGATCTCTAAGAACCTTTCCAGCCCAAACCATTCTATGATTCTGTGATTTTTGACTTTTGTAGCACATACTACTTCTTTTTGTTTGTTTCAGCAAGATTTTCCCAAAAAACCCACAAAAAGTGGTTTTCCCAAATACAGAAGTTGCAACCCCACTCATACAGTTTCTTTGTTGCTTACTGTTATCACACAGAAGAAATACTTGGATTAAATTCTCACATACTCTTTGGGCAATTTACTTTACAAACAACTTCTTTTTTTCCTCTGTCAGGTGTTCAGGATAAGTGAATAATACATTTGGGCTAAGAAACTAAGATTCTGAAGTTTGCACTACTCTACTTCTGATAAGGGACTCAATACATTTCTTTTCTGTAACATTCTTTAAATATAGACTGTTGGGTTTTGATTAACTTTAAGTCAATCTTTTAATTTGCTTTGTAATGCCATTCCATTTTTGTAGATTTTTATTTCATATTTTCTCCCATTTGGAAAGTTATCTTTTTCTTCTTAAATCTATAGCAAGAGAGATATAATAACCTGTGGAGATTATTGTAACTAGAAAAAATGAGGTGACAAATCCAGAAAGATGTTCTCTCTAATCTCTGATACACTCTGTTGAGCAACTGGATGTGCTGTAAGAGAGTGTAGGAGAAATAATACTGTTTTCTTGAGGTATTTAAGTGCCCAAACAATCAAGGTTTGCATTGATTTACATTCTGTATTGCTAGTGTAATTCTTTTTGATTGTTAAATATTTTTGTTTCAGACTAAGTTATGCACAAACCAGCAAATTTTGATTTTCTTCTGAATTCCTAAATTCCAGTCCCATATTGATTGTGGTCCTGTAGAAGCCACTGACAAGCCTTCAGAAAATTATTAATCTACTCCATGCTACATAGTGCGCATATTGTGCCACAAACAGTGGAAAGTGAATTATCCTATCTGCAAGTGACATGTAAGTTTCACGTAACATGAAAGTTACAGATATTTATCACTTGCATTAGCCAAAGAGATGGAAACAGCCACAGTGAAAAGTTAAAGCAATTAAGAATTGCAATATGGAAATGCTAAGAATAATTAAACCCAAATGGATCAATTAAGGCCTATGTTTTCTTTAAAACTTAATATTCTTCCTCAAACCTAATACTATTTCATGACTCAGCATTTGATTGATTGTAGTTTGATTTATTTGGTTAACTTGTAGTAAGCCCATTTTTTGTGGCAGCACATTTGTTTTCTTTAAATTAAGCTTCAACTAATTTTTAGAATCACAGAATCATAGAATAGTTAGGGTTGGAAAGGACCTTAAGATCATCTAGTTCCAACCTCCCTGCCATGGGCAGGGACACCTCACACTAAACCATGCCACCCAAGCTGTCATCCAACCTGGCTTTGAACACCGCCAAGGATGGAGCATTCACAACCTCCCTGGGCAACCCATTCCAGTGCCTCACCACCCTCTCAGTAAAGAATTTCTTCCTTATATCCATTCTAAACTTCCCCTGTTTAAGTTTGAACCCGTTACCCCTTGTCCTGTCACTACAGTCCCTGATGAATAGTCCATCCCCAGCATCCTTGTAGGCCCCCTTCAGATACTGGAAGGCTGCTATGAGGTCTCCACGCAGCCTTCTCTTCTCCAGGCTGAACAGCCCCAACTTTCTCAGCCTGTCTTCACACAGGAGGTGCTCCAGTCCCCTGATCATCCTCGTGGCCCTCCTCTGGACTTCTTCCAACACTTCCATGGCCTTTTTATGTTGAGGACACGAGAATTGCAGACAGTACTCCAAGTGAGGTCTCACGAGAGCAGAGTAGAGGGGCAGGATCACCTCCTTTGACCTGCTGGTCATGCTCCTTTTGATGCAGCCCAGGATACAGTTGGCTTTCTGGGCTGCAAGCACACACTGCAGGCTCATGTTCACTTTCTTATCGACCAACACCCCCAAGTCCTTCTCTGCAGGGCTGCTCTTTCCAGGAGAATCTGCTCCAAGATTTTGCCAGGCACAGAGGTGAGACTGACTGGTCCGTAATTCCTCAGGTCATCCATTTTTCCTTCTTAAAAGTGGGGGTTATATTTCTCTTTTTCCAGTCATCGGGAACTTCACCTGACTGCCATGATTTTTCAAATATGATGGCCATGTTTATTAATATGATGGCCTTGTTTATTTAGGATCCTATTATATGTAATTGTTTGGTGTTTTTTTTTTTTTACTGATAACAATTTCCACAGATTTGTTTTACTTTCCTGTAAGCTGTTCCCATTTTCCTTCCATGACCCATGGTATTCCAGGCAGATAAAAACCGCTGGAGCTGTGATGAATTGGAAGCTACGCTTACAACTGCAGGAAAACCAGGTATATTACAGTGACTAGTGTGCCTTTACCTCTGCTGATGTCTTTCTAGCTTCAATTCTGAGTTGCTTAAACTCATAGAAAGTGTCATTTTAGTTGAAATTGGTAAATTAGATAAGGGAGATAATGTCTGGGAGAGATGCAATGCATAATTCATAAACCTTATCTCTTCAGGAGATAAAGCTAAAAATTACCTGGAAGAGCACCTTTTTAATTACAGCATCATACTGGGATACAAAAAATCCCTCAGCTCAGGTCTTGTTTTAGCCTAAGACATTCTCCATTGCCCAGGACAAGTAATTTAGCTTCTGCATACCTTAGTTCTCCATCTATAAAATGGAAATAATTGTACATTTGCCCTTGCATTTCTAGCTCTTATCTATTCTGACTGTCAACTTCCTAAGATAGGCACAATATCTTATTAAATGTTTGCATTGTACATTGGAATTCTGTCTGACTGGATCCTCTAGGCAATACTTACATATAACCAATTACTAATGTGTATTTGACTATGGCAAAAACAAGGTCAAATCAGGATATTTAGATGAGTTTTTCAGCCATTTCTCAATCTTATTTAACAAACCACCCAAACCAAACCAATAACAAATACAACATACACCCCCCCAGATAAACCCCAACGTAAACCAAACCAAAAACTAGCAACCCCAAAACAAAAAAACACAATGAACCTTCAATTCAGAAAAATTTCAGTTTCATTAATGACTAGTTCCAGAATTTTACCTACACTTGGTGAAAAGTAATAACTTCACTATTGCATATATATCCTGTGAAGCACTTTTTCCGCTCACTAGGTCCTAACTTGACCTTACTCATTGTGGAGAAATGCCAAGCCTTCTCTGAGGACATGCATGACTTTAAAAACAAAATATTCAAAAAAATAAAAACCTAAACAAACCAAATAAAGGCGAACTACTTGTTTAGATGATGCGAGAAGTGGTTTTAGCTTACAACAAGAACAGTCATAAGTGTTCACAGCTGGCACTTATGGAAGCTCAGTGTATTTTCCTCTCCCATCTCTGGTCTCAAGAGTATTTGCATAATTTCTTAACTTCTGAGGTTTTTATACTACACTTAAATACTGTGCACCTGTGTAGCAGTGAAAAGTTGCAACTGTTCTAATTTTGGATTACTGATCAAGACTGAGCAAAGGCAAAATAAGGGAAAAAAAGATGCACGTGGAAAATATTAAAGACAGGCTTTAAAACATTGTGCTGGGAATAGTTAATCAGCAAATGAAGGTGTGTTCAGGCTTTGTGCAATTAGCATTTTTATAGCAGTGTGAAGACATACTAACACACACTAAAGCCCCTGCTGGCATCCAAAACAAAGGCTCTTGAAGTTATTTAGCATATGCTATAGGCGTTTTTTAGGGCAATTACATGAAAGGGTGGGACAGTAGCTTTCCACATTCAGCCTTTACTTTTGGTCTACACAAATCAGCCTGTCCTACATTGTTGTATTGTTAGAGAAAGCTGTTTCTCAAATGGGCTCACATTATTCTCAAATAACATTTTATTCTGACAAACTATTGATTTATTATAACTTAAATTGCTGCTTGATATGGGTTTGATTTTAACAGCATCAAAGAGGCTGCAGGCAGAACAAGGACTATGATGTGACTGAAGATTATGCACTTGATTCTGTTTTCATTGAAGTGGGTAGCTAACCTGCGATTAACTGCTATGCTTCATGGTCACATCTGAAGTGGAAAAAGTATCGTGAACCTCTGCAGACTGGACCAAGACAAAAATGGGTAAAGTGTGATCTGTCTGTCATCTGTTCAGAGTCATGAAGCTGGGGCACTGGCAGGCTGAGATAAGTGTATTTAGTCAAAAGCTGAGGCAGCTGTGCCTAGGGAGCTCATCCGGTGTTTCAAATCACAACTTAGCTGTACAGGGAGTGCCTTTGTGCCTAGAATGAGTATCCAGTACATTGAGGGAGAGAGATCATTATGCCCAGAAGCTTTTGACAGATCCATTTGCACAAGAAAGACATAGTTAACCTGGATTACATATGCATCAATTGTGAAATTATGTTATCACGGCACACATGCTCTAGCCAAATGTTAAGCTGAGATGGATAAGAAACTGCAAAAAGCATTATTTTTTATTTTACTTGTAATCTCATAATAGATTAAGGTGCAAGACTACCTTATGTCTTGTCTTCTGAGATTAAAAAAACATATTAAAAACCTCCAAACATCCAAATGATTGTTCTACTGAGAACTGAACTGTTTAGTAATAAGTTGGAAAATCTAACAGCTGTTGCAGCCTAGTTTGAACCTATAATTATTTGGCTGTTTGAGGCTAACAGTAGATAAGTTTTGCATGCTTTTTTTTTTTTTTTTTTTTTTTGTCATTGGTTTTAATAAACCAGAGCTGGACATGATAATTTTTTAAATAATTTTTATGTTTATTAAATAATTAGTGGACTAGTCACAACCAGATTTGAACATTCAAGTCCTTAAGGAGATTATGATTAAAGTATTGATAATACCTACTGACATCAGCAGAATCAGATTATGGTATACTTTATATCTAGTTTGTGATATATGAACTGTACTGGTTTTGAATATTATCAAACCACAGCAACAGCAGGGAAGTCTGCTAAGCTACACAGCCTGAGAAGATTATTATGACCTCTGGGTTCTTGTTTTTCTAAAAGGAATTTGTACTGCTGCCACCTTGTCTAGTGTCAGAACTTCACCTGATATATAAGGCCATATATACACCCTTCTTCATTGTTGGCATGTTTTGATCCTCTTTGTTAATCTTAGGCAAGCAAAACCAATATATTCAAATTATTTAGGAAGAGAGTGGAAATAGTGAAATCTGCCATACAATTATGATAGAATCATGTAAAGGGAAAGTCCTTCACTTTGATCTAATGTAAGCAGATATTTGTCAGCAAATTTGTCTGGCTTTCTCATACCCAGAAAATAAGTCAATTTCATAGAAGCCAAACTTTCAGAACAAGCTTCTGGTCAAGTCCACTTTGGCAGATGAGTCCATAACACCGTTGCTTCTCTGCCCTAAAAGAATTTGCTATCTGTGTAGAGTCTTCATCAACTCTTAGCAGCTCCAGTCAATTAGCATTTTGTGGCAAGTTCATCTAACACAATAAGAAAGTAATGGATGTGTGAAATGGCTTGCTTTCTAGTCCTGGAGTGTAACTGGAGATTAGAGTTAGCAAGTGTGAATGGCAGAGTTATCATTATTTTTAAGTGGTTTGTAGAGAGATTTTCTTGTATATATCTAATGAACTAGTAATTTACTCACGGACTAAATCCACTAAAGATAATATCTGTTGAACAACTATCTGACTAATAAAGAAGTCAGACATAATGGTTCTCAAAGTGTTTTAATTGAGACAATTGCATTTGTAGCCATTTCATTATAACTAAAGAACTGTTGTGAGTCATCTGAGAGCAAAACCCAGAGTTTTTCATACTTCAAATGATGTGGAATAACTTGAGCACATTAACTTTTTTGGCAAAATTTACTTAGCATTACTGGCTAGTTTTGGTCAGTTAGATTACCTGCTTTGACAACGTATCTTGAGGAATATACCTAAAGTACAGAAGGTAAAAAATTGGCTGCTGAATAAAGCAGAATTAAATGTTATGAAAACCCACCAGTACAAAGTTTGGGGATTTGTGTGGTTTAATTTTGGTATGGGTTTTGTCTCTGACAGCAGTTTGGGAAAGGTCATTTTGTTTGAATTGCAGTTTTAAAGTATTTAATTATATTTCCATGTGTATTTGCATATAATATCTATGAACTTCTTTCAGTGCTTTTAACCAGCCCTTCTATTTTACATCTGGCAGATTTCAGAAATATATCCACCACTGTGCCAGACATACAGATTCGTTACTTATCAAGAACCTGCTCTCCTACCATACAAGATGAGTTATTTGCTTGTATCCCTTGCTTTGATTCTTTCAGACTTGGTCATTCAGACACTAGTCTCAGTGGTAGTACTTGTGATACCCGTCAGTTTTGTTTGGCTGTCACAAAGTATCCCAGATAAGACAATGAATAAAAAATATGTAATCTGTTATAATTACCTGTACCTGGTGGTACAGAGACAAGATCTGTAGTTGATAAAATATGTTATTTTTTTTTCTCTAATTGACTGACCTGCTGAAATAAGTTATTACCAATCAAAGGTACTCATTTTTTTCCATGTACATTTTTTGCTAAAATACAGCAACATTCGTTAAGTTATCGACTGAGAATTTTCTATTATTAATATACTTTAATGTGGTTTAATGTGGTATAGCTCTGTAACATCCAAATAAAACAAGCGTCAGACTTGGTTCACTGTGCTTTTGTCTTAGGCACTCTTAGTAATTTTTTTGTCAGTGCTACTAACATCTCAGGAATTGCTAAGAAAGTCTACTATGTAGCACTGAGCTAGCTTAGTGTAGGGACTGTCAGATCTTGTGATATTTAGAAATTTTTTAAGGAGGAAAACAAAGAAACCGTAGAAATAGAGTTGTCATTTGACTGACTCATAAAATCCTTGGCACGGTTACATAGTTGATGTCTGCCTTTTGCATGATTACAGGTATATTGAGAGTAGCAGAAAATTAAGTGCAGTTCATGTCACAGCATTTGTTCTTATTTCAGCGGGTTTTGTCATCTATAATGTGATTTGTTCAAATGAAAATTCCTTTCCAAATTTTGCTGTTATTCTTGCAGTGATTACTAGAATAATTTTCAGATGTGCCTCTCCTATTCACGTGCTTTTACTTTACAGACAGATAGAACTGGGCAGTAGTGGGAGAGAGGAAAAGACTTCTCTTATTTAAATATTCTTGAATTTGGAGACTTGGGGAAGGTATAATTTCTGTTTCCAATCTAGTGAAGTCTGCACAAAAAATAGGAATAAATCTGATGGAATTGATCACTCTGTCATAGAACTGGGCCTAAAACATGGATAGCTCTTCAGGGAAAGAGCAGAGACTCCTTCACCACCTTCTTCCCCATATGATTTTGCAGTGGTGGCAATCACCAGATGTGAGGTACACTCCTACCGTGCAGCACAGAAAGAGCAAATAGAAGGCTGTTGAAAGAACAGTCAAGGCAAAATTGCTTTATCCTTGTCATAAACATACCCACTACTGACGAGTCCAGTATATGTGGATACTGAGAGTATCTGTTCCTCATTTTCCTCTCTGCACAGAAGAGCCAACCTAAATTTGAGTCCTGCCTAGTGATGTCATGAGCGTATTTTTCAAGTATTGTTAAGCGTGTTCTAACGCTTGTTGATAAAATTCCACTCTTGAAAAAAACTCAGTTTTTCTCATTAAGTCACCAGCTGTTCCTCTGTGTGTGATTTTGTTCAGATTAGCCTGTATTTGCATGACAGTGTTGGGCGTATAGGTGACATTGTGTCTAATGAGCATGTGTTGTGTGCTTTAGTTGCACAATTGGCTTATTTCAAAGATAAGTTGGAGGAAGCAGCCCAGAAAATAGGCTGCCAGTGAAGTGCAAGGTGAACTTCAGTGTAGCAGAATCAAAGCTTATAGTGAAGGTAAGACTTTTTTCCAGTCTATTGGAGGGGGAAAAAGAAAGAAAGGAATATGTTACATACTGTCTGCAACGGGTAATATAGAAGGCCAGGAGGAGGAAGGGGTTTTTATTGTTTTATGTATGTTTATTTTCTCCAAATTCTACTCTGAATTTAAGTAAAAAAAAAAAAAGTGTGCAATTGAGCTTTGGATGCATACATAGACTATCAAGCAGAAGGGAACCCCAGGGTTACACAGAGCAGGGTGTGGAGCCTGGCATGTTTAAGACCTGGGTAAGAGGAGTTATTGTGGGAAAGGAAGTGAGGAGAGATCATGCAAGCTGAGCTTCTTACTCTGTGTACTAGAAATAGATCAAACAATATGGTGGCTAGTTTTTCAAAGCAAAGGGTGGCACCTACTGCTATTTTTCCTGTGGTGTCTTTTCTTAGAACACGTTTCATCCCACCATGCATATGCTGCCTTGTTTTGTGCTGTTGACTTGAGCCCGTTCTGCTCCTCTTCCTTCTGTATTTACTCTGATTTCTAATTTTTTTCCTAATTTTTTTCTCAATTTTTTTCTCCTGTCCTCATCTGCTTCTTGTCATTTATGTTCTCATGGCAATTTAATTTGATTTGAAAAGACTGATGTATTTTCTTTTCCTTTTTTCTTAAATAATCTCCTTATTTCAGGATTTACCCATTTCTTCTCTAGGACAGGTGAATTTATCCACTTTATTTACTACTATATTGCTCTTTAGTTCCAAACCTGGAAATCGCTCACCCAGCTTCTTGAAAATATTGTTATGGAAACACTTTTCAAGGGTGACTCACGTTTTTTTCTGTATAATCCTCAAAGGGCAGCCATCACTTCAGAACTGTACTTTTGGAGATCCAGCAGCACAAATGCACAGTGCCTTCTCTGAGTGTGACATTGAAGGCAAGAAGTACAGTATACTGAGTGTAATAGTATATAGAGAGTAGTAAATGAGATTTGAAAACAGATTTTGGATATTAGACTCTAAATCTTATTGTAGGGAAAAAGAGAACATTTCATGTACACAGAGCCAAGAGTTCATTGCTCTCCCGAGCAAAATCTTAACAATCTAGTCAAAATACAAGGATATTATTAATCCCATAATAATACTGTTACAAGAATAATGATGAACTCTGACTACGTTAAGTCAGAGAGTTCTCACTAATAATAACTGTTATGCTAGAAAACTTACTAATATCAGCCCTTCTTGTCTGGTGTTGTGGTCATGCTTTTGATAATCCTCTGTGACACACAGTTGATGGTGCCAGTAACTCTGAAGTAGTGAGGTTGGGGGTGTCAAAGCAAATCATCATTGTCTCAAGTTCATTGTCTTGAGGAAAAGTTTGATATGGGATGCAGGCAATTACCTCCTTCTGGGTCTTTGAGCATACTGGGGCTGTTGGGTCTTTACCACACAAGATATTTTTGATTCTTGAGCCAAAATGGGTCAAGCAACAGTCATTGTTAAAGCAGATCACAACTGTTAAACCAAGATACAACCAGCTGAGGTTAAGGCACAGACAATCCTATACTGCCAGATCAGTATAAAGCCTGGCACCCTTCCCCGGTAATGGGGAAAATTGTGTTTATGGGGCTGAGTGGGGACTCTGCAATATCCTGAACTCCACAACCATATCCTCACTATGATAGGTGTCTCAGAGACCATGCTGGAATTGTGTCCCCGTTCTAGGTAAGGACATCTGAGTTCCATGACAAGATTTCGTGAGTGGTGCATATTTTCGTCTTAAAAGACAAGTGAAATCTTGAATGAAAGGAGAGAACCTGTATTTCGAAATGCTTTCTTGGTTGTGTTCTAGGCAAGGAATGTATCCATGAAAAACCTAGCTGCCACATCCTGGCAGTTTTGCTTGAGTCTTCTCATGTCACTATATGGAGTTGATGGACAGGAGAAGTAGCCCAAGGAAGGCAGTTTTCTGTTTAAGATCCTTTGTGCTTGTTTAGAGTTTGTCTAGAGTGGCAGACTGAAAAACCTGGAAAAGCTTTCTTCTCACATGTATCCTGTTTCTTTATTATGTCTTCTGTTTCCACTTAATCACTTTGGCATATAGAAATTTTTGCTTAAAAGGCGAATAATCTTTTTAAATGAGTATGGAAAAAACACTGCTGAATAACTTTAAAAATTCTTTGTCATTGGCTGGGCAAGATTCAGCTCTTTCTTCCTTTTCTCTTACTCATTTCTAATTACTGCAGCATCTTCAGACTTGCCAACTGTGATGTGTGTTCCGGCTGTACTTGAGTGTAAACCTGATAGTGAATTAAGTATTTCATTGTGCATAGAGACATAGTCATGGACAAGGCTACAGGGATTCTCAAGATAAGGAAGACATGCAACAACAGGACCAGACGTTGTCTTTCAAACTGATGTGGGCTTTCCTCCTGTGAGTAAAGTTCTGAGAAATAGGTAAGTGGCTGCAAAAGAAAACAGCTAAAGGAGCCTCTCAGGGTTGTAAATTAGCCCAAACAAGAACAGGAAATTAATTGGCAAGACTAAACAAGCATTCCAATGTCCTTAACTAATGAATTTCCATAAAAAAGGTAAAATGAGTGGGGGTATTTCTCACCGTTCAACTACCACCACCCCCAGAGACCACTCCTCAAATTCACAGTGCCTGCGCCATGGCTCTATCTAACCAAATTACCATATGCAATCAGTAATGAGAATTGGGGTGGGCATTCTGTGGAATTACAATGAATATATATATATAAAAGGTATATAGGCTGTAAACTGTCGCTTCTTGATGTGCATGATAGGCAGAGCAATCTCTCATGCATCCACTCCTATAATAAGGTAATGTCAGTTTTCTAACCTCTCATTCTGGTTGGAGAGTTTATTTCCCAGATTTTGGTGACAAAACTATGCTCAATAAAAGCATGTACAAAAAACCCTCAAAGTAAAATGATTTAGGTGACTCTTCTGTGGACAATACTGCTGGTAGGACCTACTCTAAAGGGAAAGGAGGCAGATCTGCACTCAGGAATTTGCAATGCTGCAGCAGGTAGGGTCTGTTTGAGCAGAAGACATCTTGGAGACACACAGCTCCAGCAGGAGGTCAATTGTGGTGATGTCAATATTGCAAGGGAAGTAGGACAGTGAGGTAGAAAAGGAAGGATAAGCTCTGGGAAGGTGTCATGTCCTTTGATCTTTCTGCCTTTTCTGTCATATTATTCCTAATGCCTCTCCTGTTGCTTTTACTAAGAACAAATGAAGTAATAATACAATTAGTTAAAGTTAATTTTCTGTGTGAAGATTCATGGCTTTAATAGCAATAAAATGTTCTTGTTACTGGTGAGAGATCCGTGCTGTGGCTCTTTCTCAGGAGGCTAGTTATGTTCTAGCTTTGCCCATTTGAAAAATGAAGGATTTTTCAAAATTAATTTTGATGTATGGCATACGGACACACTAGGAGCATGCATCTTCCAGTTCTCTTTTTTAAGGCCCCTCTTGTACCCTGGGAACTGAAAAACAGAGGTAGACGGCTAGCTTGGAAAAGAAAGTCCCATGCTCCGTGAGACAGTTTAATTACAAGAGTTGTTTACGCATCTAACTCTGGACAGCTATTGCATTTAGACATTTCTTAGGTTGGGGGAGGGAAGTGGATGAATCAAGGAAAAAGACTTAGCTGCTTTAACTCAAGGAAACAGCAAAATTGGGGAGATGAATCTAGTATGAATATATATTTAATCAATAAGACAAACATTTTTCATCTCTTATCACCTGTATGTTATTAGCCTTGTATTTTCTTCTAGAGCACTAGAGATTTTAAAGTACGCCAGACGAACCTGAAAGCTTCGATCAATATGTGCAACAAAGTGCTTACGAAAAATGTTTAAGCCTTAACCTTATTGTGACTTGTACTAGAAGAAACACTGTTTCTGTTGGAAACATTGTTTGTATGCTTCTCATAAATTGCTTTTTGTGTAAGATGGTGTATGGTGCTATAGACTATCTGTTAACATGAACACTTTGAGGTCATGGGTGTATTATTAAATGGGCTACACCAGTACATTTTTTGTTTTAGTCTGTTGGCAGAACAAATGCACTTTTAACATTTATGGATGGCAGCTTGTAGTTATAATAGTCCATAAAGCCAAATAACTTGCTGGTTTTATAAGGCTCCAGTCCGGACAATGGCACGTGGGAAAGGTTTATCTCATAGAGGCAAAAGGATGCTGGGGTATGAATTAGCAGGGCTCATTTGGAGAGCTTTAAACTAGATTCGAAGGGGGATGGGGTTGTAACTGGGCTTGCCCCAGTGGGGCAGCACTCTAGGATTGATGAAGACTGGGAGGCCTCCTATAATCCTAGGGTGAAATTGGTGAGCTCAGCTCCCTCCTTGAAATGCCTGTACACCAATGCGTGCAGCATGGGAAATAAGCAGGAGGAGTTAGAGACCTGTGTTAAGTCAGGAGATTATGATCTGGTGGCAATTACAGAGACATGGTGGGACAGCTCACATGACTGGAATATAGTCATGGAGGGCTATGTCCTTTTCAGGAAAGACAGGCCAGCCAGGCGGGGTGGTGGGGTTGCTCTTTATGTGCAAGAGCAGCTGCAAGGTACTGAGTTCTGTCCACGGACAGAGAACGAGCGAGTTGAGAGTCTGTGGGTGAGAATTAAGGGGCAGGCTGGCAGGGGTGATACTGTTGTGGGTGTCTGTTACAGGCCACCAGATCAGGGTGAGGAAGTTGACGAGGCCTTCTACAGGCAGCTGAGAGCAGCCTCACAGTCACAGGCCGTGGTCGTCGTGGGGGATTTTAACTTCCCTGGTGTTTGCTGGAAGGACTACTCAGCAACCCAGCCACAGTCCAGGAGGTTCCTCCAGTGTATGGATGATAACTTCCTCATGCAAATGGTGGATGAGCCAACCAGGAGAGGAGCGCTGCTGGATCTCATCCTCACTAACAAGGAGGGGCTGGTCGAAGCAGTAAAGGTTGAGGGCTGCCTTGGTTGCAGTGACCACGAGATGGTGGAATTCAGGATCTTGTGTGGTAGGACCAGTACAATAGCAAGTAGAATTGCAACCCTGGACTTCAGCAGGGTAAACTTTGGCCTTTTCAAGCAATTGCTAGGGGAAATCCCATGGGCAAGGCTGCTTGAAGGTAAAGGGCCCCAAGATAGTTGGTTGGCATTCAAGAATTGCTTATTCCGAGCTCAAGATCAGAGCATCCCGACACGTAGGAAGTCAAGGAAGAGGGCCAGGAGATCTGCGTGGCTGAATAAGGAACTGCTGGGTATGCTCAGGTGGAAGAGGAGAGTTTACAGGTCATGGAAGGAGGGGCTGGCCACTTGGGAGGAATATAAGGCTGCTGCTAGAGGATGTAGGAAGGCAGTTAGGATGACTAAGGCCTCCTTAGAATTCAATCTGGCCAGAGGGGTCAAGGACACCAGAAAGAGCTTTTTCAAATACATAGCTGATAAAACTAACACCAGAGGCAAGGTAGGCCCACTGGTGAATGGGATGGGTGCCCTGGTGACAGAAGATACAATGGCAGAGCTACTGTATGCCTTCTTTGTCTCTGTCTACTCTGCTGGAGGCAATCCTGAAGAGCCCTGTACCCCTGAGACCTCAGATGAAGTCAGGTCAACGAAGCAGTTTGCCTTAGTCGATGAGGAATGGGTTAGAGACCAGTTGAGCAATCTGGACATCCATAAATCCATGGGTCCAGATGGGATGCACCCGCGGGTGCTGAGGGAACTGGCAGAAGTCATTGCTAGACCACTCTCCATCATCTTTACCAAGTCTTGGGAAACGGGAGAGGTGCCTGAGGACTGGAGGAAAGCAAATGTCACTCCAGTCTTCAAAAAGGGCAAGAAGGAGGACCCGGGTAACTATAGGCCGGTCAGCCTCACCTCCACCCCTGGGAAAGTGATGGAACACCTTATCCTTGGTGCCATCTTAAGGCATATCAAGGATAAGAGGGTTTTGAGGGGCAGCCAACATGGCTTTACCAAGGGGAAGTCATGCTTGACCAACCTCATAGCCTTTTATGAGGAAATAACACGGTGGATGGATGATGGCAGAGCGGTGGATGTGGTCTACCTTGACTTTTGAGCATTTGACACAGTCTCCCACAGCATCCTCATAGCTAAATTGAGGAAGTGTGGTCTGGATGATCAGGTAGTGAGGTGGACTGCAAACTGGCTGAAGGAGAGAAGCCAGAGAGTTGTAGTCTATGGGGCGGAGTCTAGTTGGAGGCCTGTATCTAGTGGAGTGCCTCAAGGGTCAGTACTGGGACCAGTATTATTTAATATATTCATCAGTGATTTAGATGAGGGAATTGAGTGTACTGTCAGCAAGTTTGCTGATGACACTAAGCTGAGAGGAGTGGCTGACACGCCAGAAGGCTGTGCTGCCATCCAGCGGGACCTGGACAGGCTGGAGAGTTGGGCAGGGAATAACTTGATGAAATATAACAAGGGAAACTGTAGAGTCCTGCATCTGGGCAGGAACAACCCCAGGTTCCAGTATAGGTTGGGGAATGACCTGTTAGAGAGCAGTGTAGGGGAGAGAGACCTGGGGGTCCTAGTGGATGGCAGGATGACCAGGAGCCAACACTGTGCCCTTGTGGCCAATGGCATCCTAGGGTGTATTAGAAGGGGGGTGGTCAGTAGGTCGAGAGAGGTCCTCCTTCCCCTCTACTCTGCCCTGGTGAGACCGCATCTGGAATATTGTGTCCAGTTCTGGGCCCCTCAGTTCAAGAAGGACAGGGACCTGCTGGAGAGAGTCCAGCGCAGGGCAACTAAGATGATTAAGGGAGTGGAGCATCTCCCTTATGAGGAAAGGCTGAGGGAGCTGGGTCTCTATAGTTTGGAGAAGAGGAGACTGAGGGGTGACCTTATTAGTGTATATAAATATATAAAGGGGGAGTGTCACGAGGATGGAGCCAGGCTCTTCTCAGTGGCAAACAATGATAGGACAAGGGGTAATGGGTACAAACTGGAACACAAGAGGTTCCACTTAAACTTGAGAAGAAACTTCTTCTCAGTGAGGGTGACGGAACACTGGAACAGGCTGCCCAGGGAGGTTGTGGAGTCTCCTTCTCTGGAGACATTCAAAACCCGCCTGGACACCTTCCTGTGTAACCTCATCTAGGTGTTCCTGCTCTGGCAGGGGGATTGGACTAGATGATCTTTTGAGGTCCCTTCCAATCTCTAGCGTACTGTAACTTGTACCATCTTATTTTTTCAGTTGTGTAATCAAGGAAATGAGGTCTTGTCCTCTGGTGAATACACCTGCCACAGAATAATTAGTTCTCAAAAATCCCCTATCATAATTATTTATAAAACATTGTACAATTTAATTTATCTTGTAAACACAGAGTTCCTTCTGATACCTTTCAGAATTTGTAGCTTTGTAAAGCAGACATATGCTAATGTGAATTTGCAATGAGGGCTGTTAATGTCCAGGTAGCAGAGTGGTAATGAGAACTGGGAGGGAAGGTGCTCTAAGTGTCACATGAAGCAAACATATACCTGAATCCTGTGGAGTCAGTGTCATTATTGTAACTGATGCTCAAGTGGAAGATCTGCATGTCTAAATGTAAGATGAAGAAGAGAATGCACCTTTTCTGATCAGATACTTATGAAGAGATATGAAAACACTTCCAAAATCTTTGTTGGTTACAGAATTGTAGCAACACCTCACTGGTTTAGAGAGTGCTACAGACAATAATGTTCTTCATAAAGAAAAATGGGGAGTTCACTTTTTGCCCTCTAAAGATCCCTGTTCTTTTAGCTCTTTCTGCTCCTTCACAGGTAAGTAGCAAACTGGCTTGGGAAATGAGTACTTGCTTTTTGTTAGTAAGTTCTGCTACTGTCTCACATGCGCTTCTTGGCCTGTTCTGTTGCAATGCTGAAGGCTGTACAGCACAAGGTAGTGGAGAGGTTGGGAGTTGGATTTTGCTGTTTCACATGAAGGGCGGCAGAGGCGGTTTGTGCTGCTGGGACTTTAGCATAGTGCAGTGAGTGTGTCTGGAGGAGGGAGGTTACACATGTTCTGAATTGACAGATTCTGGCCTAAATCACCCAGAGCTGACTGATTTTTTTTTTTTTTTTGTTAGTTACAAGGTTTTCTTGGTGGCTTTATGGTGTCCATGAAAAAGTAGCATCCATGTGTCTTGCAAGACTTTCTTGGGATGCTCTCCTAGTATAGCTCTATATCCTTATAGATGAAGCCTGTTGGCCATAATTTAACTGTAAAGAAGTTATATAATAGCCAAAAGTTTAAGAAAAGGATATTTTTCCTTACTTACTGTAGCGGTCCCTTGCAACTCCATTTTATCAGGGATTGGTCCTCTAGAAATGTTGCCTGACTTTTCTGCCTTTAGTAACTTCCTTCTTAGTAGACTGTCTCATTACTATAGCCTTTCCTCTATCTCCATCTCTGTAATTGCTTTTCAAGGTAATTTTCCCTCTCTCTCTCTAAATATGTATCCTCTCTGCACCTTTAAGTGTGCTATTACAATACAGTAAACAGATATCCTTCATGACGGTACACACTATTAGCAATTACAGCAAAGAGCCCATGAAACCCTTAGATGCCTTTCACCACTCACTGAGCAATGCAGCATGTTTAAAAAACAAAATTGACAAAGAAACTATTACAGACCAAAGAAATGGCATCATACACAAAACCCATATATTTATGAGGAGGAAAACAATCCCAGAAATATTTCATGCAATAATTTGTCTTCTAAATGAAGCAACCACTTCAGAGCACATACTATACAAATGCTATGTTGTTTACAACTACTAGATTGCTATTTTGGGAAAGCTGTTCTGCATTCGGTGTCATGTGGAACTGCATAAAATGTCTGGTGTGAAAGAAAATGTGTTGTTAAAACCAATGAACTGTATGTTTTAGAAGCTGAATCAGTCACAAGAGAGTTGATGTTAAGATTTCCAAGGTTTGTTTGCTGGCTGACAGAGCTGGAAAATGGTGAACTTTCAACCTGAGTCTGGAAGTCAGAATATATGGTAATGAGTAAACAATGACAAAAGTGGAAAAATTAAGAAAGGGAACTCTAAACAAATGTGTACATTGAAAAATGTTGTTATTGTTGACCTAAATTCATATGAAATAAATATAGGAAGAGAATTTTTTTAACAAGCCTAACAAGGGGATTTACCTGGGGGGGAAAGGATGAATCTTCAAGGATAGCATGGTGCTGCTTATTCTTCTGTGAAGACTACAAATACACAGTAGTGAGAAGGATGTGTTCAACCTGGAGATTAGCCAGGGAATTCAAACAGTGGATCATGGTTGAGGGAAACATACAGAGGCTTTAGGCAAACAGCAGCATATATGTATCTGTCCCATTCTGACATCAACTTCTGTCTGTTTAGTTGACTAATAAAGCAGAGGACTACACTTTCAGCTTGCAATTACTTCTGAGCTGCTTGTATACAACCCTAGTGGTAAAAGGCTTGTTACTTCCTCCCTTCCAAACCTTAGTAACTGAGCCCACAAAACCCTAAAATCGTGTTTGCCTTCTCCCTGCCCCCATCCACATTGTCATGTGGACTTTCCTCAGATCCCTGCTGAAAACTTCTATGAAGCTTTGCGTTAAATATTGCATTTGCTGGTATGAAGGGGTTAATAAGAGTGCATGTTCTCAGTGTCTGGGGCAGCATCTGAGGGTTGAGTAGGATTAAGGCTATGAGGGGCAGGTGTGGGGAGGGTGCAAAGGGGTAGAGTGGAGAAGGTTTGCTGGGAGTAAGTTCTGTAACAGTGGTGAGCTGCAGAAGGGCTGTTTGTTCTGTTGATGTTGTGTGGGAATCTTGCAAGAAGCTGAGCTGCTTTGAGGGCTGACTTGAAGGTGGGATGAGCTGAAGCAGCAGCTACATGGCAGCAGGGGAGGACAGACTAATTAAGGGGTAAAATCTTTGTATTTTTTAATTTAGTTTTCTGAAAAGGAGGTGGAGAAGGAGGTGAGTGTAAACATGGTGAAGGAATGAATATCAGTTCAGATCTCACTGTGACTTGCTTCTTCTGTTGGTCTTTATTACTGTCTTGGATAATATATGTCATAATGTGTTTTGATACTGTTTAATGAGGTAGAATCTGGATTGGGTACTGTTCCTGCAATCCATTTGTGCAGCAGTCAGGACTGTGTGGCAATTTTATGACAAGCCTTTATTAGTTTGCTTTCCTGCTTAAATCCTTGTTGCCTCAGAGGAATAAGGTGGTCGCTGTTTCATCCTTACTGATCCTCTAAAATAGTAGGGGGGACCCCTCTCTGTAGGTGCACCAGCATTTTACTGGTATGTGAACAGCAAGGTGCACTGAAGTTCAAACAGTGTTCTGTAATTCTAGCTCTCATGTGTAGTGTGTTGGGTATTTCTCCTACTCAAGTAACCAGACACACAACCAGACATATAGACCAAAAGCCTGAGGAGCTGGTGACTTATCTGGGCCAGTTTCTAAGTCAATCATAAAAACAGAATAGCAGAGATGTCTTTGAACTGATGCTTTAAGTACAAGGAACCAGTCTGGTGGTACAATCACAAGCTGAAGGGAAAATTGCAGTAAGTTTGAAATCCATTTATATTTTAATTCTAGCTAGGAATAAATGATTCTTAGATGCTTGAGAGTGTATTTATGAATTGGCTTCAGACTGCAGTTCCCTTACTGTTATACTGCTTCAGGAATATAAATAATCATAAAGGTAGCATTGCTCTAGGTGTGTTAGACCAGATGATGAGCTTTCAGCTGTGCAGCGTGTCATCCTAAGACCTGAAACACACTGGTCCCTTGAGTATCTTTCATCTATCCAGTGTCATTCAGTGTCAGATGCTGTGTTTTAACTATGACTGCCGCTGTCAAGCACATTACTTTTGCTTTTTGTCTTCGTGTTGGTTTTCCATAGGGAAGTGTTTTCCTTGCTAATTCCTAGATGCAACCCTGCTGTGTAATATCCAGTTTCACTAATTCAGGGTGGCATGCCATCTGCACTATCTAAAGGTCAACTCAAGTGTTGCTTGCAATTCTGTGGCCTCTTAATAAGCTGCATACTAGTGTTACACTGATTCTTGTTCTCTGGTAACAGTAATTCAAACCCTGTACACAAAAAAAAAAAAAAACAAAACAAACCAAGTGTATTTCACCTGGAAGAAACCTATATGCCTTATAGCTCAGGAGATGCTACTGCATTTCTGCACACTCAATTTCACTGCTGTGATATACTGAATTTTGCTTAATGTTGATGCATACAGTGCTCTCCAAACCCTCCTGTCTTGATCATAACGGTTAACAGCGGCCTCTTGCGATGGCAAGAAGAGCTTTTGGCACTCAGGATTTCCATACAGGCAACACTGGTTAAACAGGCTTCCGAGCTGCTGTTGAATGGACGGAGGTCTGAACTCTGGGAGATGGCTCTGCTCGCCACCTGCAAGATCTACAGCTGCGGTGGGGGCAGCAGCATTAGTCAGAGTGAACAGCAGAAGGAAAGAAAGGAATCATGATAGAGGGGATCTCGGAGATCTGTCTGCCTGTAGTGCCAGACCATGAGCTTCTCCCCTACATGCAGAGATCCTGCTGGGATGTACTCTGGAAAAGAGCCCAAAGGCAGAGTTAGGGAAGTGAAGCACCTAAATGAGAGACAAAACTGGGCTTTTAGGAGAAATGTGAGCAGAGGCTATATAATGTCTCATAAAGAGAAATGGTTGGGTATTGACTGGTCAGCAGTGAGTGCTGCTTCAGAGCACTAGCCCCTCCAGGAACATACAGGTTAGGTGTTGCAGCTAGAACTGAAGCCTTAAAAACTTAGAGACTTTTGTTGGGGATTTTATTGTTGGTTTTACTGATCCAGTAGTGTACTTTGAAAGAGGGGCACTTTGTAGTGGTGAGGTCTAACTTGTCAAAGAAAGACGATGTTTGAGAAATGTTCTATCTTGCCAGACATAAGAAATTTTCTCCACACACCATGAACGTACCTGTGTGTTTTGAGCTGTTTGAGATACTTACGAGGTTCTTATGAAGAAGCACCAGCAACAGAACATGAAAGATCTGGAATTTGAAAAGGTAGGAAGATCTTCGGTCTTGAGTGCCAGTGTTTTCCAAACCCGTGGTGTTAGCACAGTTGCATTGCCCTGTGTTGCTGTTGGGTGCTGATCTGGATTTGTCACATCATTCCTTTGAATGAATGTGGAGCTCAAATATAAAAAATATTGGTGGATAAAATCTTGTCAAGTTGTAAGCGTATCTAACATAATTATTTACTTTAGTTGAATAGAATATATGTTTGACTTTGTAAATCCTAATGAAAAGGCACTTCACTGAATATGTATTCATTTTTACTGAATAATAATTCAAATACTTAGAAGGAGGATGCAAACTCTGTCTTTTAACTTATGATATTCCCTGAAAGCAAGAAACAACCATAATTCAGTTTTAATTTATTCATTCTTGTAGTCTGCATACTTACAGACTTGCAGAGACACTGCATTACTAACTTCAGGCTGTAGAGTTTGATATCGTATTTTCCTGTTTATTGACTTTTGTAATGCTTTATATTTAAAGTTAGTTGAAGGAGAGATAGAAAAGGGATGATTAGAGATACTGTAAGTAGTACCAGAGGTTTTAAATTGCAATACTTTGCTTTTAACTGAATTACAACTAATACTTTACCTTTTAAGATCTGAAACTGCAAGCTAATATACTGACAAAACTATGCAAGAGTGTTCCTGTAACAGGGATTTCTGCAGCGGTTTGTTTCTAGCAGAGGAAATTGCTTTTCTTCAGTGTTGGGTTGTCTTAGAAAAGAGTGGAAGGAATTTTATTGTAGGACATAGCTGACATTATTGCTGTATAGTATCAGAGATGAAAAACAATTTCAGAAACAGGGCAGTAAAAAATAACTTCTGTCTGGTTCAGACACTGAACTGAAAACTTCATTCAGTACAGCTGCATGAAAGCTCCTCTATCTTGCCAAAATGAACACTAAAAAAGAAACAACAACCCAAAATACCCTTAGGTCAAATGAACCTTTAGTTCATCTTGAAAGGAAAGCATCTTGTTTCTTTTATTTAGCAAATCAGTGAAGGAACAAAACCAAAACCATTCACAAAAACCAGAAGGCTGCGCTAGTACAACTCATGTACACCTTTATTCAGTGCTCCAAACTGCTAAAACAGTTTTCCTTTGTGTGGGAAACCTTGATAAAAACACTGCTTTACATAAAGGACTTTGGTGTGGTTTCTTATTGTGTTGTTTTGGGGGCTTTTTTCTCCATTTTTTCACTTTCAAAGTCAGATCTGGCTGCTGTGTAAATATCTTTCAGGAAATACTCATGTGGTTATCTTTGGATACTAATCCTAACCTCATATTTTTACCTGAACCTGAATTTCTGTCCCTGTTCCATAACCATCTGAATGAAAGTGGAAATGTGCAGCTTTTGTCCCCTGTTGTTGACTATGCTTCTAATGTAACAATGCGCATGTGAGATCTGCTTTTACGTTAGATAAGACAAAGCTGTTTGGATTAATGTTTTTGATAATGACCATAGTGGCAAGTGCTCTTTTGTCTCCTATGTGTAGGAACAAAGATAACATGAAAGGATTGTACAGAGAATCTGCAAATGCCCAGAAGACTGGCACTATGTGATTCAATTCAGTTCTCATTTTTCAAGCAGCAGGTCAGGTTGCCCAGTTTGACAGTCTCAATGTGCCTGTTTGCTGCTGCATTCTGCTATTAGTAACTGGTTTCTTTCTTAAATGCATTCATGGGAAGCTGGTACTTGGTTTGTCTTGCTCAGTATCCTGTCTTTGTTGGTGGCCAGTCTCATGGTCTGAGGCAATTTTAGTTGGCTGTGCCCAAGACAACATGGGGTTTAGAACCATTAAGTGCTTTAGAAGCATTGAGTTGGTGTCATATTGTCTCCAACGCTGTTTATTCTCCTTTTTTCATATCCTTGTATTGTGTGATTTTTTTATGTTAAGACATTGCAAAGCAGTGATACATCTCAACTTTTACCACAGTGGACATAGATGCAGCAAAGGAAAACATGTGCTCATCTTGAATTCCCCAAGGTTCCTGTTACATCTTGATTTTCCACTAGTTTTATATTTATAAGTTCTTCATCAGAGCTTTCTGCTTTCAATATGTTTTAAAATAAACTTTAATTTTTGATGTCTGTAAATTGTTCCTCAAACATTTCTGGATAATCTTACTCTGTACTGTACTTGCCAGAGTTTGTTCTTTCTTATTTTCTTCACCTTTGTAGATCTTCAGCTTCCTGGAGTTTATAGCCTTCCCTGCTTTTATTGTTTTACCATGCTTTTGTCTTTCAAGTTTTGTTGAGATAAATGGTATAAGCTTGCCAATATGACATCTTTGTACAATCTGTGTCCCATGCTAAGAATTACCTTTCAGCTGCCTCTTAGCTCTCTTTAAAAAGCTTGCTCATTTTGTATGGATGTTTTTCATCATGGCAGGAAGAAAATCTGGCTTTTGATGCTCGTACAAAGCTTTAAAATGAAACTCTTTCATTAAATGCTGTGTCTTCAACAGTGTTATTACTTATTGGGTACTGTATACCACAAAGGATGAGTTCAAGAGTTACTTTTGCTCTTAGGGGCTCATGGTATGTTTTGTGCAATGAAGTCACTGATAGGGCAAAGGTTGAAAAGATGAACATCATGCAGGTGTGCATGAACTACCAACACAAATGGGAATCAGACAGAGCACAGGTACCTTACCTGTCTTGAGGCAAGGTACTAGAGAGTTAACCTGTGGTAAACGAACAATACATTGCAAACATGGAGGAATTAAAATATTAATTGTGAATGACTGAAATGGTCTGTTCATAAGAGAAATCCTTAAATTTTCCTCATCATCTTTGAGAAACCTGTGTTTGGCTATTAATGGATATTGATGTGTCTACCTATTCTTAATGGCAAAGCCTACTTTAGCACAGTATAGAAATGATAATTTCAACCTTACACACTCATTCCTGGATGTGAACTGAACTGCTTAATATACCCTCTATCCTCAGAGCATCCTTTTTTTACTGACCTTGTAGAGAGAGAGATAAAACTTGTTTGCTACAAGCTTTCTTAAGACTCTAACCCTGTTGTAAGAGATCAGCCAAGCTGAACACTCATGAATGTTTGGGTTGGGTTTTTTTTTGTTTTTAACTGAAGACCATTATTTTCTTTTTAGGGTCCTAAAATGGACTGATTTAAATGAGTTTCTGGCAGAGTGGCTAAATCAAATATTCATATGGAGGGAGATATTTCTGCCGTTTCCCAAAGAAATTTACTAGTAATAGCCAAAAGGGAAAAACGAACACCTAAAGATCAGAAGTGCTTAAAATAACATGCTTCACTCCAGATATAGGGAAACAATCTCTGGCATTTAAAGTACAGCAGAACTGAAAGCTTTCCTTGTTTGAGGGGTGATTTGGTAATATCTGAATCCAGGTAAAGTCTGAGGTGAATGTCAGCCCTTTTAATGCCAAACCTTTTCTCCACTTGTTTTACCAATAAGTGTGAATATCACTGCCTTCTGGGAACATAAATCCAGCTGTCCCTCCTTTGTGCTCCTGTTGCAGGATTAAGAGGGAAGGGATGTTTCCTGATCTGCAAAGTGGCTGTAGGCTGTTTAGCAAATGCTTGGCAAAAGGACTGATTAACCTCGACTAGAACTGAGGAAATGGAGAGGAAATGAACTGCTGTCCCCATGAGACTGAGGAGGTTCAATCTTGAGTAGGCCTCACTTCCTCAGAATGTTAAAATACAAACTGTGGGATTTTTAGGGTGGCCAATAGGAAAGTCATGGCCACGAATACATATGGATTCTAGTAGGCTTGTTAAGAGGAAATGCTTTTCCTCCTTAGGAAGGCTGTCAAGGGCAGGCCGGAGAGGTTTCCTGTCTCCAAAGTCAGATAGGATTTTAACTTGAGGAACACAGCTCTGCATCTAGCTCTCAGAAAAGCTTGCACACTGCACAAGAATAAGCCCACAGTAAATCAGAGAAAGCCTCTAGGCTGCAAATTTAAGTGTCTAAAATACTTATGATGTAGCCTACTAAAAGACTTTGAAACTGTTATTAGGATATACTTTCTTGGACTTAAAGCAAAACCTCTCTCTGCCTCAGTTGCTGTCCAAGTTGTCTTCCTCTGATTTTCAAAATTCCTCACATTTTACTTCTGTGCTGTCTGTCTGAGCTGATAAATTGCTGTTGTGGGGGGTGTGTGTGGGCTTGTTTTTAATCCTTGTCACCATTGTTTTGCTGCTTTTGTTTTCTTGGGACACAAGGTGTGTCTTCTATCTTTTTCTTTTCCCATTGGCCAGGCTAGATGGCTTTCTGGCTTCCTCAGCAGGAGCTCTTGAGAGGGCTAATCAGCTAATCAGTGAAAGATGTGGGGTTTAGACACAAAGTGTTTAACTAGGGCAAAGTAATCTTTGTTCTCCTGCTTTCTAGGTGTTTCTGAGCACTACACAGAGCTTTTGGAGGCAAGTTCTGTGGAATTTAAGTGGGACAGAACAACGTTCATCTTTAAAATAAAAAAGGCTCAATACATACAGTTAAGCCCCAATTTTACCTTTAGCTTTTTCCTCTGTGAGTTGAGGTCTTTCCCACACCTTCCCACCTCCCAATGAAACTCAAAGCAGAAGTTCCTATTATCTATATGCCCATCCTAAAGTATTAATTGTTTAAACAGGAGGCATTTTAACTTTTATGCTATATATTACTGTCACTGCTTCAAGTTCTCCAGAAAAAGATACAAAATTAGAAAACAATCTTATTGATGCAGCAGCCAATCTTTCCTTATGTGTTCCTTCAAAGTTAAATGTGAGCTCTGAAAGCAATTCATCCCGCTTAGCATGTCTTCCAATTGGTACCGTGGGGACTAATGATTCATTCACATAATTGGGCTTCTCTGTCCTCTTCCTCATTGAATATTTCCACTCCAAACACATAAACATATAAGAAGCTGAGGAAATTATCATCTGCAGCAAAGTATTTAGAAAGACAAATGGCTCAGCTTTGATAATTCTAGAACAAGAGCAAAGAGTTTCATTTAATGGTCATAATGCCATTGTGCTTAGTGACAGCCTTGGCTCCTGTGTGGTTGCTTCAGATGCCTCACTTGTTTGTGTGTGAAGTTTTAAATTTGTGTTATGATTGAAACGCTTCCATGGGTCAGATTCAGCAATGAATGTGAGCATTGGTAATGAAGAAGATTTTGGTTATCAGCAAATAATGTATTATTTCTGAATAATGTATCATGACATTATCCAGAAATGTATTTACCTTGTATGAGGGGAAAATAATTCTAATAACCTATCTCTTAAACTTTTCTTTTTAAGATCAAAGCAAAGAGCTCATTTTCCTGCTTTGCAGCCATACTTGATACCGCACTGAGCTTCTCCGTTTTTTCTCCCACATGACAGCTGTGGAAGAATGAATAATGCTGCCAAAATTTACATATGCTTCAGAGTGCTTGCTTTAATGGAGGCCTCATCTTTTCCAATATTTTTGTGTGGGCTTGAACACCCTTTACTGCTAAAAATTGGCAAAAGCTATGAAGAGATACTGAGGCACCCACCTCTCTGACTTTTGTGTGTGGCATGTGTACAGGGCTTTGCTGTGAAGTACACAGACTCCTTGTATGGAGGCTTCAGGCACCCTGGATGGCAGTTTGCAGCTACTTTTTAGTGTGCAGAGCTGTGATCTGGACAGAGCTTGTGAACGCAAAGTCAGGAGTCATCCTGGGCACCTGTTTATCACTAGCCTCTGTCTGCACAGGTGTCAGCCATGACCCTGAGAGAGCACAGACTAATCTCTGCAGCTGTCTTCAAGGGCTTACCAGATAGATCCACCATGGAGTGGTGGATTTCTTCTTCTTCTTCTACCCCAATGAAAGGGTGGATCTGGTGTCTTACAGTTAGAGACTGATTCAATACCTTCTTTGGCCTGAGAGAACTAAGATTTGCTTCCCTTGGGCAGTGCAGGCAGGAAATCTCATTGGACTTTGTTGCTTGGGACAGTACTCGTTTCATGGGTAGAGCAGGGAACAGTGGAAAAACAATCTGAGTAAATATCCTTGGAGAAGGGGCCAAAGCCTGGTACTCTCTGGTCTTGTTCCTCCTTGTAAGTGTGTACCTCTATCCTGGAGTCCTCAGATCAGGTGTGAGTGTTAAATATTGACAGAAATAAGCTTCATAGGAATGTCTGTTGTTGTTTTTAGCTCTTTTAAATACTATTAATCAGGTAGAATAGCAGTTTGTTCTCTGCTCTGAGGCAAAATATTTCCTACATTCCAAACAAAACATAGATTGGACAGAACAGCAATTGATTTGACTCAAATCTGCTCAATAAACTTTGAGTTCTACTAGCTCATGTGTGTATATATGTATATGTATCTTCCACCTTCTGTAGAAGGACAGAGAGTTAAGTGGAGTCTGGTAAAGGGCCAGTAAGGCAAGAAACGGGAGTCTTTCATGAGAGGCTGAGAGAACTGAGACTGTTCAGCCTGGAAAAGAGAAGGCTCACTGGTGAACTTATTAATGGTTATGAATACCTGATGTGAAGATGTAAAGACACAGACAGGCTCTTCTTGGTGATGCCATGTGGCAAAGGGCACAAACAAACACATGAAACTACATCCATGCATAAAACTCTTCCTGTGAGGATGGATGAAGACAGGAACAGGTTGCCCAAGAAAGGTTTTAGTCTCCATCATTGGAGACAGTCAAGAGATGCCTTCCAAGCTCAACTATTCAATCTCGGGTGATGCTTTAAGACCTTTAAATACGGATATGCCAACTATCCAAAAGCCGCGATGAAGTATGTATTTATCTTTAGACACTTAACATGCATAAGGAGTTAAGTAAAACATACTAATAGTAACTATAGACTTGAATGTATGACTCCACTGAAATTCCCTATTTTAAAATGTTTGGCTCATAAAATAAACCATCTGGTCTATGCTTTTGAGTGTCTTGGACTACTCTTCAGTCAAACAGTGCTTTGTTGCATCAGTGTTTTATTGGGTTAAAAACCTTACCACGTTGGTCTTGCCTATTGCTGTAGCATTGTGTGGGAAGCCGATTTAACTGTGCTTACTGGACTTGAATTAGGTGATAATAGCTCCTGGTATTTCTACAAAGGAAGCATTTGTTTAACATGGCCCTGCTTTACCCACCAACTACAAAGCTGATTGATGTAGAGTTGAAGCTGCCTGTTATTTCCTTAAGTGGCAGCTATCACGCCCTCTTGTCCTCTGCAGCGTGTTGCCTAGCAGCACAGTTCTCGTGAAAAGATAAAAAGATGCTTTGAGACTTTCAACAAGGTTTTCTTCAGCTGAGGTGGTTTCTTTGCAGACTAATGACATTGTTCCTCCTCACAGAGTGTTCCACATTAGCCTTCAGTTCACAGTACTGTGAATAAAAGTGTATTTTTCGGTCTTCAGACCTGTGCTTCAAATGGGCAACTTAAGAACAGGTACTTGTAGGGCAGGCTTTCATCTTTACTGGGAGTCCTTGACTGAGAAATGACACAAGTCTGCAGTGTCTTCCTGAGTTTCATTCCTACTGAGACACAAGTACAAAGAATCCCTGAGCAGACCAACTGCTAAGCTTAACCTTCATCACAAGATGGACCTTAAACAGTGAACCTAACTGCTACAGAGTGCATGATACAATTCTGTAAGATTCTTTTAAAGCTATTAAATAAGAAAATGCTGACCCTGAGCCTGATGTACAAAAAGCTCTTCATTATCAGGGTGAATATTGCAGCAGTTTACAGCCAGGACAGGGTTTTAAACTCATTGATTTTATCCTTTTTGTATAGGTCATGAGATTCTTACCTACATATGGACAAGTTAAGACGAAGGAATATATGTGTCCTGTAATCCATCCACTTTAATTATACGGCTGCCAGATTGGGCAGTTGCTCCACTTTGTGAGTAAATACAAATCCAGTATCCTGTTCTCCCAGATGGTGGAAGGCCTAGGCTTAGCTCTCATGTGTGAGAGAATCTAATATTGTACCATTCCAGACCACAGAACTTTGAGATGAAAAAAAATGGAGGTAGAGCTGAAAGGATTCCGGGCTATATTAAAAATTCACTAATGTTCTAGGAAATCTGTTCTGACCTTAAAATGCATCCCTTGTGCAACAGGCAGGAGACAGTTACCTCTTTCTTTTACCTTACCATAAGGGCAAATTTCTGCTAGAGAACTTTGTTAGACAAGAACCAAGCTTTAATCAGAAAAGCAGCTGGATAATATAGAGGTAAATGTCTAGTGTGAACTTAATGCAGAAAACTGCAATTATAATTGCACAAAACCCCCATTCTATTTACCACAAACTGAAAGTGGCACAGAAATTCCAGCATACAAGTACATAATCAAGGGACAATTATTCTTGAGATTAACTATTCAGATGATTAAGAAAGGAAGAAACTGATTTAAAGGGCTTAGGTTTTGTTTTTTTTTTTATCTGAGGACTTACTTAAGAAAAAATACTCAGTAATTTACATAGCTGATATCATATGTTCAAAGAAAAATGCAAACTACCCAGAAGGCTACTGGAGTTTGATACCCATCAATCTTTATTCATACTGGCCCGTTTACTTTTTCAAACACCATTAAGTAGACACACACTGCCATCTAGTGAGCATCTAACACAGCTGCGGTTTGATTTCTGAGGAGAGGAAAATGTGGTGCTTGGAGCAATTAACTTCATACAGTACAAAACATATACAGACTTAAAAATGCTGCACCGAATGCTTTGTCAATTGTATATTATATATAATACAGATACACAGAGCAAAGCTAAAGTATTTTATTAATAATTTATTGTCAGTAAGAAAGACTGGCTAATGGTAATTTTCAGTAAAAACCTTTACAAGACCATTGGATCACAAATATACAGACACTATAAAAACTGTGTCATGGTGGTTTTGGTTCTAAACTGGTATGTAGAGGGCCCCCAACACACTTTCCAAGAAGGGAAAAATTGTTTACAGTTCTAAAATACAGCAACCCATTTAAGACATTTCCATGTAGCTGACCCAGAAGAATATCAGACTTAACCTATGTACAGCTGGAATTGTGTGAATATGTTGATTTTTTTTTTTTTTTTTTTTTTTTTATATAATGAAATGTCAAACCTTAGTTTTCTGCGGAATACATACAGTGATGCCCTGATTATAAAAATCAGGGTGCTAGTTTTTAATGGCACACTAACACCACTAGTTTCAGTGGAAAACAAATTCACAAAATATCTACAAAATCTAGTTAAAACTATTAAAATCAAAACTGTACATAAAATTTACAAAAAGTAGGAGAAAAGTAATTGCATTAGAACTATAAATATATGTATCATGCTAACATGGAGAAGTGGTATGTGATTTTCTTAACATAGACAATGTAAGTACAAAAAGGATGTTCAGAAATGGCACAGCCAATGGAAATCTTGGAACTGTTCAATTACAGTAGGTCAGGAAATGGAAACAGGCTGATTTAGTGAAATGAACTGCATGGTCCAAGGCTGCCATGCCAGTTTAGCTCACTGAAACAAAAGCATTCACTGTGGCTGGGAAAAAGAAGAAAATAAACTTTTGAAGGTTGTTCTAGAATTGATAAAGTTTGTTAGAGTCCAGGCACTTTTGTTGAGTGTGTCAGACTTCTGTATGTTGCTGGGAATCAAGTGGAGGAATTTTCACATCTTCAAAATGACCATCATCTCCACTCTCATAGTCACTCATCATGACTTCTGACTCCATTTCACAGCATGCTGACACATCAGAGCATGAAGCTGTGGAAGCATACACAGACATGGACATGTTGTCTACAGTTGGTGCTTCAAAGTCTCTGTTGTACCCTAACGTGTAAGGAGTGTAAGGTTCTCTGTAACTGCTGCTGACACCACCGGTTGTGGTCTGAGGTTCTGACATGTCTGCAGGATAGTGATGGGGAAGGTACTGATTAAGGTTAAATCTCTGCCTGCTTCTTGCAGAAGAACCCAAGCTACCTACAGCTGGCATGTCTCTGGGTGGCTGTATGGACTCAAATTGGTCGCTGTATTCTGGTGGTAACGGTGGAAGCTCATCAGGTGCAGGGAAGTCATCAGGTGGAGGTGGAAAATCACTTTCTATATCATAACCACCAGGGTAATAGTCTGTATCGATGGCATTTGGATCATTGTAGAGGGGAGCTGACTCTTCAACCACTTCATAATTTGGATACTCTTGGATACCTGGCAACTGAACGCTTGGCATCCAGTCTGATGTATCCCAGTGATAACCTGAAAAGGTAATTTTTTTAAAAAAAAGTAGTATTAGTATCTTGTCTTCAAGTCAGTCTGAACTGAGAAGTCAACACATGTATTAAGCCAATGCAGTCACTGTGATTAGGATAGTACTTGTTAATCAGAGCGGTTTGTCCCGATTCCACAAAAGACATTCAACACAACACAACTTTACATTATGCCATGCATTAGATATTGCATCATTCACACATGAACTTTTACATTTTCTTTGACATCTCACCTAACACAGGAAGAGCTGTAGGTCACCTATTGAATGTGCTATCAGAATACATAGTATAGAACTGTTCACCAGATAGCGAAGAACCAACAGCCTCCCTGGTGCAGCTAAATTCTTAATTGTTGGGTAATTACAGTTAGGGTGATAACAGCTACATGTTTTTCTTAAAATATATTTAGCACATACAAACCATGTTTTTCTTGCATAAAAGAAATACTTTTTAATTGGTAAAGTATCCAGACCACTTAAAGCAACTTTACCCCTTAACTGAATTGTAAAGGTAACTTCACAAAATGCTGTTAGCTCTACATTAACTGCCACACACCTCTGATAAAAATCCTTGACTCTTAGTAAAGACATTCCACATTCAAAAGTCAAAACAAGATCAAAATTCCACATTCTAAACAAGATCAAGATTCCACATACAAGATCAAAACAGGAAAATCAAGCTTAATCATGCATAAATGACTGAAAGTGATCCTCTCTCACAAACTCCCCTTAAATAAGTTTGTATTCATCTGCTGGAAACCAGATGTAAGCCTAATCTCATTAAAAAAAAATAAATTTCTTTCATCTGAACACCAAAAAGGAAACTACTACAGAATTGTAAGAAGGTGCAAATCTAGTAAAGAATCATCACTGCAGACAGATGCACAGCAAGCAACAGATAGTAAGTCTGTGTTAAAACCAAGCATTAACAGAAATATTTCGGTGAACATCAACAAACTGCATGCAGAAGTCACCTCTTGAATTGCTGAGGTCAGGAACAGCAAAAGATTCTTTAGGTGGCAGAATGAGAAGAAAAAGGAGAAAACATCTGTAGTTAGGAATCAAATAGTAGAACCAATATGAAGACAAACAATGACTGTCACTAGGATGTTCATGCTGCTTTGCTTTTTTTCCAGTTCACTTAGCAGTGCTAAAGTAGTTTTGTTGGTTTTTTGGTTTTTTTTTTTTGTTTGTTTGTTTGTTTGTTTTACTCCTGGAATCATTCTTTGTTAAACTTGAACTGTAGAATACTTACTGAGTTTACATACAGCCCACCTGGGACATGGCTGTGTAATGGCAAAATCTGCAGTCTATAGTTTGCTGAAATCCTCTTATCAGTAGATTTAGGACTTCTCCTAAAAAAGGGTAACAAGACTCAACCTGACTTTTTTCTTTCCTTGTTTCCTTCCCCCTTTGTTTTTTGATATAGGGCTGCATCTATTAGGACTTACACTTTCCAGTATCTCATGCAAAGATGGGAATGCTCCCTGTAGTATCTAGCTTACATATGCTGTGCACTGGGAGACCTGCCTCCCTTGGTACAGCAATCCCAACAAGTCACACTCAGCAGAGAATTGTCCAGTGTTATCTGACAAATTTTAGATCTCCTTTTCTTCAGGAACCTATATTCCCTATTCAGGTCTGTAAGGATGAGTGATGCCTATCCTAATGCCAGAATCTTTTCCTAAGAATTGATACTTTTACATATTCTTGGAAGACTGGAAGGACAGAGATTGACTCTTAAGGGAAATTCCTTTTTCTTTTCCTTTTCAAGCTTGCCTAACCCCAACAAGAAAATATTGTCCACACTAAAAGAGACATCAGTCCAAGATCTAAGACTTAAAACATCTCTGCCCTTATCTCCAGGAGAAGGTTCTGACCACTACATATACTTAGAAGATGACCTTCTTAATTTTTCTAAGGAAACTGGGTGCAAAACTGAAGACGATAGGCAGACTGTGGTCTTATGATTTAGTGCACTTTTACCAAGGAATGGAGCCTGGCGTGCACATTTTTCTAGGTGATGATCTGCTAGACTGGAGCTGTATTTTCTCTTGCACTCAGCATTATCGATCTGCATGGAAATACAACCTTCCCTGAGGAGCAGTGCAGAGAATGAAGACCTGCAACTGTCCTGGAATGAGACTACAGTTCATGCTTCCAGGATACCTCTTGGACAGAAACACTTGGGGAGACTAAAGTAAAAGACCATCTGTCCCAGAATGTGACCTTGCTGAAGGCTTGAGCAAGGATCTCTGCTACTCAGGCTGGCACCCTCCTGAGGGTGCTCAAAAGCAGAAGTCTACCCAAGATGTTTTGAAAGAAGGAATGCTTATTAAGAGTAGAAACTTCCAAGTGTTAAGAAGTAGCTGAGCAGAACATCTTCAATTTCTCTACAAATATTCTGCAATGCATTAAATATTTGTATTTATTTTACAGTGACACTAAACCACCAAGCAATACTTACAACTTTGACTTGAGAACTACATCCATCATTTTTAGTTTCTACCAGTCAAAATCTCAGAGAAAATCTGAATAAGTGATTAAATATTTCTCCTTATAGATCTTGCCTCTTCTAGTCTTCTAATTCTCCCTTTCGTAAGTACTGTGCATTACAGTTTTCTAGCACTGAGGACTCTACTCTATACGTACACATCAATTACTGTCATGTAATTAGGAGTCTTTGCATTTTTTGTAGACAATGTATGTGTCTGTCTGCATACATTAGACAGGATGTACTTCAAATAGCAAACTAAAGAGAATCTTTAGCTACTATAATTTTATATTCTTAAAATGGCTTTGTTTTAAGTAGAACTTAATAAAAAGTAGGGTTTTCTCAACAAATAGGAAACATGTGCTACGGATGGTATTTCAGAAGTAACCTCTGCAGCTTCATGGTCGTGGAGTGAATTACTTGCATATTACTGGAACTTTAGGGAGTTTTAAGTTAATTAAAAGGATAGCTAGCATTTGTATAGACTCATTGGCACCTTTATTACTACTATTATTTTGTAAAGAGTTGTGTTTTCCAGAGTGGTCAGTTCTTAAATGTTAGCAGGGAAGAAATAAAATTCCACCAAAAATGTCTACTTCATCTCTTTCTAACTTCCAAAGACATACTACACACACAAGTATATGTGTGTGTACATGCATACACTCAGACATACCTTTTAGATACTGATTTAAGGCTCGGTAGTAACTACTTAAACCAATAGTGACGTGTATGCCTATATACCTCAAGATCATATGAAAAATCAGGGGTTTTGCTGAAGAGACAGACTGATTTGACGAACAGGGAAGTGAATACTGTCATTGGACTACTCCCATTCTGCTCAGCTGGACAAGCTGCCAACAGATGTGGGTGGCAATAAAAAAGGAAGCAGGGACTGCTGCTTTTTCATCTACAGCAGCATATGTAATTGCCTTTGATGCTGTCTCAATTCTGCTGGGAACTTTGGTGTGAAAATTTTCAGGAGAGTAAGTAGTATGAATATTTTCAGAAGAGAATTAAGATATTTTCATACCAATACTTTTTTCCCCCCAAGACATCACACTGCAAAACCTGTCCACAGGGTAGCCACAGCATACACATGAAAATACTAACAGATACACAATATAAACATATCCTTTGTTAAAATTTATCAGAAAGTCCAAGTAAATAATATTTTACAACTCCCATCTGCTAGGACTACATTAACTAGAAGACAAACGTGCATTATTCTGCAAAACTGTAAATAAATACGAAAAGCATGTATATACCTTCTTCTTCCACCGAGTCAACAACAGCATTGACAAGGTGTATTACAGTCACTATGGAAGCTTGTAAAAGGTATAAAAGGAGCAAATTAAAACAAACCTATAGTTAGCATCACTTTAAAAAGCATACAGATATACAAAAACTATTGTAAAATTGCAGTTCATTACTATTTTATAGAGCAAGATTATTGGTGTAAATATACATTTACCCTCTTCTTATCTAGAAAGCAGTTGCATATAATACATAAAATACATCTCTAATAATGAATTTTATTCTTGATAAAAATGGAAACGTAACTACTCCTGAAGCAAATTCTGCATGAGCACAAAACTGCTTTAGTTGACTCAGGATTTCTGAAATTTGCCTAAACATACCATTTGCATAATACTTCATCTAACAGCAATGACCTAAAGTTCTTCTAAAGGCTTGTGTTGCATGAATTAAAGAGTATTGCATTAGGCTTCCCTTTTAGACTGAAAACTACTCCCCCACTCCAATATAAGACCAGGGGAAGACATTTTCACTGAAATGAACTAAAATGCTAGAATATGAAAAATATCTACTGAAAACTTCTGTTGCTGACATTCTGATTTAAAACCAGCTGAAATGAATGCATTTTTTTGTGTCTTCCCTTTCCCAAGATTCTTTTGGAAGGGAGAAGGATTTACTCTTATACAGGATAAGATGAGATAAGCACATGCAATTTGCTTGCATGGCTCAGGGATCAAATTTCAAACTAATAAATTCAGAATCTACCAAAAAGGAAGGAACAATATCGATGATGCTACAGGTATTTCTCTTAAAATGATGTATTAATGAGTAAACAATGCATGACAAGAAATGTAAGTACAGAATATATGAAATATATGGGATGGAGAGGAGGGGAGAACCACAGGTACTGCACAACACTTTATACCACAAGAAAAAAATTGGAAGTTGGTAACAGGTCTACAGGTAGAATGACGAGTACTGTAAGCATACCATTTTACTTTCACCAATCATTAACACGTTTCTTTTCATGCTGTTAAGAACAAATCACTCTGCTTCTTTGAGAAGTAGAATATTTTTTAGTCCTAAGCTAAAGCAATTTAAAATTCTTTTTATCATACAGAGACAAAAGCAGAAATTGGAAAAAGGAGTCAAAACACCTTAAAGTAGTGAATTAAGTTATGAGGCAACTGTGGCTTTTTGTCCAATCAGCCTGAAATGTTTCTGAATGCATAGACGCATTCACAGCAACTTTAAAAGTGTCTGTCATCACAATGGAAAAGTAAAAGACTTCCAATTAATAACAATAAATCCCCAATATACATATGCTGATTATATTTTGATGGACTGGATTTGTGATCAAAATATATTTTTATATTGGCTTTTTTCAATGTATGAATTTTTTATGAATTCACTTTAATCATGGTGAAAGCCAAATATACTGTTCTACTGTAACAAAATCCTTTTTGTGCAGCTTCCTTCATTACTAAAGTAATCAAACTTACAAGCAGTCCCTTAAACTCTGCTCTCACTCAGAACTGATCTGATCCATATGGGAGCTGAGGTCGCAGCAAGAAAAAAAGAAGGAAACAAATGAAACTGTAACACCAGAAAGGTTTTTACTGAGAGCTGAATGTCAAAGCAAAAGTTATATTTGTGCAGAAGCCATTTTTACAATTCACTGTGTTCTTCTATCAGGTGATAACTAATGATTACTTAGAAAAGTCCCTCAAATTTGAAAACACTTTTAACACCTTTTAAACACAAGGCTCTGAACACCTCTAATATTCTAACAGCAGAATGATCATATATAATTTTAAGCTAAAGTAACTAAAACAAGGTACAATGCAAGCAAAATACTTAAGAAAATTACATTGGGGTATTAACATAAGTAAATACAGATATATATTAAATAAAATATTATTTAATATATATTGGATATATGTAAGCCCTATTGATACTAAGAGATGCAAAGACAGAACAAATGAACCTAAGGGGCAAGACGGCATTTTACTTACCGTTGTCATCACATGATTCAGACTGAAACGAGCTGAGAGACTGGACCTCAGACATGCTTTCTCTAGCACTGTAAGGATGGGAGTTCTTTTCATCCAAAGGCTTTTTTGAAAGACAGGGGTCAAGATCTACTACTTTAGCTGAAAGAAGTGGTGAGATGACTATTAGAATCTAGATTAAAGTCAATAACATTTAAGGCTAAGATCTACACATTTTTTCAAAACTCAGCAGAGCTTGAAGCTCAATCAGTCCGACTCAAACCCCAGTAAAGTCATAATGCCTTTTGTAACATAACAAGCATAGACAAAGACTTTGCACTCATAATAAAATTGTAGCAGCACACCCCTTTAATAGAAAAGTAATAAAATAAGAACACTTCTTACTGTCATAGTCAAAATCCCAGCTGGGTTTCTGTATTGAATCGCTATCTGAAGGAGAGTTGGAGGGAGGTGGAGGTGGCAAATTTGGTGCTACGCTGCAAACAGCTACAGCTTTCCGATGACCATGCACAGAATCTGGGTTAAAAGTACTAAACTCTGGGTGCTCAGGGATAGCAGACCCTTCAAAAGAATTCCTGTCAAGATTATTCCTGGAGTCGCTTGGAATGCTTGGAGTGTACGAAATGGGACGAACAGGAACCTGTGGTGGGATGTCAGAATAGATGTTCTTATTCAATTTTGCATCAAAATAAGGTCTTTGCAAGAAAGCTGTTGTAGCTCCCAGCTGCTTGTCTTCAGGTTCTGGCTGATGCTTCTTCTTTGTACTAATCACTTTGCGGCAAACCACAAAAATGACAACTAACAAGAATATTCCTGCAATGAAAACAATAATCCCAATCACTTCAGCTAAGCTAATGTTCCAAGATGTTGAAACGTATTTGTTCAGAACAATGTCTGTGCAGTGTTTTCCTCCAAATCCATGACTACAATTGCAGTGATATGAACCGTAAGTATTCTCACAAAGTGCACCATTAAGACACGGGTTTTCTATGCATTCATCGACATCAGTCAGGCACCTACCAGAAAAAGAGCAGAGCAATGATGGTTAGTTTACATTGGTAGTCTTTGTTCTAGTCTCCGTGATCTTAACATATTTAATATACAGTACTATACACAACTAAGCAATTTGCTGTTTTATCAACATTACAGATTTCAACTAGTTTGAACTGTTAAGTAATACTGTTAAAATTCCATAAATGTGGAAGACTACCTACCTTTCTCCACGGAAGCCTACTTCACACTCACAAACAGGTCCATCCAAACTGTCAATACACTTGCCACTGTTTTTACAAGGATTGTCTTTGCAGTATGGACCCAGCTGGCACCTGCAAAGGTAAAAAACCCCAAACCATTACCTTACTGTAAGTGAATATATAGTGCGGGATTCAGGGCTATGTGGGACATAGAGCCTGGCATTAATTTTAACTCCAGTGGGTTTCAAATCTGAACTTTAAGCAGTAAATAGATAAACAAGAAAGCAGAAAAAGTGTTACATTTATAGCTTATTCTCTAAAGGGATCATTCGTACAATAAATCATACAAACGTACCTTTGCCCTGTATACTGTCCTCGGCACTGGCAGATAAAATCGTCACTGACTGGGATGCAAGTACCACCATAAAGGCAGGGGTTGGAAGCACATGGGTTGACGCTTACATCACAGTGAGTTCCCATAAACAAAGGTGCACACTTGCAGTAGTAACCTGAAATCAAATACAGTTTTTTTGAAAGACACACATGGCTTTACAGGATATAAGATCCTCTCTGCCCACTATTCAGACAGAGAGAGGATAGGAAGAAATAGAAATATTTTTAGCGAAAGACAAAGGATAGTCTAACAGTAAGTTTCTTTTTGAATATGATTGAAGGATAACTTCCATTCTCTCACAAAACTCAAGCTTGTCACTGAATTCAGAATTTTTGAAGGGAGACTCTAAAGTAGGCAGTTAAGAGGACTGACTTAAGGTGTTGACACTGAAGTTAATCCCCACCTTGTCTGATGGACTTAGTCTAATTCATACCCCAAGGACTTTAGTCTAGAACACAGGCAGGCACATCCTTCTTACCTGCTCAACAATCCTACTTGCGGAACAATCTGTTCCACAACTCTCTGGAAAAGCAAGAATTATTCACAAAGTCATTTTCTTCTTCAAAGCAGTAAAGTAGAAAAGCAGTTCTGAAAGCCAACAGCAGAAGAATAGAACACAGCTTACCTCCATTTGACAGTGCGTTGCAGATGCCTCCATTCTGACATGGACTGCTTGAACAACCTTCCGTGGCAGTCAGTAAACATCCAGGATTCACATCTACAGATTCTTCCATGTGTGCATAATTTCGTGGTTTACTGTTCAGGGGCAGCTCTTGTCCATTAAGTACAACAGAATCCATACAGCCTCTGAAACCATTGCTAACCTGAGGGCTTCTACCATGTCTTGTACCTTGCTGCCGAATATGACCACCAAAAAACACATGATTATCTAGGTTTAGTGTCCTAAGTGTACCAGGAGCAGTACCAGAAGCAGTATGCACCCTATCCAGAACAAGTCGTGCGTAATTTCCATCCACTTCAAGAGATACAGAATGCCACTGGCCATCGTTTATCTGAATGCTCTGAACAGAGACAATCCCAGGTCCACTGCCGCAATCAAATTTGTATTGGAGCCTTCCATGGTGAATCTACAGAGGAAAACCACAGCATCAACAAATTGTCTGCATGCTTAAAGAATATAAAATATTGATGCCTATAGAAGTTTGTTTGCTGGAGAGACAGGATGATGGCAGTGTTCATGGAAGGATGTTTAGTAACATTGTATTCTAACCAGTCACAGTGATTGTGATTCATTCCATATGGTTCTTTAAAATATATACTTTGTACAATTTTCCTCTAGTAATGAAGTCTCAGATCATCATCAAAAGACTACAATACCTCAAGACCTTTCATCTTGTGCTTTAAATAACTTTTTCTGTATGGACTAAGTGAGTATTATAAGCTAATAAATGTAAAGTTGCAGCTAATTCAAGGTGCTTTTTGTTTTGTTTTATTTAAAAAACACTAAATAAAATGAATTCCTTTTACACATTATAAAAATTCTGTACAAGTTTGTCACCTGGATGTATAACATACTCTACCTTGAAGGCAATTCTCAATTTTAACAATTCTACAGAGATGTTACGATTCTATCTTTTAATTTGGCACAAAAAAAAAGTAAGAACATGGTAAGAAGGAAAGAGAAGGATATATGCACTAAGAGATTTTAACGTACCTCTAAGATACTGTAGTCTGTTCCTCGAGCATACATAACAACTGCATGAGCAGAGTAAGTCCTAAGTCTCATTGTCAGTTTCATTTCTTCTTTATTCTCATTTTCCATAAGACGGTATTTCACATAGCTGCTCCCAGTAAACGTCACAGCAGAGCCGGCTGATGCTTAGCAATTCAAAAAAGCGTAAAATGTTTTAACACAGGACTGGAATCAAATTTATGTTTGGAAAATAATATGGGTTTTTTTCAGAGATTTTTAATTTCTTACCAGGACACTGTCCAACTTTGCTGTCTTGGCAAACACAGGTGTATTTTCCTTCCTTTGGATCTCCTAAACATTCAGTACCTTCAGGGCATGGGTTTTCTTCACACACACTATTCACCAAGGGGCACTTCCCTTCTGTAAAGCAAAACACATTATTTCTCTTCTGTTGGTGGTAATGGTATTTTGTGAAAAGGGACACTTAAGTGTAGTAGCTGAAAGTAACCTAAATGATATTTCCAAACATCAGACAAAGAAGTGAAGTAACAGTAATGGGACATGACTGGCACAAACACAGATGAAACAAATGGCATATATAATTACTCAAACAATTCAATTGCTCGAATTTGGCAAATGGTAGTGTGGTTTAAAGTTTACCATTACTATCATACACCATAAAAAAACAACATGTAGATACATGGACAGAGTGGGTTGGGGAGAGCAGAAGAGAGTGTCTGTATTTTAGACAGAAAAGGAACAGGCTTTAAATATTCAATTAAGATGTGTGAATTCACTGAGGAACATAATTTCAAAGTCACAGTTTTAAAAAGAAATGTTGTTTTCCTTGGAGCTAAAGACAAATAAATCTTCTGTTCTAAATCTGTATATGCATCTTAATGAGTATTCATTTCCCAGTTCACCCTGCCATTCCCAGCCAAGTTTGGAAGTTGTGTGGGCTACTCCTCTAAGCAGAGACCAGGTGCTATTCAGGTACTTTGCAAGCAGTACCTTTGTGCATATAAGACAAAAAATTGCTGGCAATTTAGAACAGGCAGCAAAAAAGGGAACTTCCTTCATAAAATGGAAAATGAAGGTGCAGCTATAAAAAAAACCCCTTTCATACGCTTGTATTACGTAAACTCTTAAAATTAGATAATGAGATAAAAAAGAATTACTCCCTACTCTGAATAAAATTAGGCAAATACTGCAGTGAGGGTTACACGACATTCTTAATCTTGTCCTGTAATATAAATTTTCCGCTGTGGATTATGGCTGTTCAAAACCAAATCAGTCTTTGATTGATCAGGATATGGTTTTCCTTACCGCTTTTCTTACCTTTACAAAGACAAACTGCTGTTCTGTGATGACGGGGAGTGACAAAACTTAACCTGGCCGTGCTGTGGGTTGACATGATGTTCTCATCCACTGTTACCTTTTCTTCACAAAATTTCAAAGGACAGTCTAGGCCCGCACAGAGCTTATGGAAAACATCAATTATCCGGACACCCAAAATCTCCTCTAGGTCAGGTACAGAAGAGTTTATCTTGTGGAGCAAAATTCTCATTGGATGCTGAGAGCTACCAGACTTTTCAATATTCAGGAGGACATCAAGATTTGAAGGAGGATCAGAGGGCTGCAAACTAACAATCTGGATATCATTTCTCCTCACACCCAAGATGTTTCTCAACGCTCTTTGGAAATTGCGCCAGTAATCACCAATGAATTCTTCAGGGGCAAGGTTTGCAAAGCGTATTGCAATGCTGTGATTTAGTAAATCTTGCGTGATTTGTCTGATGTGCACAGTAATATCAGCTGCAGTTGTAAATTTTCCATCTGTAACGGTGACATTTAGGAGGTACTGTCCTATGTCTAAGCTTTTATGTGCTATTAGTTTGCCACCGGTACTGGAAACAGAGAACAAGGATTCCATTTTGGGGTCCAGACTGTAAGTCAGAGTATCATGAACATCTTGATCGGTTGCATGAATTTTTCCAATAACACCACCTGAATATTCTTCTCCAAAGGCTGTGATAAAGATTTCTAGAGGCAGAATTGCTGGAGAATAAATGCTTTCCTCAATAACTCTAATATCAATGTAAGTCAAAGATGACAACGGTGGTTTTCCATTATCTGCCACCTGAAGGAATATGAGGATAGAGTTAGCTTTTTGTACTGTAGACAGTACAGTTGTATTTTTCTACGAAAAAGAAAAAAAAAAGGTCCCTACAAGAATATGGTTTATGTGAATTTCACGGCTCCTGACATCACTGCAAATCTTGAAAATTTAAAAAGCTTATATAAGTAGGCTCATGCAAACATGTTTTCATGTCTTCCAAGATTAAAAGGCTGCAGTGCTCTTAATACTTGGTAATGCCAGGAAGCCACTAACACTTCTAGCAAATTCAGAGGAAATGCACAGTAGCTAATTTCAGACAGCAGATGGTGCTTGAAGCTTTTTTATTTCAAGCATGGAAACTCGGAATGAGTCATGCATTAGGAATTTACAACATGCTTCACCGCAGTTATTAGGAGATGGTCTTGAAGATATTCTAAATGCAGTATGCCAAACAGTACTTCGAAAAGAAAACAATACATGTAGAGAGTTACAATTAATTATGTTGTCTTTCATGATTTATGATCATGGAGAGGGGAAAAAAACTCCACCTGTAGTGGTACTTGCTTCAGACAATTAAAATAATTGTCTTTAACAGAATCAGCCTAACTCAATTTTAAAGCCTATTAAAACACCATGTCCCCTGTCCTCCACTCTTTTACAAAAGCATACACTGTTGTCATATGAAGAAGGGACAAAAAAAAAGAAAAAATGAGTAGAAAAGTGAGAAAAGAGCATTCTCTTGGGTTCACTTCTTTCTTTCTTTCTATTTCTCAGTTCTTGCTTCCCATTTACCTTTTTCCCAGAGCTCTTTCCCAGTTACTGAAAGTGAGACTAAAGAAAGGGGCGAAGAATTGGAGAGATGTGAAAGGACAGAGGGGGTATATAGAGTTCAGAAAGTATCCTGCATGGTTCAAAAGATTTTACAATAATTTTACAAATAACTACAGGTAGTTGATACACTTTGAAGATCTATGCAGAGAAGCTGCTTGTGGCTTTTCATACAAATTTAAGCAAAAGAGTTAAAATGCCAGGCACAAGATTATCTGTGAGTGTACACATAATCACAGCATTTTTAAAAGGTAATGCATGTCTCATAGAAATGCTTGTCTTCATCTTTTAATTCCAAAAGACAGGCATGGCTAGAAACTTGCCCTCTAGTTACCCAAACATAAATAACAAGAGAGAGCGGTCCAGCTCAAGCTGGCAAAGTTTTGTTTTGCCTAGAATTCTGCCTGGAAACAAGACAAGGCAGGCAGTTTAGATACAGGAGAAATGCCCAAGGGAAAAAAGAAAGGGTTCAAAACAAACAGGCAAGCAAAATTAAAACAAATGGACAGCAAGAAAGAAAGAAGAGCCCCAGGAGAAATGATTTTTCAATAGTGCAGATATTTAAAAATCTACTGTGGTTTTAAACGTAAGACTTCAGAGTGTGGCACAGAGGACTGTATGACTCATAACTGAAGATTTCATACACTAATGCTGTGAGACATTTTTTAATGGATAATCTATTTCCTTTGGAAAGAGGGAAAGCAAATGTGAGTGGCATGCACATGAAAAGTGGCTGTTGGGGAAAAAAAAAAAATCCTTATTTCTATTAAACCCACAAAAGTAAAGAAAGGTTTATGTTAAGTAAAGTTTTTTGGTGGTAGTGAGTGTGTGGGGAGTGTAAAGGACAGATTATGTGTGGGGTTTTGTTCAAATTTTTTTGTCTTCCCTAATTAAGGTATGCCTGTAACATAAGAAGACCTCTGCCTCAGCAATCCATTCAGAAAGCAACTAAGGTGAAAACTGTCAATACTGAAAAGCACACCAGTGAAGGTCAGTTAAAAAACAAAAACAAGTATTGAGACATGATACACAGCCATTAACTTATGAGCTGCAAAATGAAAGTGCGGAAAGTGTAAACTTGAGAAGACGCCTTCCTACAGCCTTTGAAAAAAATTTCTTTTAAAGGAAGAGGGGAAGAATGTTCTTCCACAGAAGTAATGTATCTATTTTTGTGTGTATTATCGGAACTGAAGTCATGCCTTATGGAAATGCTAGTATTAGTCTTAGATGCCTTCATCCTCATGTATAGTGACTCACTAAGGAGAAGATGAACAGCAAATTATTGCAGTGATTTTATTTAAAAAAGCTATCATACTATAAGATGACAAATGGCAATTAAAAGACTATCAAATATTTCCAGAATTCAGGCAGGCAGGGAACTTGTAAATCAAGGGATTAAAGAGTTCCAAAATACTAAGACTAGTACAGCACACAAATCCTACACATTAGTATAGTCCTTTTTAATGATTAACAGTCTCTGAGAAGCCTTTGTTCTAAATAAGTACATTTCTTACAAGACACTTGTTTAGCTATTGGATGCCATTAAAATAGCCCTTACTCATTCTCTAGAAAAAAGGTACTTTTCAAGTGCTGTGGCTAAAGAGAAGATAGCTGAAGTACTGACAGGCTGTTTACAAGCATACTACAGCCTAGGAAGTGGCTTGGAAATAAAAGAATTGCATGATTCTACCTAGAGGAAGATGTTAGGTGCCTCATAATTAAGTAAAGCCAGGCACACTAGGAACGGCCAAAGGTGCAGCTAAATAATGAAACGTGAGAAAGGCCATGTAACATTTTACATAGAACAGACATAATTGCCTGTTTTCATAGAAATATGTTTTAGAAGCAAAATAAATAGAAATTTAGTTACAGCTTAAAGAAATGTAAAATAAAACATATGAATCTTCTATTTCACTGACTGCACATACAGGAAAAGCACTGCTGTTTTTATTTCCCTAAATAAAAATGTTACTTTGGAGAACTGGTATAGAACTTGGAAAGTATATTAGGCAAGTGTGACAATGCCTCCTGGCTCTTCTGCTGTTCTGGACTCATGCAGCCTAGGAAGGACAACAGATCCATCGCCCAAGTACCCTGAAGGGTAATCTGTCCCACCACTAATTAGCAGATCACTACTGAGAAAAAAATGGCTAACAAAGAAATGATACACTTCCCTGCCTCGTTTTTAATCATCTCAATTCTTTAACCTTAAACTAAACTACATTTAAATGGAACCTTTATCTATGATGATTTTTATACTAGCTATATGATGCTCTGAGCTCCTAATAACGTTTTAGTGACCCAGTAAACGTACAGTACCTGTAGAAGTTTTTTTCTTTTCCTGAAAAAAAGAGATAGACTTTGTCTAAACACTTCATGATTATTATCCAAACATGGACATAATTCAGTATACACTGATGCAGACAGTACTGCTCTAGATCTCTGCAAGAGTATGCTTACTTGGAAATTGTCTGCAGTATTACGTCTGAGAGTAATTTGGAGATTGAAAAAAATTCCTTGGGTAAAAGTAAAGGTAAAGATTTTTCTTAACACACAAATCTGGAAAAGAAGTATAAGAATTAAGGCCAGCTATTTTTAGCCTATCAATTTTAAGTCCCCTGTTCACAGCTGCTTAATTTATAACTGAATGAAAAAGGAGAGGATAAGATGAAAAAAATTGGTTTGAACTTTTATAACATGAGGTTACAAAAAAGTATTTTAGAGAACTTAGCTATGTTTAGGTAACCTAGATTTTTTTAGACATGGGCTGGTCTTTTTGCAATACAATGGCAAATGTAGGCATATATTACAGCATTTTAGGGTAATTTTTGAGTTTTATGCCATGCTTTCCACTGTAAGATTCTGAGATCTGAAGTAGTGCTGCAAATTTCAATGCTATGACAAAGGTCCAATGACCTGGTTTTCCATAATTTTTCTTAAAAAAAAAAGATGTTTTCAGTTGCTACTGGGAAAAGAATGTGTCACTATAGAAAAATATTTCAGTACTGCCATGATGTGCAACTTTCAACATCCCTGTTTCCATTGTATCAGCATATTCCAGCTCACATCTTCAAGGGTCAAAGCAATAGTGGCCAGAGGAAGTCTGCAACCAAGAGTAGATGGCTCAAGGGACCTGCTCCCTGCTGGCTTTTCCAGCATCCCATGTAAAAGGCAAAAGGCTTAGCTAGGCCAGTCACCCCGTTAGCATTCCATTTATAACTTATCCTTACTGTGACTTTAATTAAGCTATTACACCTGTGAAGATTTCCATTTAAAGCAACAGATTTTGTCTCTGAAGATGTTACCTCAAGGTATGTGACCCAAATGACTACTTGGCACATCAGGATCTTGCAAAAGGAAGGCAAGGGGTAGGCAGGAAATAGCGGTCAACTGGGCATACATGGGAAAAATTAACTAAATGCTTACAATGCAAAATGACCAGAGGCAGCACATCCTACCTTAACATGGAGTAAATAGTGATCTCTCATTTTACGATTCAGTGCAGCAGCTGTTGTCAATACTCCCTGCTGGGTAATCTGAAAAGTGTTCTCTTCATTTCCACTCAGGATGGTAAAGAGAAATGGAGGGCCATTGTGAGAAGAATCCTTGTCTGTCACCACTAGCTGCAGCACACTAAATCCAACAGGCTTATTTTCCTATAAATGAATAATACAATTACAATGGTTTTGCTATAATTGAGGATATTCCTTGATAATTTCTTTTTTTGCAACAGAAAAAAAAAAAATCAAATTACTGTCAAACCAGCTAATCAGTGTAAAAGAAATCAGGCAGTACATTTTTAAACTTTGTGGGTTTTTTTTTAACTTTATCTTATGATATTTTTAAAAGTAGCTCAGCCTTGAAACCTTACGTTTTCCACTTTTGGTCTGAATTAAGATTCCTCTAGATTAATTACGAAGTCATCGAAGACTTTTAGCTAAAACACCTGTTAAGAATAATTCAATGCCTTTGTTGGGAGGACTAGAGAAAACACACTCCCCCATCTGACCCCTTGTGTCCCTAATTAATGTTCTGACCACAGTTGTGGCTGCTACAGCCACAGTCCAATTAAAATATGAAAACCAGGTTTTAAAATTTGCATCACAAAAATCAGGAAATGAACACCTGCATTCTTGGGCAACTCCCCCAGCTTTTTCTCTGCTACCCTCATATTGGGACAGGCTGATATGAATGAACTATAAAGCATGAGGTCTTCCTTTTTAATTGAGCAAGGGAAGCATCACAGACATTGGTTATATAGTATAAAGTTTGAGGACATACATTAATTAAAATTCACTTCAAGAAAGATTGTAATTGAGGAAAGCAAAATACCAGTGACAGCACACAAACATACAAATTTGCTGTTTCTTGTTTGTTTGGTTATTTTTAACAAACAAAAAACCAACCAGTAAGATTCAGGATACCTTACTTGAATACACTATATATATGTTGTGTAGATACATCAACCTGTCCTCTTTTGGAGAGCTATCTTTACAAATCACGTACATGGTCTCAATTGCTTCAATAGGTATATAAACTATCTTTTTCAAAGCAAACTCTAAGATTAAAAATAAATAGTGAAATTATTATGTATTTTAACCTACTGTATGATGTAAGAATGTTATAAATGCAGTCTATAATATACATACATGTACACACACAAACTATGTGAAAAAAGAACACGCTCAACTTGCAATGTAAGTTTCAAAACAGACTACACAATATGAATTTTGTCACCCTTAACTCTTATTCAGGTAAGCACTCTCACTGGCAATCTTTAAAAATACGGAAGAATAAAATTGGAGCATTAGGTTTTCAAATCTTGAAGTCACAAATTAATGCTCCAATATTATTGTTTTGACTACTCCACTCGCTACATTTACCTGGATGATAACACTATAGTTTCCTTTCGAGAATACTGGAGGATTGTCATTTACATCAGAAACATCAATATTAACAGCAGTTGTGTTAAGTCTTGGTGGGTTTCCATTATCTGAAGCTTGAACTGTCAAGGTATAGCCTGAAATCTAAAAAATAATAAAAAAAAAAAATTCAAACATTGACTAAGGAGTAAAAAAATAACAAACTCAACTTTTAAGGAATAAATTTGGTGCAAATCCCCAATAAAGCTTGTTTTCATGTATTTAATCCTCTCTCTTCCTCCCTGCTGCCAAAAAGCACTGACATAAATAGATGTTCACATTATTATAGCTATATTAATTTTGGAACATCAGATGGAGATTTACAAATGTAATAAAAATATACTGGTAATCAATTATGTACAGCTAAACTAATCCAAACTGCTCAAAAAGCATCAAAATCTTACCTTTTCTCTGTCTAGAAGTTTAGTCACTTTTATTTCACCCCTTGTGGGGTCAATTGTAAAAGGATTTCCCTGATTGCCATCTATAATTGCATAGTGAATTCGGTTGTTTGAAGGTCCATCAGCATCATCTGCCATAACCTAAGGGACATTACAGTCTCATGTAAAACAGGCCGAAACAGACTTTATTGTATTTCAGATAAACTCATCCTGAAGATCAACACAGCTACCTTTGGCTAATACATTTCATAGTTCTCCAGAGAAATGTCACCCAAATAGAATGTACCAACATCATTCAATTTACTGAACTACTTCTGAAAATTAAGTCATGTTCTTATGAGAAGAACACAAATATATCACAAAATATTAACTACTTTCCCATAGCATCTCAAGTTCCTTGTTCTGAAAGTTTTTCAAAAGAAATTTTCTATTCACTCAGTGGCAAACTTATCTATTCCTTTATGTCCATTTTCAAATCCATATTAATTCCCTCACGACTGAAAGCATGATTGCCATGACAGCGTATTTCATAGGAAGAAACCAACAATACGTACTGTAATGACTGATTGTTCAAGCATAGCATCTTCACTGATTACTGCAGTGTAAGTGTCTTGGCTAAACACGGGAGTATTGTCATTGATATCTGTTACATTAATATTCACTGTTACAACATCACTTAATGAAGGTGTGCCTCCATCTGTGGCTTCCACTGTCAAGTAGTACTCATGAGAACTTTCATAATCCAAGCTCTCAATGACAAAAATGGCTCCTAGGGAAGAAAAGTAAAAAGGTGAGAAGTTCCTGCTATTACCACAAAAGACTCTCACTTTAAAATCACCTAATTTACACTTTGTAAATAAATAAATGAAGAAAAATAAAAAATGTGTTTTAAAAAAATCTCCTTTTCCTAATTTTCAATTTAAATTAAGCAAAATTATGAAATGACCTTTAATTTTACTTTCCTTGCAACCAGCATTGATGTCATGATGCATGAAGAGGTAGTAAGAGACGTGTGACCATGATTTTTGATTGATGGAAATATCTGAGTTAAAATGTGAGCTTTTAACTGGCTAAAGATAGTGCAGTCCGTTACATACATGCTGATTTACTGCTGGAAAAGTGTTTTCTTGGAACCTTTTTCCTCTTTTCAAATATGTGAAGAAAAACTGGCAAAGTACTTCTACAGCATAGTACTAGCATGCACACTGTACAAAAACAACTGGAAGAACTGCATTTCAATTACGCTGGTATAGTTAACTACTATTAATCTTTGGGTAAAAATCTTTTTTAAAACAACTTTACCAGGAATTAACTCTAGAAAACTCTTCTCTAGAGCCAGAGAAGAAAACATGAATAGAATTGAGATGTATATTGATTTTCAACAATTTAACTAGTAATTGTCACTAACAGGGAAAATTTCTCCACAAAACCTAAATGCTTCCTGAGACTAAATCTACTAACATGCAAGCCTAAAATCTCCACCATCATGCTGGATATATGACTGAACAGAATATTCCAACCTGTCTTTAATGCTGTATCAAACTCCTTTAGAACTAACGTCTTCGTGGACTAATGACTAGTTTTTCCAATCAATTTCTGATTTTTCTTTTACCAAGTCTGGCCACTCATTCTGATTATACAGCTTTTGTGAAAAGACTATTATGCTTCCATTATTACAGAACTATGTTTTTCCATCCCCTCTGCTCCCAAGATGGGGAATATTCCAGCTAGGAAACCCTTACTCTTGCCAGATAAATGAATCTAACCCAAATAACAATAAATAGCAGCAACAAATAAAGTTCCTATATTATGTTTTACTGCACTCCTCTAATAAGTGTGCTGATAAAATGGGTGAACAGACAGTAGCACTGGCTTTACAGCCAGGATAAAGCACACAGATTATACATATTTGTCTGAATTATCGTAAAACAGTATGGCACTATGTGCTTGGTTAGCCTGAAGTATATTCACAGTTCTAATCTGTTACCTGTTGTTGAATCAATGCTGAATTTTCCATGTTCATTGCCACTGACTATTGAGTATGTGATTTCAGCATTGGCTTCAATATCTCTGCTTGCAGCATAGATCTGGAGAACTTCAGTTCCAACCAAAATGTCCTCTGATACACTTGCACTATATTCCCTGTGCTCAAATACAGGTGGATTATCATTTATATCCAAAACAGAAAGTATAAGACTACTTGTTGAAGACAGTCTTCTAGGTAAACCTTCATCTGTAGCCTTCAAAGTTAGAGTGTACACAGCTTGTAATTCCCGATCCAAAGGCTTCTCCAAACGAATTATTCCAGAGAATTCATCAATAGAGAACTGGCCCTCTGCAGAGTTCACCAGTGAATAATGGATTTTACGGTTCATCCCTGCATTTTGAAAACAATTGCAGAGCATGAAGCAGCCATTAAAATACACCAACATAATAACACATCTGATAGTTCTAGAAATAAAACATGCATGCTAAATATTATTCTTCACGTTAAAGTAAATTCCAGCTAGAGTTAAGGCTCTTGTGAAGGACAGAATGATTACCAAAAAGATGTAATCTGATTTAAAAGAATAAGCTAACGCTTCATTGCACTGATTTTCTGCCACATAAAAAACATGGAGCATGGTTCTGCTTCAGCCACAGTACTAGCTAATACGAAAAGATTAGTAATATAAATCTAATTATAACTTACAAACAACAGCATCTGCTTAGCAGGCTTATAAATAACACCGAAGGATATGGGAGAGTTAGGCTGCATGAAATAACTAGACTCAATACCAGTAAGTTTATTTAAGAACCATTTCCCCAGATTAAGAGAAACATGATTTTTGGCAACCTTCCTGTACACAACAAAGAAACTAAAAGCTCATAGGTTTCTGGGCCAAGTATTTTGTTCTTCCTGAGCCTCAAAGACCAGTAAAGTGTGAAAACATTTGTCTGATACCTTCCAATTCAATAACCTAGCTTTATCCTAGCACAAAGCAGGTTGGTTGTTTCACGAGACTAAACCAACAGTTAATTAATGCTATTTGATTAATAAAATGATGATATATGGAAATCCTACACCTTTAAAAAAAGCTGTATTCCTTACAACAAAGCCTAGAGAACAAACTCTTTCTAATGTAGTTTTCAGTTCTTGTTTACTTAAATACTTGTAACTACACAGTGAAGATAAAGAGAAAGCAAAAATCTTAACAGGGTAGCATATGCAGAAAGCTGCAGTCAACCAGGGTTGTCTTTATGGTGTGATCACTGATGGCTAGCCTGAGAAGCACTCATTCAAAAATTTATGAACACACATTACACAAATTGATATGGTTTTACATTCATTTCACTTATACTAGGAGTAAAAGGCTGGACCTAACCTGTTTTAACATTAATAGCTAAATTTTATCCCTCTCCCTCCTCTTTTTTTTTGCAGAGACACAAATCGACTATCATGCAAGCTCCTGGCACTTGGAAGTCAGGTGTTACATGATTTAGTAGACCTAAATATATCTTTCAGGAATCGAATCCTGAGTGGTATTGAATATTTGTCAGTTCTACTGAAAGACTTAACACCTCTCAGGATAAGACTAAATAAACGTTACTGGAACTTTGAGACCATGACAGAAGTATCAATCAAAGAATGAATACCTGCATCTGCATCTGTTGCCTGCACTCTTGTCAAAAGGGTTTTAGTCTCTGTGTTTTCAAATACTGTAATGGAGTAAGGATCAGCTGTAAACTCTGGGGCATTATCATTCACATCTTCCAGAGTCAGAATAATATTAGATTGGCAGAATCTTCCTCCTCCATCTGTGGCCTTCACTAGAAGATAATAAACTGCTTGCTCCTCACGATCAAGTGGCATTAATGTTTTCAGTTCACCTATAAAGACAGTAACATACATAAGGTGATGTAACTTGTAAGACTTAAGTATCCTAACATGTTTTCTTCTAAAATCTCTGCACTCAGAAAAAAAAAACAAAAAAATTTTTCTTTTCAACAGTAATTTCGTCAGTGGCTAAGTCAGCATCTGTACTGCACAAATGAGCTCCACTTTGGGCAAAGCATGTCAGTGGACTGTTATTTCAGCTTTTAAAGATTAAATACTAAAATCCTTTGCCTTTTTCCAAAAGCCTCTGAAACAGAAATTAGCTATAGTAAAACTACCTGATGGCACAGAAAGAGAGAGAATACGTATTCATGCACAAATTCATGTGGTTTTGTGTAAAGAGAATTAAAATATTAGAACTCTGGCTTTTTAACAAAATTCAAGGTAAAAACCACGTATGATTTTCCTGGGATATTTAGTTGTGTTCCTTCCACAGCTATTGAGCTGACTCCCCTCCTCTAACATTCAGTAAATGAACAGAACTATTCACACTATCAAATATAACTTACTACTACAGACAAACCTCTAGAAGTCTAACAAATACTTTCTTTCCAGAGTGACAGAAAATACAGTGACAGGCACAATGTGCAGCCATTGCCTCCTTTTAAACGATTCAAAAAGCATCCTGAAACACTGTTTATGAGTATTCTCATAAACTCATTCACCAATCTGAATTTATTAAATAACATGTCATCACAGCACACAGGTGACATTCAAATTAAAAAAACCCCAACAAACCAAAACAACCAACGAGAAAGATCATTCTCATTTATTTTGCCACAGAAGTATTCTCATCTCCTTCTCCATATTTCCACTGTATCTTTGTATTTTTTTATTTACATTTTTTGGATATTGTTTACTAGTCCCTTCTACTGCTTATCTAGTGCTGCCTGCAGAGAACAGGATTTTGGCATTAGCTCTGACTTTGTTATAATCCAGAAGACAGGAATGCCTTGAAAACCAAAGTCAGGCAAGTTAAATGTTATTCTCCTTCATACAATGCTTCTAAAACTGGAGGCACTTTTGGTGTTTAGTATGAAAAGGAAATTTGTTGCTCCATCTGACCTCATCCCATTTAATATGCCAAACCAAATGCTGGCAAAGAGAATCTGAATGAAGATATTTTCAATTATAAACCATTACTGCTATTACTGAGAATATACTGAACACACAATGAATATAAAAGGTAAAAAAATTATAGCATACATTTACTCAAGTCACTTCAACATGGAAGCTTCTGGCTTTAGAACAGTTACCATATTTACTCTTTAGTTCTTCATATATTAAAATACTTGCTTTTTCAATATACTATTAGCATTTGTGTTGTAGAAACTTTTCAAACAGTTATATAATAAAATAAGCCTTACTGGAAAGCTTAAAGTACTGACATTTATGTATGTCTTAATGTAATCATACAAAATTCTATAAACTGAGGTGATGATCAGAATTTTGCATAGTGTATAAAGTATTGTTACCTGTCTCTGGAGTGAGTCTGAATTTTTCTGCTCCTGTGCCATGCAGTGTATAAGTAATTTCTGCATTGGAACGAATATCTGCATCTGTAGCAGATACCTGCATTATCAGTTTGCCAGGAAGTGCATCCTCAGGAACAGAATCAGTGTATAAAGCCTGCAAGATTTTAAAGTTACATTGAAAGACTAAACATACGAAGTAGTAGAGCTTGGAAAGGGATGGGGAAGAAGGAAAGACAGATGAGAAGATATCCCATTTGGGTGTCTGGTAACATATGAAGTGAAACAGAGGATGAAATACCTGCAAATAAGAAGAATTTCTGTTTTTCTAATTAATTAGCTCACATTTGTTAGGTTATTCAGAAAGGTAATTAATACTGCAACCATAGGGACTCTTGAATATCACTGCATAGCTAAGAACTCTAAACACTTGTAACTGATTAACTGATAATTAAATGCATTCCCATAACAGGAGTTATAAATTTTTGGTAACTTCATCTTTTTTTTTTTTTCTTGTTAAATTTCTAGGTCTGACTCGATCTAGAAGAAATTGATACCTGTCTTTTTTGTAATGGCAAGGAATAAAAAGTTTTCAGTTTAATTAAAAACTAAGAAAAAAACCATCCAGAATTTAAAGGCACTACACACTCTTACACTCATCCATGTCAGGGATGTGCAGTAAATTAGAAGGACTGAGCCTTCTAACACCAATATTAACAAAATTAAAAGTCTAAAACCACTGACATACCAGTAGATATAACTGCAGTTGTTTATACAGAAGTAATCAACACAAACATGAACTAAGAAAAAAAAAGAATCAAATGCTCACTATATACTTGATGCTTCCCAGAACAAGAAAAGATTTCCACCTGCTAACATGAAATCTGTGTTCAACAAGATAGCTATGAAAAGTCCAAATGTGCTCAAGTAAAAAACGAAGAAGCTGATTATGAAAAAGCAGGGCTTTCTCATAAGGCAACTGCACATCTTACATGAGGCCACCTTTCTGGTTTGCGGGGGTTTTTTTGGTTTGGGTTTTTTTTTCCATTCTTTGTTTTTCATGTCCATTTTTGCAGGCTATCAAATCTGGTACGGTAGGTAGCTTTGTAACAGGAAAATGTTTACAGATAACTTATTTTTGGTGCTGTTGAGTGCAGCTGCAGAAAAATATTCCAGTCTTTTCAATTTTTTTATCAGAAGAAATGCACAAATACATCAACAAAGTGACGGTATACAGCCTTCTTTGAGACTCTGCTTCCTTCAGAAAATGGAGCATATAAACTATTATGGCTGCAGCTTAAAATAATTCCTTTTGGAAAAGTATGCATTAACACAGGAGAAACATACCACAACTCTCCTTATACTCTTCAAATACGCATTAAGTGTTAAAAATACATCAATGAATTGTATTTGAATTTTTATTTAAGAAGCCTGTCCATGAAGTCACTTTTCTTTGACAATATTCTATCTTAATAGTCCAAATTTCTGTTACCAACATAAAAGGAATAGCTATTTGTCAGTCTCCTGAGAAGCAATTTCATAAAAATTTCTGATTTTATGTATCGAAGCAGCTGGACATGAAGATACAAGACTTTGCCTACCTTTTCGCAAACAGGGCTATTATCATTAGCATCAAGGACTTTAACCTCCACCACAGCTTTAGTTGCAAAGGTCCCATCAGTAGCTGTAATATTTAGAAGGTAATTATCCTTTTCTTCCCTGTCCAAAGGTTTTTTGACATAGACCTTCCATTCATTCTGTATATTTTCAATAGCAAACTGTCCCAAGGGATCACCTCCTGAAATACAAAAAGAAACATTTAATTAAAGAGAGAAATTGCTACTATTACTAGATCAACATTAAGTTATAGTTACAGAGGAAAAAAAGGTAAATGCAAATAAGCAACACTCTCTGTGGTGTTACAGGGAAATAGCTTCATTTTCCAGGTAGAAATAATCAGTAGATGCTTATACAATGAATTTAACTGCAGCCAAAAGAATCTACAAAAATCAATGTAGAAAGTAATGTAGCATTATAGATAACATTGAATGAAGGCATATGTTAAATAACAAAACTGATAAAAAACACCATAATAGCTATTATTTTGTGAATTTTGTTTCATTAATTAACTCATCACTAATTTAAGTGTAAGTCTATTTATAAAATAAAATCTGATATGTAGGAATAATGTAGGAATGTAGGAAACAAATGTAAGAAGGCATTTTAAGCAAGGCATACATGAAATGGACAGCCAAAGATCTCTTTTCTAAAACTCTTTTTCCCCCTTAAGTTTTTAATGTTCATATTAAGAAACAGACCATTTTTCTTTGCAGCTCTATGGTTTCAAATACTTTTCAATATCTCACATCATTCCAGGACCGCTCAAAGGATTATTCTGACATTATTCAAAAAGATTTACCTGTAATGTAATAGAAGACTTGTCTATTGGCTTCTTCTGTATCAGCATCAGTTGTACTCAAGATGGCAATCACCCCATCAGGAGGGTCATCCTCACTGACTGTTCCTTTGTATATCTCTGCAGTAAAGCGTGGTGGATTGTCATTCACATCTGTAACAGTAACTTCAACCACAGCCATAGAAGACAGTTGAACTTTTTCACCCCGATCAGATGCAATCACTGTGACTTTGTATTGGTCTTGTTTCTCATGATCGAGTTCTTTGAGAGTGGTAACCCAGCCAGTTTCCATGTTTATAGCAAAAGACTCTATAACGTCTAGTTCTTGAGAAGGATCCAAGCTGTAACTAACCTGCCCATTGAGTCCTGAATCCAAGTCAGTTCCTTTAATCTGGATGACTCTTGTTCCAGCTGGCATGTTTTCTACAATGAATGCTTCATAAGGATTGGACTCCAAAACTGGTCTGTTATCATTTGCATCTTTTACCTGAATGCTTACCTCTACTGAGGAAACAACTTTATAATCTTCATTTGCATACTGTGCTTGAACTGAGAACTGGTACCATTTAGTTGTTTCATGATCAAGATTCTTGTCAAGTTTCAACTGTCCAGTCTGTCGGTCAATCACAAAAAAAGCATCTCTATTGCCTTCAGGAGTGTTCCCTTTAATCAGACTATATACTAAAGTCTGATTATGCTCTGCTTTGATAACATCTATCTCAGTTCCAATTGGAATGTCCTCAGAAACTGTGTAAGAATAAAATGGCTCTGAAAATTTTGGAAGAGGCACTTCTGGTGGGAGTATTCTAGCATAGACAGGAACAACTGACTCTTTTCGGGAGGACCCACCATCAACTGCTCTAACAAAGAAGGTCAGAAACTCATTTTCTAACCCAATTAAGCTTTCTTTTGTAGTAATTATGCCAGACAATGAGTCAATTTCTAAATTCTCTTTAACATTTTCAGACTCTGCTTCAATAGCATATGTGATATCTGCATTTGTACCCTCATCAGCATCAGATGCCCAGACTTTAACGACAGAAGTACCCCGTGGAACATCAGATCCAATATTTACTTCATACTCTGTCACTCGGAATTGAGGAGCATTATCATTGACATCTGTAAGTATTACATTAACAGTACAGAAAGCAACTTTTCCCCCTGAATCTTTGGCCATTAAACTAATGGCAATTACTTTTTCTGCTTGTGTTTCACGGTCAAGCTTTTTGGAAGTAAATATCTGTCCTCTCTCATTTGTATAAAACCTGTCTTTGGCAAAGTCATTCACAATGTGGTAAGTGATGTGGCCATATGTACCAGAATCTTCATCAGTTGCTTTAACTTCAATCACTGAAGTATGCAGTGGAGCATTTTCAGCTAGTTCAACCTCATACTCATTCTGGCTGAAAACAGGACTGTGCATATTGGCACTGGTTACAGTTATGTGGACTTGGGCTGAGCTTCTGAAGACCCCATCAGAAACAGACACATTAAGATTATAATGTGACTTTAGTGTCTGTCTGCGTAGGTTTGATATGGTGATAATGCCGGTTTTACTATTAATTACAAAATTCTTCTGGTCATTGCCTGTCAGAATGGAGTACTCCAGGTTGTCAACATCCGAACTATCTGCATCTGATGCTTGCACACATGTCACAAAATGCCCTCGGGGAGCCAGTTCACTAATCTTAGCTTCATAAAGCAACTGGTTAAAAACAGGAGGGTTATCATTGAGATTGGTTACATCAACAATTACAATGGTATCACTGCTCAAGGGCAGCATGCCACCATCTATGGCCCTTATTAGTAACTTGTGTTGTTTAATTTGTTCATAGTCCAAAGTTCTTGCTGTGAGAATGAGTCCAGTGTTGCTGTCTATGTGGAAGTAGTCATGACTTTCACTATTATCCTCAACCAAGTGATAGGAAATCCCCCTGTTTGTTCCAGAATCAGCATCTGTAGCACTCACTTGTACAACATATGTTCCAATGACAGAGGCCTCAGAAAGGGTTGCAGTGTAAGTTTGCTCTGTAAACACAGGATGATTATCATTGATGTCTTCCACTATTATGTCTACAAACACATCAGCGTGTGCCCCTGTTAGAGAGTCTGTTGCTCGAACACTCAGTTTGTAGGCTGGATGAGATTCAAAGTCAAGAAGGCCAATGACATTTATAACTCCAGTGTTGAAGTTGATAGTGAACTGATTGAAAGGATCTCCACCTGTGATGCTGTAAAACACCTTAAGTCCTTCTGGGCTGTTTGCTTGTACATGTACCACAGGACTATGGAGCTGAATGTTTTCTGGTATCTCTGCACTGTAGAAAGGTTTTTCGAAAACTGGCATAGCTTTACTCATAACTGTAATTGGGACTGTAACTTCAGCAGAAAACGCAGGGTCTCCTCCATCTTTTGCCACTACTGTGATCAGATACTCCTTGTTTAGTGTATCTGGTTCAAACTTCTTCTTCAGGGAGATTTCACCAGTGGGATCAATTTGGAAATGTTCATGATGTTCTTTGAGATAATAATGCACCTCTCCATTTCTGCCTGCATCTTTATCTACTGCAGTGACCCTCTGAATAACATGGCCTACTTCAGAGTCTACTTTAACAACAGCATAATACGGAAGACTGACAAAAAATGGAGCATTATCATTTATATCTTCCACTGTGACTTTAACTACAATGTGTGCAACAACTGATGGTCTGTATTCCTCTGTCACTTCTATGACCACATCAAAAGAATCTTGCTGTTCACGATCAAACGGTATTCCTGTTGTTGAAAGGACTCCAGAAGTTGGGCTTATTTTAAATCTGCTGTCTGGATTTAGAATATGGTAAAACAAAGGCTCATTTATTTGATTTCCTATAGCAGTAACAACAGCTATTGTTTTTGCCTCTGTGGAATTCTCCTGCACTGTTGCAGAGTAAGAACTCTGTGTGAACTTCAGCTGGCTTGCCTTGCTTTCTTTCACATTAATTTTTACAGATGCAGTGCTTGCAAATCTGCCATCAGATGCTCTTACTGTTAATTCGTATCTGCTTCTTAACTGAGTTGTATTTTGCACTGTTATATCTCCAGTCTTAGGGTTTATTGAAAATTTTTCTCCGATGTTGCCTTCAATAATGGAATAAATTAATTGTGAAAAAATGCCTGAATCAGCATCAGTGGCATTTACGCTGATGACTTCCACGCCTTTATAGGTTGGAACCAAAACAGATGTCTCATACAACTCTCTTGAAAACACAGGAGGACAGTCATTGATGTCAATTACATAAATAGTAACATTAGCTGCATATTCTGCATATAAATGTGGTATCCCCATATCATGTACTTGCACTGAAAAGTGGAAAATATTTGTCTCCTCATAGTCCAGACTCATTACTGTCCAAATGGCACCAGTGCTAGAATCAATGGCAAAATACTTGCGGACAGATGGTTCAACAATTTGATAAACCAGCAAAGCATTAGATTCTTTATCAGCATCTGTAGCTCGAATTACTAATGGAATATTCTTGTCAGTCAGAACCACACTGTTAATTGAAGCTGATTCACTGATGAGTCCTGTATATTCAGCCTGCATAAAAACTGGTGGATTATCATTCTCATCCCGAAGATGTACTAAAATTGTTGCATTAGTGGACAAGCCAGCCATGTTTGTTCCTTGCACAGTTAAAGTGTAAACAGGTAAAGTTTCAAAATCAAGTACCTTCTGAGAAACAATGACACCAGAGTTTGGATTGATAGCAAAGGCATCACCTATATTACCATCTTTTATTTCAAAGACTACAGAAGACTGACTGTATGCTGTAACCATTCCAACAAAACTACCAATACTGGCACTTTCACTGATTTCTGCAGAGTATTCTTTGGCTGTGAATTTTGGTGAAGCATTATCAGAAACTGTGACAAAGATATGCACAGAGGTCACTTCACTCATTGGAAAATCTCCTTTGTCTGTAGCTTTTAGCATGAGGTTGTATTCTTCCTGGTTACTACGATCTAATTCCTTTGCAGTTTTAATCATACCCAAAATGGGATCTAAAGAGAAGGAATTTCCAATATTCCCTGTGAAGAAAAAGAAAGTAATTAAGAAAGAGGTATACAGAACTTCAAGGATGATTGCTTATTTAGCTAAATACTAAAAGAGAGAACACATTGAATATTAAAGTTTCTTAGTTTTGTTTAATGAACATTTGTTAGCCTCTCTGAAAAGTTTTCTGTTACCAAGAGTTAGCACTAATTCTAAGTTTATTTGTGGAAACATTACATAAAACAGTTAGCAAATCTATGCAAGCCTTGAAAATAAATGCAAAAAAATGTTTAATTTTCCATTTAAAAAAATTAAAAAGATAAGTATTTTGCAAGTTTCAACATTATAAATTCTGTATTTTCTTCAAATTATTTTTGTCAATTGGTTCATGTTTAAGCCAAATTAAATACCTGCTGAAGCTGAAAGAGAATTATACTCAGAAATTAACATTAGTGCAATACAAGTTACATTTTATGATCTGAAATAAGATCATATTTGAAATGATCATGCTTTGAAAAGAAGTGTTTTAATGAATTCATACTTGGCAACTTTAGTTGCTTATGCAAGTGTTGTTTAAATCACTGCTTCAAAAATAAACTTCCTGAATTGGACCAATAATTACCTCTTTCCTAGCTTCCTATTAACAGATATGGAAGTTACTCCCTGTGATAGTATTAGAAAATAACCCAAAAAACTACCTGCTGAGGATTACCACCTGCCATTTGATAAATGCTTGTTTTCTGTGCATTTTCAAATATACAGCTGAACTATACTGCATACAATATTCAGTTCATGTACTAACTATGGTAAGATTTACATTTTACTTCCTTAAAAAAAATCACATTACTAAAGCCATGTTCTCAGCATGGAAAAAATTCATTAAGAAGTTCTGAGTAGGCAAGGCAGGTTGTCGTTTTTTGTTTGGGTTTGTTTTTTTTTTAGTGGAGGCTCTAAACACAGTGGTATTCTTAGAATATCCCATTACAAATCTAAGCAGCCATTACAAGCATTTAAGGAATGTTCCTTCCATATGCTTAGAACATCAATTATAGTGCTTAACAACTCAGTAGATCACAGTCCTGTAAAACAAACCCCATAGGTCTTACATTTAGTCACACAAAAAATTAGATGAATGGAAGAAAGCAGGGTGTAACTTCATTCTAGACAGCAAGAACATACATTTTTTCTCACCATGCTTTGGATTTGTAAAGCAAGCATTACTGAAATGGGAAGGGTGAAAGAAAAGTTTCAAGGACATTAGTGTCCTGCTTAGTAAAAAAGTCATGTTTCTGCAAATAACAGAAAAGAAACATATATTTTAAGTAACTTATGAGACACATTTTTCCTCTTCAGAATATCATAATCACAGCTTCATTTTAAAACAGTGTTAAGTATGTTTTCATATCAAAACAACACTGAGGGGAAAAAAATATCCACAATAAACAATTCCTATGCTTTACAAATCAACTGAAAAATAAAAAATATATATAAAAAAAGCATTTGCACATATCACTTTGCCTGTACCATTAGCTGAGTAACTTTTAACCTACTGACTGTTCTCTTTAAAATAATGTTTCTTATGCTTTTTACTGGGATTTTTACTTTAAATTACTTTCTACCTTGAAAATAGTACTGCATATAGGTAATGCAATTTAAGTAATGTTTTGGCTTTTTTTTTTCAGTCATAATGCCTAAATAGTTCAGGACATTGGTAATGTCAGACTTGTATCTAGATTTAACGGACTGCACCAAAACTCACTTCCATCTGGTAAGTGAATTCAGTCAATGCCATCCTGTTTTCATATCATTCAAAATTGTCATAATTTGAATTGCATTGTTATAGGCAAGTTCAGAAAGATACTCTGAGATTAAAAATAAGTAGCAGCACCTAACGCTCTTCTCTAGGCTGACAGAAGCCTTAATGCCAGATTGATCAGCTATTAAATAATTTCTTACATATTCTGAGCTACAACAGCAGTCCCACTATCTAAAATTAGCTAGAGGGAGCAATACAAAGAAACCGCTTCCTCGCTACATCTCAGAGAGTTTAACTTAAAAACTGGGACTATTTACTGGTTAAATATACGGATATTTGTAAGTTATTTTTGAGCTCCTTTCCTTCACATTGTGCTAAACATGAAAGCACTTGTCTCAGGCTCTTACTCTTTTCATGAAATCCTTGCTTTGCTTATGCCACAAAACATCGCTTACATTACCAAAAGAGAATGCTTTTTAGATCTGTTTTTAATACTCCTGTAATTTCTAAAGAACACTCCCCTCTTAAGGGTTTGAAGGTAGTTTTTTCTTCTACTACTAATAGAACATTCTAAATGTACCTAAAGAATAATACAAATAGCTAAGGGAGGGAGATGACTATTTGCCATTGTAGTCTTCTTTTAAATGCTCTGAGGCTGTATCTTAAATACCTCTCACAGAATACAACATGTATACCTGTAGTACCTTTTTTTTTATAGCTATTTTTAACATGCCTACAGTTGAAATAAAGTATCAGCAAGCATAGTTTCAAAATAAACTGAAGATGTAAGAAAGTCAATATACCTGATTCAATAGAGTACACAATTTCTGCATTTTTTCCTTTGTCCTTATCTAATGCTGTAACTTGGAGTACTGCTGATCCAACAGCTGCTGACTCATACACCCGTCCTTCATAGGAAGAGCTGGTGAACCATGGAGCGTGATCATTTGTGTCACTAACATTAATGATGATTCTAGCATAGTTGCGCTTTACAGGGACATCTTGGTCTCGAACCTGAAACAGTTAGCATATTACTAGTAATTAGCACTGTTATTTTAGTCGTTCATCAAATATTAGTAATAATTCAAGGTTTAATCTGTACCAATCACAGAGACACAGACTGCACACAAATTAAACATACAAATAAATGCTTTAATTAAGAGAACAAATTAAAAAGACATTGAAAAAGCTCTGTTTGTTACTGGCTACAGAAGATAATGTATGTTTATTTACCATTACTGTAAGAATATGCTGGTTCATGGTCTCATGATCCAGTTTTTCTGAAGTATAAAGAGAGCCAGTTCCAGGGTCCAGACGAAATTTTTTAAGACTGATGGGATCAGTGCTGCCCTGAATAGTATAAATCAGTTTATTCTTCTCATCTCTGTCTGTGGCACTGACTTGCAGAATTTCTGTCTCTGGCATGGTGTCTTCAGGTATAACAACTTCATATTTTGAAGCAGAAAATTGAGGCCTGTGATTATTTGTGTCTATAACTTTGATGTACACCTGAAATGATACAATGGGAAGGGGGAAGAATTGATGATACTTGTGAAACAGAGATGAAAAGAGGACATTTGATTAAAAATCAGACCATAACATGAAATAATTCCACCTCCAGGCAATTTTTTCTTTCAGGGACAGGATAAGATCTAAGAGGTGTAAAGCAGAAGAATCTCACTAAACCTGTATCTGCCTCACCTTTCCCAAAGTCAAACCAGAAATCTATATGATCAAAAATACCTTAGGTAAGATATCTTGAAGGGAATTATTTTTGTCTAAAGCATGATGAAAAAGAACTCATCAGTAATTTTGAAAAAAAAAAAAAAAAAAAAATTCTCAGTTTGGGTTCCAGGGTGGGTAAAAATGCTTTTATTTGTGCAAATTTGGAATTCTAAGCAATGTTTTCCAAGGCAGTGGATGCACTGTACCCCCCCCCCCCCCCCCCTTGCTCTCATGTGGAAGCAATCTTCTTTCAGATCCTTACATTTCCAAGCCTAGGCAAGAATATAAAATTGTGGAATTCCCACAAAAGTATATTATTCCAAAGAGCCACAGGTATTGCTTGCTCTTCTTCAACAATTTAGCTCAATCTCTGCATAGTAAGTGGTCACTAACAACCATTTTTCTGAAGTTACAGTTAAATTAACTTTGATGCTTCAAATTGTGCTTTCCCACAGAAATTCAGCTGGGTTCACCTAAGTGCTATGCAGGCAGTGGTCTCTTTGTCTGAATTATAATGTTCACTGGAACCACACAAGATCCCTGCACACCACTTGCCCTTCACAGCACTGAACTCTCGTACAGAAAGGGTAAGATGCTCAGCCACCATCCTGTTCCATCAACAGTGATAATGCTAAACAAGTAACAGCAATGCAGAGGAGCTGGCAGGTAGGCAGCAAAGCTCTCAGAACACATGGCTAAATTCAAGTTCTTTATGTGCTGCACATATAGCCATGCTTTTAGCCACTCAAAGGTTAGCTGCTTTGTATAAATTAACTGCCATCAACACATGTTTAAAAGTACTTATAATATCAAAAGTGGGTTAGATTACTCTTTGGAGATACTTATCGTTTCCCATTGATACCTGGTAGAGTCTAGAAATAAAATATAATGCAGTAGAAATTAGATTAGATGAATCCTGATGGTGGTAAATAATAAAGAAATGCCATGCATTTTGCTATAGGAAAACTTCCTCAACTTCAACCTTGCAAAACTAGAATCTTATGTTAAAACTTGTACCAAGGAAAAACAGATGCTGAGTGTATCAACAGGAGTCATACTGAGTCTTCTCAAAAAGTGGGATATTGCCCATTCTGGCACCTGAAATAACTGTCACCAGAAAGACTGTTTACACTAAGAGTTTTACTTGGATAATATTAGAAGAACAGATAAGCATATAAAAGGGAATATAGGAACAGAGTTGAGATGACAGATGTGGAATCCCAAGTCAGAAGCCAGATATGGAATCAAAAGCCAGGTAAGGAATAAAAAGGGATTTAAGTTTGTAAGTTTATTCGGAACAATCTGTTGGTAAACAATGCCACCAGGAAATATAAAGAGCAATTAAAGAGAAGGAAAGCCCATCCCAGATTACAATTTTGCCTCAGTCTTATTCGCCAACAACAATAGGGAGCATGACCCTGCACAAAACAAACTAAAAATGAAACACTGAGAAGCAGTGATGCTGCAATAAACCTCTGAGTGGATACAAATCACCAAGACGGGAGCAACTCCCAGGTTCTGCTGGATTGCAGGATAAAAACCCCACAAAACTGAAAAACCCCACGATAATCCTCCTAATATAACACACTGTTAATAATACTGAGCTCCACCTCCAGAGCGCCAGTCACGGTGGAAAGGGAAGCACACATATATATGTGTGCATACACTGGTGTCTGCATCCACACACACACGTGCCTTTAACTTTTTTAGTAGATGTAGCCCTAGGCATTGCAGGTCTCTGAGCCATAATCCAATACACAGTACCTTTAGGGAAATATTCATAAACATTGGTAGTTTTTTAATGTTTGAAACAGTTTGATTGGATAAATGCAAACTGCAGAGGAAAATGCTGCCTACCACAATTTATTAGATTTCTCAGAAAATGCAAGAAATAGGAAATGAACTAATCATTTGGCACATTGATAAAATCCTTGCAAGATGCTGCTATGGAAATTAAGAAGTTTGGTTTTGTCATGAATTAGAAACTGATTAAAGAAACAGAGTTGAAATAAATATTGATTTCTAGTGGGGAGAAAAATCAATGGTAGGTGATCCAGGACACATATTAGGTCAAGTTTTTAAATACGTTCACTAATAAAATCAAGTGGAAAATGAACAGCAAGAATCAAAAGAACATGACCTTAAATACGCGATTCTTTTTCATAAGCACAGTTGTTGGTTTCTTTTAAAATCCTGTATAACTAGAATACATTTTAAGGCATCTTGGAAGAAGAAATATGGAAGGGTTCAATGCAGTCAGTCACTGAGCATTCTAAAATGCTATTTTACTATTGAGGAGTATACTATACTATATATATATATAGTATATATAGTATATATACTATATATACTATATATATATATAGTATACTATAATACTATTTTACTATAATACTATTTTACTAATAAAAACACCTGCTCACTGAACACTGGTGCTCTTGAAAATGAAAAATGAAACCAAAGATGGCCAACAAATAAAAAAAAAGGGGGGTGGGGACCTTAAAACCCTCAACCTCAATACAAATAAAACTATAGAAATATTTTTTGTATAAATAAAGGGTTAAAAGACCGTATACAATTACAATATTTAATTAATGGATATTATGCTTTCAAAATGAAGACACTGACAATTTTTTAAATCAATTCCCACACTCTCAAAAGATTTTTAATTTCACACTCAGAATAGCAGTAAGTGAAAAGAGAAAGTGCCAAATTTTATAGATTTAAATAAAACCTGCTGTTTAAGCTCATACCTATTTCCCCTCTGATAATGTTTCTTTACACCCCTCTGCAGACTCTGGTGGATACACCTGATGTGAATTGATGGGACACCCTTTTGATAACTTGGCTAACTGCATGTTGGGCTGTTTTAATAAGGGAAGCAGCAGGTAGGGGGAAAGGAATTACTCCTCTCTACTTGATACTCACTGGTGGGACTGTAGATCCACTAGAGTTTTGGGCACTTCAGTCCAAAAGAGATCCTGACAAACTTAAACCCAGTGAAGGCCTACTAAAATCAATGGGAATCTAAAAGCTCTCCATTCACTGTGTAAAGGGAGTGCTGCTGGAAAGAAAGCCAGACTCTTCTCAGAGATGCACAGTGAAAGGACATTCCCAAACTCCAATAAGGGAAAATACAAAAAGCTTAAGAAAAGAATATTTTTCAAGGAGGGTTGTTAAACACTAACGTATAAGCATGTCCAAAGAAAAGCTGCCATGCCCTGTCATCCCAGGTACTTAGAAACTGACAAGTCTCTGAGCAACTTGATCCAACTTTGCAGTCTGCACTACGTTGAGCAGGAGTTTTAACTAGATGAACTGCAGCGGCTCGCTCCGATCTAAACTATTAAATAAATGCACTTAAGGAAGCTCTGCTTTCAAGACAGGGACTGTTACCAATGTTAAGTGACAGCTGTTAGATGTGTATTTTCCTTTTAAACATAAGAGGATCAAATTTTCATGTAAAATTGTTAAAGCCTTCATATTAAATGAAAGGCACCTGAAGTAATAATATTAAGTGCAATTTTAAAGACTGACACAGAAGAATATCGGTTTGCATGCCTGAGAACAAAGTACATGAAGAGCTTGTGTTATTCTAAAGTAACATGTGTAATACAATAAAACCAGCTATTGAGCATTTCTCAATGAAATAATGAGATTAAATTTAAATGAAATATACTATCTCTTAAGAAAGAAGTTGCATATTAAAAGAGCACACTACAGAAAAGTTTGACGTTACCGGAACATGTGATCTCCAAAACAACAATGGTCTGGAACTGAAGAAACTTGACTTGTCTTGCAAAGCTATACAAGGGCTGTGTTGCACAACTGCTCTCTATTCACAGATTTCATGGAGAGCAATACAGCCTGGCTACACAGACAGAGAACACAGCAGCCCAGGATTATTTAGGGAAAGGATTTGAGCTCTACTAATTGATAGGTAAAACCTAGATTTCCATAGATGTGCTTTGACAAAACATACTCAGTTTTTAATATTTGAACTTGATGTTCCTGTGGATTGTTTTAATCTAATTTTTCATTTGCTGATTCTACGTGGAGTTTAAAATCTCCTCCTTTCTCCATTCATAATTATATTATACTTACATTGATGTGTCTATAATAAGTTACATAAACAAAAAAGTTATATTATCCAGAGATAATATAACTGAATTCCAGTTCTAAAATGACTCTGTGGAGCAGTGTGGTGATGGCAAGCAAAACCACACATTTAATCTATGAAGAATATTTAATCCTTCATTCCCAAAGCATAATATCCATATGCATTTTGCATAAAACAAGATTAAATATTCTGCAACAGCATAGCAAAAGGTAAAATCCTGCAATTACCTTTAAACTATCTTAAGTAGTACTTCTGGCAAAAAAAAATATTGGTAGACTTAGCAATGACTGCAAGGGGCTACAACTAGAAACAGGATTTTCATTTTTTGTTTCCCCAAAAACGCAACTCAATAGTTCATATATTGCTACTTACAGCCTGTCAATAGCCTTTTCTATTTCAGACAAAAAGATTATAAAATAAAAACGTAAGTACATTGATTTGTATTTTTAATGATACTCCTTCCTAGTATGACACTAGTAATCTCTAACATCATCTGTCAAATACCACTACTGTAGGCCTGGAATTTGTTTGTCCTTGCTTTGCATCATGCATTTGGCATTTAGATGCATGCAAAAATCTAACAGACTCCACGCCTACTACTGCTGTATTTTTCAAAAAAGCTATTTAACTGAAGTCCTGAAAGAGTCAAATGCTCTACAGATGTTAACGGCCTGAGACAGCAAATGCCTTCTAGTTTAAAGTCAGATTCAATACACTGCTTTTACATAGTAAGATTTTCTTTTCTTGTCCCCCTCCTCAATGTCTTAGAAATGTAATTTTCTTTTTCAAATTAAAAGTATAATTATTTATACTGCTGTTAATCAAGGTCTGTTAAATTGTTTACTGTGTTTCCAATGTTTACAGCAATTACTTTGTAAGCTAAAAGCTGTGTATGGCATATTGTTGTTCCTAATGTATGCACTCAGTATCCAGAATTTCTTTTGCCTGTCACTCCATTTTAACTGTTCTCAGTTTATCAGCTTTCAGAAGAATCCACCACCACATCAACACTCAAACTTTAATCATTATTATTTCAGCAGTGAGTAATGGAATTTACACACTGGCAGGCATAAATCATACTTTCAACTTGGATTTCATAACAACATTTTTAAATTCCCTGAAGTTAAGCCTCATCTGAAATGCATCTTCTCAACAATAATCCTGAAGGCTACCTTAACAGAGTATTCCATTTAGGTGGGCCAGAAGTTACAGGGGAGATAAGAGAATCAGTTAAAATCAGGAGTCTCTTTATGCATCAACAATTGCCCACAAATATACCACAGTAATATGAGACTCAAAACAGCAACAGCATTACTTGTGCTTATGCCACCAGCAGGGGAAAAACGAAGACAATGCAAAAGAAGTCTTTGTGCTTGCCTGTAACAGAAACTACAGCCTCTACTCCTGCCAACTCCAGCTGAGAGGAAAGACACGAAAGAAAATCACACAAAAAGCAATCAGAGGCAATAAATTTGAGACTACTACTCCAATTCTTCTGCAGAAGACTGCTGTGGTAAATGTTGATATTGTTCACTCAGCTTTACAAAATTCTAAAATAACAAATTCATTTAAAGAAATTGGACAAAAGCTACACTGTGCACTTCAAGAAGAACTAAACGAATCACATAACCCAGAGGAAGAGAAGGGGTGAGGGTTAAAGTATTTTTGTGACCTTCCAATTCTTGGTTGTTCCAGAAGACAAAGCAGATTACGGTTGAACTGTGACAGCTCAGGATGCCTGCACAAATTCAGCTATATAAGCAGCAACACTGGATAGAATATCTGTAGTCATCAAGGCCAAACATTCAGCCTTTACTAGCCCCCAGGCTACCCCAACACACTCTGTACGGTGGCATTTTTGACTGCATTCTTGGCGGTGGGAGAGTGGGTGTGGAAAGCCTCTTGCTGTCTTCCTCACTTTCCTGGCAAAAGGAATTCTCTTTAGCTGATTTGGATTTCTTTCATTATTGCTTTCTCTCTCCTCACCCCCTTGCCCCCTCAAGTAATTGATGCCTTTTATCCAGCATTCTGTAATCAGTAGAAATGAATCTGCTCAGTATTTTTACTACAACTAGGCAACAAATTTACAGAAGGAATCTCCATACCTTTCATGGTGGTTATCAGCACCAGAAGCAATGGCACCACAGCTATGTTAGCTGCAAGTTCTGACTGGGGGACATGCTGTTGTGTTTGGAGATTCATGGCCTAGAATATCACTCGCAACGCTGTCACCATTAAAGGAAAAGGCAGTTCTCAGAGGAAACTGTTAACTCTACAATCTTCTACTACTGAATTTAGTCTACTTGACCTATCAAGCCTCTAGACTTTCAGCCAGCTCAATAAAGATTCTGTTTCAAATCCTAAATATTGACAAGAAACATCCTTCCCTCTGGCCAAAAAGAAGACAACATATAAGACATTAGAAAAGATGTCAGGAAACTGTACATATTGCACAAGAGTTCAACAAGAAATTGCATTCATAACACAGATTTCCATTACAGAAAAGACAGCAGTAACCTACTTACTACTCTTTGAGGTCCTGAGGGGTAGATCAGTGACAGGGGTAGGTAACAAGGACACATCACTGTCTCAATCCAATAGTCTTAAATCAGCAAATAGATAGTTTTCTTTCTGTTTGCAAGAAAACTGGAGACTGTCTATGCTCATGGCTCCATTCACAATTAACCTCAGCTAAACCTTACTTCTAAACATACTCAAGTTCTGGGTGGGGGAAAGAAACTAGATGAGAAAAAACAGCAGAAATACACATCATAACCTACTTTACTACAAGTTATTTCCAGTAGTGTCACAAAAGGCTTCTGCCTTAAAGTGAACTTACTAGTTCAACTGCAAATAACTGTCACCACTATTAAAACTTAGTAAAGAGGTAATTTGAAAAGATTTGGTTTGTCTAAGATTGCTGCTATCTGGACAGTGTTTAGCAATCTCTACCTTCACTGAAGCTACAAGAAAGGACTCAGAAATATACACAGAGATCATCTAAACCTTGTTTCTATATGTACACTATACAGAAGGAGCAGCTCAGTTTCATAAAACGGTACTTGTAATAACTGTCATCCATAGATCTTGGGTGGAGAGAACCAAGCAACCTTAAAATGGTTGTCTTTTAAATTTCAAGTGAAGTAACCATATTATTTGGTGATTCTGGGGGAGCTGGATAAAGATGAATAATCCAGGTAAGAAGTATTAATCATTTTCTTGTGAATAAACCATGCACAGAAGGGTTTAGTTTATGCTTTCATTTAACATGTAGGAACATGATGCAACTTAAAAGCTGCTGATTCAGACTACAGCATAGCAACACACAACCTTCCACCTGGGCTGCCAAACATGTCTCCAAGAATATAAGAATCCACTTTTCTTTCAGAGTCACCAACCTATATAAAAAAAATTCATTGTCCAGGATGAAAAAAATGGTAGGGAGAAAATGCAATACCCTCCCCACCCTCTAGCTACAAATTCCTTCATTATATCCTTCATATGTGCTTCATTAGAAAGTCCATTACCTGAGTGCTGATAGATCTGGTTCCATCTGTTGCCTCTACTGTCAAGTTGTAATTTGACTTCTGTTCTGCATCAAGAGGTCTAGCGACAATGATAGTTCCAGTACCCTTGTCCACATCAAATCGACTGTCATAGTTGCCACCTTGTTCAGGAAATTGGGAGAGGAAGAAGTTAATAAAACACAGAACTGTTTCACTGTTTTCATGTATGATCATGGTCTGTCTTCAGATGCTTAATGAAGGTGGAGCTATACACACATATACTTATATATGCACACTTATTTTAAACCATTTTTTATTTTTCTGGTAATGTGATATACTGCTACTTAGAGATATTTAAAACTGCATAGTTTTGGACAAAGTTGATTTGTCTGGCTCATGGAAAGTTAGCAGGTGGATTCTTAGCAAGATCCTCCATTTTTCCTTTTTTTTTTTTTTTTTTTTTTTTTAACAAGAATGTAAAGATTTCAAATAGCAGGAAACTGAGAATTACTGCGTGAAATGTGATAGTTTCTTTCTAGTAGACTGCCAGGCTAATTAGGGGAAAACCTACTTTGTAACAAATTAAATGAAAATCGCAAATCATCACACAGTCAAATTAGTGTCTTTTGGATAAGAGCAAATTACTGTACTCATATATGACTATGGATAAAGTTAAAAAAGCTACAGTACTTCCAAAGGATTCTCATCTTAATGCCAAGTATCTAAAGAACTCACTATCTTACTCCTACTGAGATAAGCAGGACACAGATGAGTACTAAATTTTAAATGTCCAGTGTTTATATGTGGATAAGCTTCTTCTCTGAAGCAAATTATCTTAACTCCCCTTGTGAAACTTTCAAACCAGCATTTGAAATAGTTAACTAACTGTATAGGTCAATAGGTACACTTAATTGTTTAAACATTTAACTGATCATCATCATGCCACTCCAAGCAGACTGTCATGAGAATACAGCATCCATTAAGTCCAAATATTGTTAGCAATGATAAATACTGCCATTTAACTACAATTGCTTTAGACCTCTCAATAAACTGCCTGAAATAGAGGAATCAATTTTTATTTGGTCAAGCCAGTGCTAGACATGGCAAACCAATTTCTCCTAATTATGTGCATGTGTTTTTTTAATTATATTTTACAAGGATAGTGTTCAGATATCCAAGTGCCTTATTATTTTTTAAAGAGTTTTTATATGTTATGCTTTGTAAATCACTAAATGCCTTTTGCAAGAAGCCAAGACTAAAAGTGAGAGGGTGAAGTTCCAAAGGCTGCAAATTTATACTTAATTCAAGAAAGAAGAGCAAATACTGAAATGGGCCCCCATTCACACGTAAAAAGGAATTCACCTTTAGAAGGTTCCACTGCATGACAGACATAACAGTTTAGGAAAGATGGGCTGGATTATGCTTCAATGGATTTAAGACATTTGATGACAAAGATACTGTAATCTTTCTAGTTTCATTGAAAGCCAGCTCCTCTAACTGGCCCAGCAGTAGTTTCTGAATCACACGAATGGATAGGAGCTGGACAGCATAAAAGGCAGCAGCTTTTTAAAATTTATTTTTCATTTTTTTAACAGGTGTCTATGCAATTCTTTTAATGGGCTTTGTGCAAGACGTCAGGTTCAGAAAGTGAGCCTCTTAACTTTTCTTTTATAGCTCGCATGCAATACCATTTACTCACATGTCTCAATGAAGTCATCTCCATTTTAAGGGAAGAGCAGGATGAATGAATATGAATCTGTTCATTCAGTTTCCCTGATACAGAGACAAGCTCTATATTTATTTTTTTTTGTTCCTTATCAATAAAATCACACAGATCTTGTCTAATTTTTGTAGTAGTGGCGATATATGGTAATCCATTGAAGCAGAATTCAACCCAAGCTTCTGCATCTACTACACTGAAAGTGTAACAGCAACAGTTTTGGCCAAAGCCAAACCTGGATGCTCTGAATTGATGCTGTATAAATGTAATGATGACAAAACAAAACAAAAACGAACCTGTCACAAATGCAACCGTGAGCACTTTGATTTCCGAAGGGTTAATAAAATAAATATTTTATAAATGTACGCTTTCATTTCAGATCTCATAATCTGGTAATAAATTATGTGATCTCAGCAGATACCTTCTGCTGTACAGTTCAGGTCACAAGCCATCTGAAAGATGCAAAATACTTCACTAGCAAGCTTGTCTCCTGGCTCAGCCAAAAAGAAAGAAAGCATGGAAAGCAAGCACAGAACACAAAGGAAAGCTGTCAATCAAATTAAGTCATGCTATTAGAAACAGTAAAAGAGGGCAGTAAAGAGACTGCCTGTAAGAGTAGCCAATACCTTCACAACATGATCACATATCAAACTTTCTGAAACAGTTTTACTAAGAAAGCAGTCAAGATAAAATGGTTTATTTTACAGTGCATGGACAAGTTCTGCTCTTTCCCCTTAGAGAGTTTTCTGTACGTTTCTTTTTCAAAATAGCAGAAAATGTTACTATTTTCTGTGCTAAGCATACAATAAAAGATCTCTAAATGTCCAAATTATGTTGCATGCTTAGAAGGAGCAAATCAAAATCATACTATCACCAGAATTCTGTTCAGATGTACATACTGTTCAGACTGCACAGCAATTGAATACAACTAAAAGACAATAGAAAAGTACTTCCCCAATCTAATTAACAAGTTTTTCTAGTAAGAGACCCCAGGAAATGCCATTGCTGTAGTCTGTGGTAACTCTCAAGACCTTTAAGGCCTCTCTTCTATCTACTCTCATCTCCATGAACCACTCACCTTTTTCTGACAATATCCCTTTCCTAACCTTTCCTTTAATAGTCTACAGGATTCCTTTTCTTCCTGGTCTACAGATGTTTTGTTTGTTGTTGACTGGATAACTCCGCTTGACTTGGAGCACATGGAACCTTCTCCCTGCTCCTTCTCACTTAAGTCACTTTCATATTTTCTACTTTTCTACTCCCTTATCTATGTATGTGTGTGCTCAGGAGAACAGTAAAAGAGCAGCCTCAGTTCCAAAATACCTCTAATGCAGAGAGCTTTTCCCCTGTGCAAGTGCAAGAGGGCATCTTGAACTCTTTACTTCATCTCTACACAGTTGTACAGATCTCTAACCCCTTGGTTTGTCTAAATGCAAACATTTTTTTTTCAACAATGATCTATTCAGACAGGAACTTTTTTTTTCTCCAGAATACATTAGAATCATTTAAAAAAGCCCAACCAAATCCTTATGTAAATATTTACCATATTAGCAGTCATTATTGATGTCATCATATGCTGTTCATGCATGAAGCATGAATTGAGGGAAGAGCTGTGACTGTTCTCATGTGCTTTAAGTTTTCTGAGAACACCCTCAAGTATTTGCCATTCATATATTCCTGCCACATGTACCAGTTTTGCAAACTTTAACTGTTGCTGTTCTCAGTATCCCTTAGGAAATACATACCAGCAAAACCAACCTTTAATTAAATTCTTAAGAAATAATTCAAAAAATGCTCTCCCCAACAACACCATAACCATAGCTAAAATTTTCAGTAGTAACCAACGTGAAAAAGATCCTTTTCTCTCTTGTGAACATGGTGGAAAAATCCCAATGTAATAGGGTTTAAGACCAGATACAGTTCACTGTAAGACACCTCTTCTGAAACAAGGCTGTGCTATTCTTCTGGATTCTAAAGCACGTAACACATGGCACAATTTGGTTTTAGTATCAGCTATACAGTGAACACTGCATACTTTTGGTACTCACAGGCCTAGTGAATAAGTCTAAAATTTAAAAGTCACCACAGCATGAAAGTAGTCATATTACTGATTAGCATTTCCCTTGCAATGGTAGAGGCTAAGCTATGGTATAGTAGTAAGAATATGTACATGCAAAAGTTTGCTGGGGTTAGGAACATTGCAAGCCTTTCTTTTAGTATTGAATCAAGCGACAGTAAACTGAGAAGCAGCTCACAGGATAAGAAATCAATATGAACAGTATAATCTCACTTTAGGTGTACTATCCTAATTTGCAGAAAGCAGGTATTTTATTTCTTTCCCCATCTTACAGTCTATGAGTTTGATTTGATTAGTTTTAATTTCACTGACACAATATTCATAAGTCATTTCCAAAACTGCAACATAGCAGATATTTTGCAATGTAATTTTAATCTTTGATATATACTGGCATTGATAAAAATTCAAGTTATTTTGATTTATAATGAAATATGGAGAAAACTACGAATCTACAGCTAAAGAATGCCAACACCTTGCATTATTTAGAAGAGAGATTAGGAAACCAAGCTGCTGTGAGCCCTCCAGTATCTCAGACCCCATGTGTTTGTTTCTAATAATAAAAGCCCTTAAAGCATCCTTACCCGTTATGTCAAACCAAAGTGGCGTTCCAAGAGGTTCAACAGCTATTACGCCAATCATGTGAGCAACTGGGTCACTTTCCATCACCGTAAATGAAAAAAACGCTTCCTCAAAGTAAATGGGCTCTGTGGGTGGGACGGGCTTTGGAATCCACTCTATGTGAAGCCGTGTAGTTGATGATTTTTGCGGACGACCATTATCTACAGCTTTAATCTGAAACAGACACATCCTTTAGGCTACAGGATTGCATAAATCATTATGTCGCATAAATGGAGAAGTAGTAAGAAGCTCCAAGCATGTTTGCTTGTGTGAGATATATCCGAAAAGGTTAAGTGTCTCTCAAAGTGCCACTTGCCCTTCATTATCAGAGCAGCAAATGGAGAAAAAGTATGCAGCACCTGACAGCAGCACAAACTGTTACCACAAATTCACTTTTATTTAACTTTCTTCCTGAAAAAGAGTGAAACTGATTGCTTACGTTCCCTCATCATGTTCATTATCTGTCAAGTTCTGGAAAAGAACACCAGCTTCTTGACTCACTCAATACGAACATCTGAAATCATCCTTTAACAAAAAAAAAACCCAAAACAAAACAACCCACAAAACAATACCTCTGGATTTGTTGAAATTTCTTCCTTCAGATACTGCAGTCACTCATCTGCCAGCTACTGAATAAGAAGCTATGAAGATACAGATAAAAGAACACTCCACTTATTCATGATAAACAAAATTTTGACTCACTGAAAGAATGTCATAGTCCCTTGCTGCAGAAAATTTCTTTGATGAAACCACGCCAGTTTTTGGTTCAATAAAGAATTTGCCATGTTCATCACCATCTTCTATGCTGTATGAGATCTCTGCATTGGGGCCTTCATCTTTATCTGCAGCAATAACTCGATAGATTGGCTCTCTCCTAGCAGTTCTCTCTCGTTCTGGCTTACCACGCTCTGGAAGACGAATTTTGTAGAACTTCTGCAAGAACTGAGGCTTATTGTCATTCTCATCTAAGACCTTCACAATCACCCGTGCAATTGTTGATTTTGCAGGAATACCATTGTCTGTTACCGTTACCTGTTTTTATTAAAAAGGATATGGTTAGCACTCAATTCAAACATGGTACTTCCAACAATGCTCTTTTTTAAATGAGATTTTCTTAAAACTGCCTACAACAACTGTAAAGTAATGCCTTACCATCAGTTAAAGACCATTGTGTAAAGCTATTTGGTCAATATTTACATAAGGCAGTACATAAGCTTGTTCAGCTACTATCTTAATATTTTGCTGCTTGATGGATGTAGGAAAAGATAGATACATATTAAATCTATTTCTCTATTTTACAGCACTGTAACTGAAATATTAACTTGAGTACAGGAACAGCACATGAGTATCTCTGATAACAAATGCACTACGTAAAGATATTACACTTTCAGCATAGTGTTTCCTTGCCACTTTTCAATTTAATAATTTGATTTTACTCTTCAAAAGATGCCATTCATATGAATGTAAGTTTCAGAATTTGACAGGCCTATGCACAGAAAATCCCCTATGGTTTAAGACATAAAATCACTACCTTGTTTGAAAGAAGCTTAAGAAATTGCTTTTCAAGGAAGACACACAACAATCTATTTCCATGGCCTAAATGAAATGGGAAATGAAACCAAGTCTGTTCTTCCAGCACTAGTAAAAATAGCAATAGTAAAAATTTCTGCTAAAAAAGCCAGGAAATTAGTACAAAATATTTTACAATATTTATTCTAGGAATGATCTAATGTATTGGCATGAGTAGTGAATATGAATATAGTAAGAGTTACGTTAATTTGAAGTCAGAAAACAGAGAAAAAAATCCTTATGTAATGAAAAAGGATCAAACTGACGGAAAAGAGTTTATTTATAGGAATCTTACCTTTAAACATTAACTCTTACCTATATGGCCCTTTATTGGTTAATAAGGGTTAAATATGAGCATATGTATATTACTTTAGCATCTATTTCAAAGAAGAAAAAGATAGGAGGTTTATGTTCCTGCTTCCTGCAAGAGCTCAAGTTTCAGAATCAGGCCCATCATTTTCTGGCTGCATCCTGGCATCCATATAAAAGCCAGTTATTCACTTGAAATACTAATGCCCTTCACTTTCTTTTCCTCGCTCTCTCCCTCCCGTCCCCTTTAAAATAATTTTCATTGACTTTATGTACTTCCTTATTATTAAGCAGAAGCACACAGGGATGTCTCAGGGTCACCTATGCCAGCTCTGCTGTGATTACAGGAAACTGATAAACTGAGATATGCTCATCTAATTCTACCAGATACTTGTCAAAGCTGTAGAGGAATGTAAAATTAAATAATAATTAAAAAAAAATCAAATACCAAATATTTATAACAAATTCTATGGGAAAGGTATGTTGCACACTGCAGTTTCATTCTTGTTCTGAGTTTGCAAGGAAGATACCAGTCTTTGCAGTGAGGGAGCTCTGTAGAGAGCTCAGTTGCTATAATAACACTGGGAAAACATTGTAAGAAAGATACATGGTTGGACTCAATCTTAAAGGTCTTTTACAACCTGAATGATTCTATGATTCTAAGATCAGTGCTGCAGATTGTGTTAAACAAAATCAATCCCCCTTAACCCAAACAAAAAGACCCTATGCACTGAGATACAGGATATCGCAGTTCCAATAAGCCCACCCCAATTTGAGGGGAACATGTGTTTTTCTTCAAGAATATGGATGGTGAATTCCTTCACTAGTTCTTAGAATATCCTGCGAGATCTGATTATCGAAAAACAAAAGGGTCCAAGGATAATATGGATACAAAATAATGAAATGAATACTAATGGAAGACTAGAATCCTTGTTGAAAAAAATAATTTACATTGACACGAATGAGAACATGATCAGCTATTTTTTTTCCCCTTCCCATCTAAATACAAATGAAACATGTTATAACTTGAAAGTATGAAGAAAAAGTGTGAGTGATTAACCACAACAAAACACATGAAATGAACATGAAATGGTAGGATTTCCACACGTATGAATATCTGTTCCCTTTAGTACTTGTAATGGAACACCACCACTTTGCATTTGCAAAAAAAAAAACAAAAAACCACAACACCCCAAAACCACAAAACACAACCCAAAAGAGGAAATTCCAAACAATACAGAATAACTTGTCTGCTAACATAAAATTTGCATTGCCCTGAGCCAAGTAGAAAAAAAAAAAAAGGGCAAACTTGAAGAAAATCTAGTTTGATTTGAACATAACATCACTTTTGAAGGCATTACTGACATAACAGAATACTCGAATAGGAGAGAATAACATGAAGCTAACCTAAAATAACTGCATTTAAGAAGTGCCAGTTGGCACTCAGAAAATAGTTACAAGTTGGGAATAAAAGAATTGGGCACATTAATTACTATTATGTAAGCAGGAGTGCAATCAAGGATCAAATTTAATAGCAAACAAGGAATAAACCCACCAACCCATCTAGTCAGCATTTCAATGCTCAATAAATTAGCCAGATGCTCAGCACTTGGCTCATAATCCCACCATCCTGTGCATTTCTAGGTCTTTTATTTTCAAAGCTCTCAACATAAAACTAACAAATGGAAAAACAGCTACTCTGAGCCATACTGTCTGTCAATATTGCTCTGTATTTAAGAGTTCTTCTGTTGTTACTTAGTAGACTTTTATTTAAAACTTTAATAACCATCTGGGATTCAAAATGAAGGAAGAATGAAGAATTATAAAGGATACCAGCAGGCCATAACCAATATTACAAACTAACAAGCAATCAGCTTAATCTGCTATCTTTATAGAGAATGCTGAAACCAGGTTTTATGCATCATTGTGTGATAACGTAACATTAAAAGAAACTTTCTGAGTTCCATACATGTTATCTTGATATAACTTAAGGTTAAATTACCAGGCATGCCTGCTACCAGACAACTGTCCGTAACATTACACTACTAGTATGATCTCTGGCGTAAGATTTGGCCCAGAACAAATAGCACACTCCCACACATTGCCTAGCTGCAGCCTGAGAATTCACACAATTACGGCTCCATTCTCAACCAGCAACTTGGACATGGCCATCCTGTTCCAGGGATAAGGTAAAAGCAATCAAAGCCATACTGTGCCAGGTGGCTTCAGGGTCAGAGAATTACCTACAGCTCATTTTATTTACTATATAAATCTAACACAAAAGCCTGCACAATATGCATAGGAGTAAAAGTCATGAGATACTAACTTTTCAACAAATACATAGCAGTGGTCAAGAAATACGATACAAATTACACAAAGTGCTTTGGGAAACTGACACAAGCAGATTTAAGGATGCAATTTAAAAAGAGAATAATATAATGACTTTCAGTTTCCAGGAATAACATGTCTAATGCTAAATCAAATTTGCCACTAATTAACTTTGCTGCTGCTAATACTACTAGAAACACACTGCAGAGGAAACTGCATCCGATTGCTACTTAGGTGCAAAGAGTTCTTTCCAGAACTGATACAGAAATTAAAATAATGATAAAAATTTTGTCTAACAGCTGCATTAATCCAGCTTGCAATGCACCAAAGGGATAGAAAAAGGGCAGGAAGACTGCATTTACACTGGAGTTCTGCAAAAGTATCCTTTGTACTATCAAGGAATACATTCACTTCCAAGTCCTACTAGAAAACACTTCTACAGGTTTCTCAAGTTTTGAGGAAGTCCAGACTTGCTTCTGTAGCTATACTTAGTTTTGCTGACTCACATTGCAGTCTTTTATCTATCATCCAGGAGGAGAGGCAAAATGAAGATTCCAGATAAATCTTAGCATGTAAGTATCACTGCGAACATTAAGTCTTGGATACTTAAATAATACTTACTACAATATTTGTAATTGTGGGTGAAGTACAATGCTGTCACATTGCATGACAACACTTGGTAATGATACAGTTGTCTACATGTTTTTCTTTCATGTTTGACAGAGAATAAGAATTTCTATTCCATAAATTCCAGATGATTGATTAAATGTAACTAAAAAAAAAGAATTACATAACGAATTTCATGCTCTTGGACTCTGGACTCTATAATGCACATTTCATGACTCAACACAATCTGTTAGCATTCCAATATTTAAAAAAAAAGATTCTGTATTTCTTTTCCAGAGATCTACGCTCAGCAAAAGGCAGGCTGAAATAACTATTCCAATAATTAACAGGAAAATAAAATAAAAAATTAAAAAAAAGGGAATCATACTCCTTATAACAATCACACCTTTGTATTGCTTAAAAAGAAAAACCTGGTTTACAGATATAAACGCAAAAAATTACCTTCCATCTCTATCTTAACTCTTCTTACAATAAAGTCCTAACACACTGTTTTTATAAGCTAGGTACTGCAATGCATTTTCCGTGTTGCAATATAATGAACATAGAAGAAAACTACTTCTGAAATCCAGTTCTCTAAATTCCTCATATAGGGATCAAGTATGGTAAACTTAACCATTTGTGAAAGAGCAATGAATTTAACAGCCATTATTTTTCAGAGAATTAAAGAAATTATTTACCTCCAATATGTGTTCTCCCTGCTGCTCTCGATCTAGTTTTCTAGATGTAGTTGTAATTAGACCTGTAAATATAAAACAATAATTAATCAGATCCTTCAAGAAAATAATGTGAATGAAGGTTAGGTTAAACCAGTAGTTACTCATATACAAAATCTCAATTTCTTCTTAGGTGGTCTCTTCTGTTTTTGCAGAAATTATGCCTTCATTAAGTGAACGGGGGTGAGAGGTTTGCTTAAGAACCATGAAAATATTCTTTGCAATCAGAAAGCTAAACTGTTGCAGCCCTTAAGACAGATGCAGTTCAATTTTCAACACATCTGTGCATGTCATGCTTCTAACAGGAGTAACGTACGTAATTCTCTTAGAAAAAGTCTTGTTTTCAGCGGGTGTTCATACTCCTTATTCAGATGGTGCTTACAGACATTATCTGAATAATTGCCAATCTCTTCAGGAGAAATATCTATTTGTATTTTTAGCAACAAGAGCAGAAAAAGGATGATGTGAAGAGATGCATCAGTGGTGGTAACCAGAGAAATTTGTGCTTGTTGCCTTGATTTGGCAAAGTTGTGAATGGTCCATCCTTGGCGGTGTTCAAGGCCAGGTTGGACAGAGCCTTGGGTGACGTGGTTTAGTGTGAAGTGTCCCTGTCCATGGCAGGGGAGTTGGAATTAGATGATCTTAAGGTCCTTTCCAACCCTAACTATTCTATGATTCTGTCACAAGGAGTCAGTTGCTGTTGGCAAGAGCAGACAAGTTTTTAATGCATGATGTTAGATTTTGTTGCAAGAGTCTGATACACCTTTGATGCAAGATTGGGAAGGTGTGATGAGTTTTGCTTTAAATGAAGAAATTCAAAGATTATGAAGTGACAAAATGACACTGAAATAAATACAAAAGGATGTTATTTGAATTAATTCTCCCTAACAGTAGGTTCAAAATTTTAACTATTTAGTTTCATGAAAAATAAACTCAGTCAACTCAATTACAGTTGAATGGCTTGCTATGGTATGGCTTAACTGTGCCATGGATGCAGACACAAGAGGTAACTCCAGTTTCTTTGCTGCACAAAAGCCATTAACTTGTTTGCAGATACAAGTTGGCCCCACAAACGCTATTGTGGTGTTCACATTAGACTGAGCCTGTGCTAGTAAATCCTGCTAGATCTAACTTGGCTTTTCATGGAGCAAACAACAAGATTTAGATTCATGCAGCTTAAGCCACTACTGGCCAAAGCGCCCCATATTCTCAAGAATTCAGCATATATAAGATACAGAAGATGATGTAATGTCATGAGACCTTTTATCCAACTATTCCAGCCTTTTACGGTGACAAGAAAGCACGGCTATCTCGATCCTTAATTGTCAAACTGAAAAACAGGTAAGCAATTTCCCAATTAAGGACAAATTAGAGATGAAAACAAGGCTACATACTTCATGTTCCTGTTTCTAACTATAGTGTAAGCTTTATTAATAAGCCCTCTTATAAGTAAAATTAAAATCCACTCTTAAAGTTTTCAAGGTTGATCTGCTTTAGTAAAAAAGCCTTCAATTTTGTCTCACAGCTGATAAAAACCAGAGTGTATAAGTAAGAAGAGCAATAAAGATTTTTAATTTCACCTAAAAGGCCAGTGGAAGCAGTATTGTGTATCACCAGTGCATAGCTACTCAGTGTTCCTGTCAAAATACAGTTGTAGTCTGCATAAAACAACAGCCTGTACTAAATAGGATGAATAAAATCTATATAAGGCAATATTACAGCTGTCAAATGTTCAAACAACTATTATTCAAGAAAAAGTGCAAATAATGGCTGTGCAATTATGGTCAAATCTGCCCTTGTTCTTCCAGCAGTTTGGTTTGCCATTGTATCAAATCCGTTATATACCTGATAATCTAGACATAAAGACCTATTATCCTCTCCTACTTTATCTTTTTATGCTTTTACAGCACATAGAAAATATGTATGTTATTGTTGATACATCTTTTGGTACTATAAAGCAATTGTCCCTAATTACAAAGAAAATGAGAATGAAAATTAAAAAAAACCCAAACAACCAAACAAGGCAAAACTGTTTCATCAGTACTGTCAGTTTAGGAAGGGAGGGGAGAGTAGGGACAAGGAAAAAGAAAAAAAAAATGATGTTGCAACTCTGAAGTAACCTCCTTGAGGTAATAGTTTCCCATAGAGATTAGACAGCTGTGAACAATGACAACTGAAAATATTTATTGTCACATATTCTACGCAAAGCTTTCTCCTAATTTCCTAGCTGACGTTGGTCAAGCCGTACCTTTTCTTTTCACAGGCTCTAAGGGAAAAAGCACAGAACTGTTAATGGGAAGTGAACAAATGGCAGAGCCGATACCTTGTCTGCTTCCCTCACGCAAAGGAATTCGTAGGCGACTTCAAGAAACACAAGCTCTCCTCAGTCTTCTATTGAGAACCCACGAAGCATTAAACCTGAGACTCATCACAGTTGCAAGGGAAAAGGGTAAATTTCAGCATAGCCACTAAATGAGTTGGCTACTGAATAGGTGGGTTGAGGATGGAGAAGATCTCAAAAAGCACAAGAATAATAAAGTAATTCCAGCAGAAATATCTCATTATGCTTGCATTTCTACGAATATTCAATATTCAGTCTATATGCTCTGACACTATTAGGTACTATCTCTCACAGCAGAAGCAAGTAAAGAATTGCTAACGCATGAGAGCAGGAAGACGGCACCTTTTAAGTTTCCTATCCACTTTTTCCCTGATTAAAAGCCATTAGGACTGCAGCCACCACTAATAAATGCCAACTAATACTTTAGGAAAAGAAACATGCAAAAAAATGCTTTTGCTGCAAGCACTCCAGACATTATTCTATCCTGTACCCGCTACTCAACATATTACAATTTATTAAAGGAAATCTAATTCCAGACCTATTTTCTTGTTAATGAAGCCAGTCAATACAGCTCAAACGGGTAAGCAGAAAAATACCCAGTAAGAACAAGATATATACATGCTCTGATCTGTTAAAACTTCCAGACTTTTCAACAAAGCACGCCACACTGTTTAAAACTAACAGACTAATAACAGAAGGGTTTAGTCTTCATCATATATATGTCCTGTATATTCAGCAGAAACTAATGCCAACAAAGGAAATGTAACACTTCTAGATTTAGAATCATATACGCATGCATGGCATTCTTTTTACTTAACTCTTTACTGCTAGCCACTTTACTAAGTGAAAATTTAGCTTCAATGAAGTGTTTCACTACACCTTGACTGTAAAAGGTTTGATTATGGTGGTCACTAAGGTTTTCAATTTTTTCCAAGTTTTTCCTATATTATAAGATGTTTAATGCTGCACTGAGATTTCACCAGTTGTTAAAGAGCTTTCCTGAATTAAGGCCATGGTAATAAGGTCTAGTGTTCCTATGCAGCATGGTTTTTGTGACTGCCCATTAAAAGGGTTGCAGAGAATCTTTGGACCTAATATAAGTTAGCTCCTAGGAACAAGAGCCACCACTGCTCTTTCTACTGAAAACAAAAGTTCTTCAATTTCTTAGATTGAACTCCCACTCTTTTCTGTAACAGTTTAGAGATTTCCTTGCTGTGCCCCTTCCTCTACACAAATAAATGAATAACCACACCTTTCCATATACCACATCCCCACAAAAGTAACAAGCAAAAGATAATTTCAATTAATCTCTGAAGAAGTCTGTAACATAATCAGTTCTGAATAATCTTATTGTGAAGTGGGGAGAATCTGTTCACTGCTGAATGAGAGAAATGGCAATGTGTGTGAGAAACAATGGGCGTCTGTGACAAAGCATGCAGTTTTGAAGCAAAACTCACACACATCATTTTGCAGCCATATTTTCCTATTTTCCTTCTGCCTTCTCTTATCCCGCTCCCTTTCCTCCCTCTCCACAAGACCAGCAGCAACAATGAGCTCCAGTAATTCACATCACTGACTATTATTCCACCTGGAAATCAATGCACACTATGGCAAGATGAGTCAAGCACCCACAGGAAAACAAGAGTTTATAACAAACATTTCTAAGATAATGATGAGCAAATGGTATCTCTAGTGAATTGGTGCAATTTTTCTATTCAGTAATGTTTCAAAACTCACCTCATCAGAAACATTTTCATAGCAGCAGCTTAGCAATTTAAAGAGCTTGGATAAACCACAGCTGTTCTGCCTCACTAGCTGTAGAGGTACTATAATGAGCTGAAACTAACTGTAAACATCGATAACAAAACAAACCAAATTCATCAGGTAACAAATACGATTGTATTCTCTCTTCCTTCCTCTTTTGAGTTTACATTCTGAGGAATCTGCTGCCTACTTGAGGTCTACTGAAAAAATCAGACTGTATACAAACAAAATTTACTTTAGATTTCTATTTTAAACAGTATTAAACCAGACAAAAATATCACTACAGGATTCAATTACGTAAATATAAATTAAACCTGCTACACTTGGAATACCAAATAGCACAAAGGAGCTGACATTAGCAAGGATTTATTTTATCCCATATAAGCTTTCCTCTAAGTGCCTAGCTACATCATGCTACCTCTGCATCTGAAAAACAGCACATCAACAATGACGACTTTCACACAATGCCATCTCTTAAAAAAAAACCCACAGAACATTAGGTGAGCACTGTGTTATGAATGGTAATATTAATTCCATGCTATTAGCTATCTTTATGGCATGGATGATCTCAGTGATGAAAGAAGTAGCATAAGAAAAAGTGGTCTTTGCAAGGGGGGGAGGAGGAAGGCTCAAAATTTCTGTCTTACTGGGTATACATCGCATTCCCTACTACAGGCATACCTACAAACATTTGTGTTTTCAAAAATGTACACAGACTTTCCAACTGCACATTCAGCTTGAGATGATGAAGGTTCTGGAGCTGGCTAGGAGTTTGCCTGTTAGCCAGAGCTAACCCACCATGATCACAGAATCACAGAATCATAGAATAGTTAGGGTTGGAAAGGACCTTAAGATCATCTAGTTCCAATCCCCCTGCCGTGGGCAGGGACACCTCACACTAAACCATGCCACCCAAGGCTCTGTCCAACCTGGCCTTGAACACTGTCAGGGATGGAGCATTCACAGCTTCCTTGGGCAACCCATTCCAGTGCCCTACAGTAAAGAATTTCTTCCTTATATCCAATCTAAACTTCCCCTGTTTCAGTTTGAACCCATTACCCCTTGTCCTATCACTACAGTCCCTAATGAATAGTCCCTCCCAAGCATCCTTGTAGACCCCCTTCCCTACTGGAAGGCTGCTATGAGGTCTCCACGCAGCCTTCTCTTCTCCAGGCTGAACAGCCCCAACTTTCTCAGCCTATCTTTATACGGGAGGTGCCCCAGTCCCTTGATCATCCTCGTGGACCTCCTCTGGACTTGTTCCAACAGTTCCATGTCCTTTTTATGTTGAGGACACCAGAACTGCACACAATACTCCAAGTGAGGTCTCATGAGAGCCGAGTAGAGGGGCAGGATCACCTCCTTCAACCTGCTGGTCACGCTCCTTTTCATGCAGCCCAGGATCCAAAAAACTAAAGCAGATGCCAAGTCTACTAAGCTTCCTCCAGCGAGTGAACAAATAAACTTGATTTGTATAATGTAACAGTATTTGAATGGTAGCGTATGAAAAGAAAGTTCCTCTGTTCAGTGAGTGCATGGCACTGAAGGAAATATGGAAAGCAGCTACAACATTTTTTATCACCAAGTTCAAAAGATAAAAGACATTGGAACTAAATATAAGGGAGGTCACATTTTGTTGATAAGATTTTAATCTTCTATGTTGAACACAAACCATAAACAGTCAGCAGATATGTTTTCTCTGGATGGCATTAGTGCAACTCCATCAGTTTAAAGCTTTAATCAGTTCACTTACAATGTACTATTATTTAGGTTCTCATTTCCCCCACTTCAACCTCAAAAAAGACAAATTTCTAAGGAATGTGAGAAATAATTATCTTGGTATTTTCTTTACAAGGTCTTAATATATAAATCAGTGTAAGAGTTGAAGGAACTATGGATTTCAAACTCACACGCGGCTCTAATGATAATCTAGTTTGACAACTGCATAACATGACCCTAAAGCACAGGGCAAATTACCACTCACATCCTGTAAGTCGAAGACCAATTACGTCTCTTCAAGTGATAAAAATGCTGTTGCGCCACAAGGCAGGATTTCCTACTAATCATCCTCATTTAAGAAATAGTGTATTATATCCAATTCAAGACAGCTTTCCCTGTAGACAGAGGAATATATCTTTTGTCTGAGACTAAGCCCACTAGAATTAGAAGTTTCCTGCTCAAGTAAGTACTTCCTGTGAGCAAGCCATGTCTTAGACATCTCTGATAACAGTGTCAAGTCTACTGTTTGGAAGATCTTTTATGACATTGTTTTAAACTGCTTCCAATATCTCCAAAATACGGACAAAATTGCTGATAAGCACAGTAATCCATGATTGTTTCATCACTGCCACAGGAAGATGACTATTTTTTTTGTCATCTTTCAACTCATTTCAAGTTAACTATGATTTACACCTCACATACTTTACAAACAATGACCATCAGAAAAGGCCCTTGTTTGCTTTCTAAGGATACTCAGATAAGCTTTTTGGCAAGACTATAGTCAAATCTTGTTTTCTGTGTAAGCCAAGCCAAGGCTTCACAACAAATAAAACAGGTTATTAAAAATAAACAGGTTATATATAACCTGTTTATGTTATATATGTTACGTTATATATGTTATGTCTGTTATAATAGCAAATAAACAGGCTATTTAAAACAGATCAATGAAAAGTAATAGCAGGGGGATTTAAGAACAGATTTCAGCTTTGCAGCTGACAAAATATAAATTCTATGTCTTACAGTCATGTATAGATGATGATTATAAGCTAGACAGTGTGCCACTGTAATATATTGCCATGAAGGCAGGCTGCTGAATTAAAAACCAAACAAGATCACAGTCCTAACCACCTATCATACTGGAGAAAGTATATCATAAGGGAACTGAACAATTTTGGTTTATGAAGTCCTAAAGGTAGTTCCTTCGCAATCTGACTTGCTTTTCATTCCTAAACTCTTACTTGTCCTAAGCACTTCTACAGCTTTCAATAAAACCAGCAACAGAACTGTAACCAGTAATTGTGAAGTGCTGAAAATATGATTATAAACATATACTCCCTGAAGAAACTAGCAGGATGCTTTACAAGCACATTAAACTGCTGCAAATGCCTCTTCTGTTGAAATAAAACATTTAAAAGCAATTATTTCCATTCTTTCAATAAAGACTGCAAAAATGGTACCACATTTCAAGAGAAACTGAAAGTCCAGGTTCTGTTTTTCCACTCCTAGCTGAATACTCCATCCACTAGCTAAAGAGTTATGTTGTTGTTTGCTTGTTCTCTTGGGTCTCTTTTTTTGCTATACAGTTGTTTAGGTAGAACAAAGATCACTTCTGCCTAACACAGCTTACAGCCTGTGGCTTAGCAGGCTTTTCAGGCAGTTTAAATCCACTTTGGGGGCTAAAGGAGTAGTTTTCGCTTCACATATGGACTTTCTGATCAGGATGTTTTACAAAAAAAATTAGTTACAACACCCTATAAATAAACAGTTTTAGAAAAATCTTAAAGTGAGAAATACTGACCTACACCGCACTGAAATCAGTGTTCCCTCTTTGTTAAGTATAGCATGATCGCCCTCAAATAGTGCAGTCTTTCAGAGTTTTCATGCCTTTCCCCTTCAATTCCCATCTGCAGCAATTCAGTCAAAAGTCAGGACACTCCCACAACATACAGGCACCTAGATAAACTCCAAATTGAAACATCTAAAATGCTTTATAGAACTGCACACTGTACTTGCTCTTCAGACCATCTTTTTGTTTAGACACTATTCCTGTTTCAAATGCTGATGCACATCCTCTGGATTTCATTCACAAAAACATTTTTGGCACATTTATCCCAGTGAATAAATGTCCTGCCCTTTGAACAGTATGAAAAGTAAAGTAATAACCAAGATCTCAGTAGCACCCAGGTCAGGACTGCATCAAACAAGGGATAACTGGTCTAGTCCATACAGGTGGGCTTGTGTCAGCACATTGGAAGTGCTGAATTTATTGAAATATGGTAATATCAGTGTTTATGAGATCGTTTCTTGATGCCAAACCAGACTGCAAGCTTTGTATATAAGGTTAAAAAGTAAGTTACTTAACCCTGCTATATCACACCACGAATTACCACGTTAATCAGTAACCAGGCAATTTAACTATTCAATCCTACCAGTACAAAATGTTAAGTGCAAGGTGCGTATGTGAAGTTAAGTGTCACTTCCCTGAACTATTTTAGTACATACAAAGACTTGAAATTTGCTTATCAGAGTACTCATTAACCATTTTAGTGATTACAAGCAGGGAGTAAAGACAAGCAACCTACCAAAGATTATTAATATATGGTATAAGGAGGAAAAACTCTTTACACAAACAACTAATTTATCCAATCCAATAAACACTATAGAGCTTCAATTTCAAGCAGATTTCAAATGATGTATGAAATCTGTGCTTAGTGATCACATAATTTTATGAAAACTGCTCAAATATATCCTATAAAAGTAAATACTGTACTTTTGAATACTCTAATTAGTCATGTAGTACATTATTTTCAGCCTGTATTTATTAAGACAGTGATATAACTGCTTCTGCCATAAGTCTTTTACAAGTAGAACTATTTGGGGAATAATGAAAATAAATACGTAAATAATCTCACATCCCTAAATAGCTATACTAGAAAAATAAACCGAAGCCTAAAATCCTGCATTCTGAATGCTTCAAAGCATTTAGGATGTGTCCATTCTCATTGTCAAGCATATCCTTTTGGTAGTTTGTTTCTCTCATACATAACAAGATAAAAACCAGAACTGTAAGTCATAAGCAGCATAAGATGACAATACAAAAAACCAGCACTTAATACATAATTAAAAAATAGTTAAAAATTTTGAATGGAAAATAAAATAATAAAATCCAAGTGTGATTACTGAAACTAGTAAGTGATGATAAATGTCCTGTCAAATGAACTTTGATCTTGCTATCAATAGATCACTACAAATTTTTGTTATTTCTTTGCTTACCTTGCAAAAATACTCTTGCCTTCAGCACCATCTGGTATACTAAAGCCACACCAATTCAAAGCTCAAATGCCTTTGGTAATTAACTCTTTTAAGTAACCTGATCTTCATCACTTGCTTTATTATCTCATTTTGAGACATACCATCTTCAATGATTAAGTACAGAATTACTGTCATAGTCTTACACCATCTTGAAAGACCTTTTCAAACCTGACATAATCTTATTGCACTTATAGTGTCTGAATAAAGGAATGCTCCTTTCTAAACTTAGCTTTTTTTTCTTGAACAAAGAAAATGCATTTTTCAGTTTATGGTAACCAGCACTGAGTTGTTAATACGTTTTAAATAAAATCACGATCAGTTGAAAGAAGCATTTAAAACCAATTATTGAATGACCAAAGTGAGTTTTGAGGTCACTTCCTCTGCTACGGAAGTTTTATAATTTCATGATTAATCTCCCACAAAACTGTTGCAACACATGTGGATTAAAGAAGATTGACAAATTCACAAAGAAAGAACGCATACAGCCTTTTGAATTTACTCTGCCAGTAAAGCTATTTATTTGGTAGCTATTGTCTCTGAAATGCAACGTAGCTAAGCAAAATTAAATTCTGAACTTCCTGCATTGAGTTAACTGAACGTATTCATCAACAAGTAGATTTTTTAGCAGCAACAACCATAAAGTCAAAGCTCACAAACAACCTAAACTTTACGACAGAGATTTAAAAGGTATCATATAAGTCAAGAATACATGATTTCTAAGAGAAATATGAGAGCAGATTTCCATGTTGGCTATTGTCTTGATGTCAAAATTACTCTTATACAATTCAACTGTTTTTATTAAGACTATTTTTTAGTAACAAAGCAGTGGTTTGGTTGCAATTATGGCATATAGCTGACAGCATTGGTTAAGAACAACTGTAAGTAACATGAGAAATTACTGAACCCTTTATGACATTTAATAAAATTCTACAAACAGAAAAATGTATTATGAGGATGAGTAGAAAGTTTGATAGTACTTAAACATTTTTTGCGCGACAAAGTATGAAAACAACTTTTAGAAGTTTTTTGCTAAACTATAGTGATAGGTTTTAAGTGAAATAAGAAATTTAAGAAGTGTAGTTAAAGTTTCTTAATATTTAGCCTATTATGGTAAGAAAACAGTTCTCAAATAACATTACATTTTAAAATATAAAATTGTGAAAAATATTTAAGTGAGAACAGATATGAAAATGAGCTGTTACTGACAAAATCCATTCCCTCCGAATTTTGAAGATATGGCTTATGAAAGGGGGAAATTCACCTTCCAAATATTTATCATTCGATTTTGTGTGTCTATATGGTTTATTTATTTTACTATTTGTTTTTTATTAATTTAAACAATGAGAATTTCCTTAAGAAAGCTCATCAGTTGCAAGAGATAGCTGGTCTTTCTTTGTCAACTTTAGGGTTGACCATCCAATTTGAAAATACAGACTTAAATTTGAAAATGTAGACAAATTCAAGAATGTCTCCTTAAAAAGCCAACAAACAGAACTATATCTCTGTGGCTGAAATACAGAAAGTTTTTCAAAGTTCTTGAAGGACTTCAGGATTAAATAAAAATATGATTTGGCACAGGCTTTTCCAACATATATCACAGCAGTGACACTGGATGGAAAGGTTTTTATCTCAAAGCAACTGGGCCAAGAACTAAGAGCAGCATAGAATCATAGAATGGTTTCAGTTGGAAAGGACCTTAAAATTCACCTAGTTCCAATCCCTCCTGTCACATGTAGGGAGGGACACCTTCCATTCAAAGCCCCATCTAATCTGCCCTTGGTAACACATCCAGGGACAGAGAATCCACACTCCTCTGGGTAGCCTGTTCCAGTGTCTCACCATCCTTACAGTAAATAATTTCTTCCTCGTATCTGATCTAAATCTCCCCTCTTTCAGTTTAAAGCCATTCCCCCTTGTCCTGTCACTACATGCCCTTGTAAAACATTCATCCACAGACTTCTTGTGGGCCCCCTTTAGGTAGTGGAAGACTACTTGCTATAAGGTCTCCCTGGAGACTTCTCCAGGCTCAACAAGCCCAACTTTCTCAGCCTGTCTTCACAGAAGAGATTCTCCAGCCCCCTGATCATCCCCATGGCCCTCCTCCAGACCCAACTTGAGCAGGTCCACATCCCTCTTGTGTTGGGGCCCCAGAGCTGGACATAGTAATCCAGGTGGAGTCCCATTGCAGTGGAGCGGAAGAATCACCTCCCGTCTGTGACCCTGCTGGTCACGTTCCTTCTGATGCAGCCCAGCATGCCAGAAAAAAAAAAGACATTATATGATCAAGCAGTATGAATAAAAACAATACTTTTTTGTTTGGGTTTGTGTGTATACATCTAAACCTTAAAATGCTAGTTTCTAAACATGAATTTGGAGATTTATACAATGTTGCTTCCCTTCCCCCCGCCCTTTTTATTTTTTTCTTTAATCACAGAATGCTTTGGGTTGGAAGGGACCTTAGAGCTCACCTAGTTCCAACCCCCCTGCCATTTCTAGGGACACCTTCCACTAGACCAGATTGCTCAAAGCCCCATCCAGCCTGACCTTGAACACTTTCAGGGATGGGGCAACCACAGCTTCTCTGAACAAGGTGGTTCCAATATCTCACCACCCTCACAGTGAAGAACTTCTTAATATCTAATCTAAATCTACGCTAAATTGCATATTATTTCCCACAATGACAAGGCACAATACTAATGGAAGCCTAGAATGCACTGCAGTCTTTTAACTACTGATTTAAAGGACTTCTGTAACTGAACCATACGTAAAGACCTCTAGGCAACACTCATGACAGAGATTGCATAAACTGCTGTCAAAGGTCTTGTCTGACCTCTTAGAAAAGCTGAAGAAGAATTTTATAGATGACTCTTAGTTAGCCCTTGGCTGTGACTCCACAGTTCCTGTAGAACTATTATTTTTGCTGGGATTGAACTTTTATTGTCACTACTCACAAATCAAGCCAAGCTAGACCTAATTATGGCACTAATTTTCAGTAATCTTCCCTTGATTAATTCCCTATTAATACTAGCATTATAGTGTTATGTACAAAAACCTTCCAGGAAAGGCGTACCTTTGAAAGCCTGTGTGAAGGTAGTATTATGCAAGTGACTGATCACAATCTCGTCCTTGGCTAGAATTACCAAAAAAATTACTCAAAAAAGCATATGCTACAGAGGGAGTCTGTCATCATCATCATTTCTGCATCAGAATATGGGAAAACAGAAAGAGAACCTTAACTTTCTTTTAAACTCCTGCATTACAACACAGATCATGCAGAGCACGACCTTAAGTTTTTATGCAGTTCAAGGACAGAAAAAGTAGAAACAAAGGACTGCTGTGCTTCCCATTTATTTCCTACCTCCTACCATTTCTCTTTTTCCAGAGATGTAAAAGAATAAATAAATAAGCAAAGCCCAACACAACCACCTATAAGTGATCTCTACATAAATGCTTGGAAATAGGTTTTTTTTTTTAAAATAGCTGGTTATAGTACAGCAAATTTTCTACATTTTCAAGTGTTAAATCCTTAAACATTGTAAAGCAGATATGAAGATGTCAGAAATTTCGTAGACATGAACTTGTTTTCCCAGTGCCAAAAAACTACCAAACAGAAAATATTTGTCTAACTGCACTTCAAGTGCTTTGAACGGTATTTTAAAAGGAAAATAGAAGTACCTTGTGCAGAATTAAGCTTTCTTTCCAAATACGTATCTGTGTAAACTTTAATCTACTCATGTAACCCTCTGTGGTTGCAGGTGATCAACAAACATTTGGGTTAATTCTAGTCACATTTTTAGTAAAGGTTAAGAAAAAAAAAAAAGTCTGTTCCAGAGACAGTGCAATCAAATACTTTATTTTCTCTGCATGTGACAGGTAAACAGTTGGACACATGGAGGCTGCTACATATGCTTTGAGTTGTATGACACGAATGAACAATAATTGAGCCTGGCATTGTCTGCTAGCTACAGAAGTAACAAGAACAACTTCAGTGTTTCGGTCTTTATTTAACTTTAAATCACATTAGTGTGTAATGTAGCAATACTGGTTTTATTCAAGTTCTAAAATATTACATCAATTGGGATTAAAACCCACAAGCAGTTAAACAACAAAGATTTCTTTTGTTCAAATGAAGCCAATACTACTGTGCGGTCACTGGCCCTTCATTTCCTCACTAAGTAATTCTCCAGTGTTATCGGAAACCCATGGAAGTTGTTCACAGCTGTACCCATTTCCTATTTCACTTCAGTCTCCAAATCAGACAGACAGACACAAAGATACTGCTTTAAAGGTTACAAACAGTGTAAAATGATAAAATCATATGATGTAGACAGTTTGACCATGAGCCATTAGCATTTTATAACCTCACAAAGCTGCAATAATTACCAGAGCCCAACAGACAGCGAGAGCCACAGACTCAGTGCTGCTAAAATTTAAATCCCGTTCTTCAATAGAACAAACTTTTAATATTGAATTAGCATTCTATTTTGGGTTTGCACATACAGAAATGTCTTTAAGTCAGCACTTAATCTGAAGGTTGGTATTAATTTTGTAATGTGTGGTTTGAAGCACGGTATAATTTATGAAACAGACTGACACAATCCTAAATTGGCACAGGATCTATTTAATGTAAGTACTTTCAGAAAACTTGAGATAGTAAAAAAGCATAGGTGAAAAGAAAAAAAAAAAAGACAATAAGAGCAAAAGTTATGTCAGATACTATTAAATCCTAGACAAACACATTTTCAGATTGTCACTCAAACTATAAAACTCCAGAGTCAAGACTGCTAAATCATTGTGACTGTTTTACCATGTGTGCATCAAGATGCACAGATTCGGGTGCACTGGAAGCACCAGATACAGTATGTTCTGAAATATGTAATTACTCAGTGTTTCTGCTGGAATCTCCTATGTAAGAAAGGCCTTATATAAATGCCTAACTCCTACACCAGAGGATTACTAATTTTGTCAAGGGAATGTCCATGGCATTCTCATGATAATACCCAAGTGCTTCTTAAATATGCATGAACATATCTTCAGAACACTTCTAAGCAATTAGGTCAAGCAATTATTTCTATTTAATACTTGCAAAACTGAGGTATGGGGAAATCAACACTTCAAATTAATTTTGTCATTCTCCTCTCCTGGTTATGAACACAAGTCTAGGTTTTGGAAGTATATGTTATTTTCATATCAAGTTGCACTAAATGCACAGAAAGCTATACTTTTGCAATCAGCATTTCTACGAATCTGACTCAAAACTGTTATATGCAACAATGTTAAGTAACCCCCTGCCTCATTTGCTATTACTGCCTTAAGTTTCTGAAGTAAGGCATGGCTTCTGGGGAAAGTGTTATTAACTACCCAACCCCTATTCTTTCCCCAAGCCAAATCTGGTCGGTACAATAAATGTACCAGAAGTCCTAAGGGAGTGGAAACAAACATACCAATTTTGCAAAAACATCAAAAATTATTCCTTGCCTAAACACATGGGCAAGGTAGTCAAAAAAAAAAAAAAAAAAGGACACGGGTCTTCCCTCACCCTATATGCATAGCTGGTTAGGATTCTGGTTTCCTTCTCAGTAACATTAAGGAGAACCAGAACTCCATTCATTATGCACATACAGGTTTTGCCATTCTAATGCACATACTGCCATTTACAAGGTAATATAAGCTTCTTTCAGGTAACTCAGCAATCTGAGATATTAATCATACCAAGCCTGTACCACTGAGTAGCAGCTGCATTTTAAAATTGTGGCATGGCAAAACTATTCCATCCATATGGAAACTGATATAGAGCACAGGGGACTTCAGGAAGCTTCTTTTGTTTAGATAAAGTCCATTCTAATGGCTCTAGTTCTGCAGCAATTAAGGTTATTCTCCTCAGCTCTTAAATTTCCATATTTTGCATATGACTCATTGAGTCATTATTGTTGGGCAGTTAAAGGTGAATACCTTTCTTCCCATTTCACATGAGGTTTGCAATCCCATAATTTAAAGAATAAAAATAGAAGAAAACTACAAAACATAGGAAAGTGAAAGAAAAACAATTTTGTTGACTATGGAGCTCTGGGGAACATTAAGCATACATTTTTAGTTGGGGAGCTAGTTTGCATACTACCCTTCACAATTCTTACTGTGTGCAACAAAAAGCACATATTTAATGTATGTCCCACTCTCCTGTCTCAGACAGAATGAAATTACATGTTTTGACTGAAAAATCTCCTAGTAAATTTAATAACTCTCTTGAATGAGCACTAACAGATCCACTTCTAAATGGTTAATCCAATATAGATGAGAAATTATGTAATCATAATTCATAAACAGCTCATAAATGTGCACTTCTATATAGTGGTACTATCAGCTATTATTAGTAGATGCCATACTAAGTACCTCTTCCACTTTCTCTAGAAATTAGTGCAACTCTGCTGTCAACTGTCATGCTTCCAACATTTCTCTTCAAAAGCAATAAAGCAAATAAAGATATTATAAAATAAAAGAATCAAAGACGGGGGGAGGGGTAATTTTTCCACTCAATACAATCGTGTTAATGTTAAAAAAAAAAAAAAAAAAGTAATATAATTCAAACAATACAATAGTAAACTGCATTTTGTAAATACAACTACAGAGTTTACATCAGTGATAAAACTTTTCAGATCTAGAACTAGCTTGGAGTTCAATCACTGACTTAAGGAAAACAACTCATTACTCATTCCCTAAAGGGTCATTTTTTGTGCATCAGTATTTTCTTAGACAAAACATGTCCAAATGCAACCAATGAAATATGAAAACTAAGAACTATGAGTATTTTGATAATTAATTTCCAAAGTCTTTGACCTTGTTACAAGGTAATTTAAAATTAAAATACCTGAATAACTCATGAACAAATAAACCACACCCACAAGAAGCAGTGAAATATTACTAAACTTTCTATTATACATACTAGTAAAAAAAATTGCACATTGGGAGCTCCAAAGCCCAAACCCAGAACTTGTTTACTGCCATATAGTCTTTTGCTTTACATGAGAGTTGCTAAAAGCACAAATAATTTCTTATCCTCAGTGCAACAGCTCTGGGGTTAAGTAGCGAGATTAACCATAGAGACCCAGGATGTGCTCTGAATAGCTATGAAATCCTGTCAACACCAACTCCTTCCATCTAAACATTAAGATGCCTTGCATCTCTATCATTTTGTCAATTACTTCTGTATTCAATCAAAAGCTATGCTGCAAGAAGTTAAGCAGATATAAAGTAGTTAAAATTAATTTACATATTGCTCTACAGTTGTGTTCAAGCTAACCATGAAAGTCATGCAATTAGTCTTTGCTTTAATTCTTTCCTGTAAATAATGACAACTATTTTTATTCCACCTGGGCAGCTCATGTATTCAGCAGCTTATTTTTTTTATTCATGGAGACTCCAAAAGTAAAGGAAATTATATTTCATTTGCTTTAATGAAAGGCTAGGTAGATCCGAAAAGTTTATAAAAATGTTCTGTGAAGTACTGCGTTATATATCCTGCTCCAAAAAGTGAAGCAGCATTTCTGCATGCAAAGAAAACTTAGCAATGTTTCTTTAACTAAGTTATTTTATAATTTCTTCAAACAAGAAAGATGTTTTCAGCTGCTGATGAAGATTTACTGAAGGGCATAGTCAGAAACCGAAGCACATAGATACTATTTCAGCTAGTAACATTTTTAAGAAACAGATCAGTCAATCAATAGTTCTTGTCATGAAAAGAAATCACTTCTTTCTGTGAAAGAACTATAACCTACATAGGTCCATGTCAGTCAGTTTCACCATCTAAATATTCAGGATTATTGCACAGACACAAACACCTTAGTCTGGAGCCTATAAAATTCTAGAAATTAAACACTTCAGAGAAAAGAAATCAATGTTTTACTTGACATAGGCTACATTTAGATTATTGCTATTTATATTCTGTATTAGTATTATACACACAGTTGTAGCCATGGACCACAACACCATAGTGTTAAATTTTATAAAGACTCAGAAAAAGATGGACCCTTGACCTGAAGAGAAGACAGTAACATATCGTCTGGCTTGGGGAAGAGTGGCTGAAAAGCTGCTCAGCAGAAAAGGACCTACGGGGTGCTGACTGACAGCCGCTGAACATGAGCCAGCTTGTGCCCAAGTGGCCAAGAAGGCCAAGAGCATCCTGGCCTGTATCAGCAATAGCATAACCAGCAGGGCCAGGGCAGTGATATCCCCCTGTACTGGGCACTTGCGAGTCTGCACCTCGAATGCTTTGTTCAGCTCTGGGCCCCTCACTACAAGAGAGACATTAAGGTGCTGGAGAGAGTCCAGAAAAGTGCAACAAAGCTGGTGAAGAGCCTGGAGAATAAGTCTCATGAGGGACAGCTGAGGGAACTGGGGTTGTTTTGTCTGGATAGAAAAAAGCTCACAGGGGGACCTTATTGCTCTCTACAACTACCTGAGAGGAGGTTGTGGTGAGGTGGGGTTGGTCTCTTCTCCCAAGTAACAAGCAATAGGACAAGAGCTAATGGCCTCAAGCTGCACCAGGGGAGGTTTAGACTGGATATCAGGAAAAATTTCTTCGCAGAGAGAGTGATCAGGCATTGGAACAGGCTGCCCAAACAGTGGTGGAATCACCATCCCTGGAAGTGTTTAAAAACTGCATAGATGAGGCACCCAGTGACATGGTTTAGTGGTGGACTTCACAGTCTGGAGGTAATGGTTGGACTTGATGATCTTAAAGGTCTTTTCCAACCTAGCTGATCCTATGATTCTACTGTCAGCTAAAACATATTTTTAACACTCACCACATATTTTAAGAATCCCAACACTAGCCTTGCCTTGACTCCACTGAATGCCTTTACTGTCGTCAATTTGACTTTGAGGCTGCACAGCAGCCCAAAGTAACCAACATAATGCATGCTTAACTCTTATTGTCACTTTTAATGTTACAATGGGATACAGTTAAAGACTTGATTCATATTCCAGCCCCACCTCCCCTTTGGCTGGAAGGGAAACCTGGTGCCCTGTGAAGGTTTCTCTTCCTTTGTCAAATACCTTACAGTGTCTCACAAGGTGTAACAAGTGTAATATACCTGCATAACCAAACAAGATGGTATTTGATTTCACTAATTCTAGTCAAATGCATTCTTCAGCTGAGCTCCCTTTAATTAATTGAGGGTGATAAAATATATTGTGCTTTAACTGCAACAATAACTAGTGTCTTCTAAAGTGACTTTTCAAATCTTAACACCCCAATCCTAGAGAAAGAGCTTTCACCAAAGACAGGGTTCGTTCAGGTTAAACATATTTGATTTCTAACAGGCAGAAGAGAGACTTGAGAAGTTATGAACCTGATAACCTCAATCAAAACTCATCTTGATCACCACATTAGTGCCTACTGCAGACTGTCAGTTTCAAACTGAACATATACAGGAAAAACAAGCCCATTAGATCACATGAAATCCAGTGTCCCAGGTGATAGAAAGACAGTATGCGTAAGCTAGCTATTTAATACCCATTCAACTTATTTGAGTGCACTCTGGGAACACAGCAGAAACCCACCAAAGAGGTTTCCCTGCTTCGTTCATGTCTTCTCTTCCCCTCCTCTTTATTATGTCTATCTAGCACTATAATTTTAACAGCAATAGACAATGAATTTACCTATTCCAGTGATTTTAACCATATTAACAAAAATAATTTCTGTTGAATGTAAATCAAGAGGGAGATTATTTTCTTCTCAGTGCTTGTATTTTGATTTTTTTTCTTTTCCTTCTCCTTTAGCACAGAGCTGAGAAGGACTCCAGACCACACTGCTTCGGTATACACGCTTCAACAAAGTCAGGTAAGAAACTCTCTTGACAGAAAATCTTTATTAGCTTTATATTAAGTGTTCTTTATCACTTCACCATCTAGTGTGTTGAGCTTTCTCAAGTTCCCTTTGTAACGTAAATTAGATTGTCAGTAAGCTACTGATGTGGAAAACTACAAGCTCCAAAGACAGGTCACAATCTCCTGCTGCCCTAATTTTTCTATCCATTAAATAGAAATAAGCATGTTTATCCACTTCAAAACTTACATAAGGGAGGCATGCAAGTGTCCTTTTTAAAACAAAGTTTGGAAAATGCTGCATAATCATACAGAAGACAGAGAGGAGTAGGAAAGGACTGGAAAAAAAGAGCAAGAGAAAGCAGGCTACAAAAAAAAAAAGAAAAGAAAGAAAAGAAACAGCAACCAAAAATAGATGGTCAATTATACAGTAAAGACTACATGAACGTAGGCAGAATTTATGTTCACTCACAATTTGAGCACTGCAGTCACTCTATTCTTTCTACTTAAGTCACAGGCAATTTTACTCCCATACTTTTGAATATCACTGATTGAGATGACTATATGGAAGTAATAGTAAAGAAGAAACAGTACTTTTCAAAACCAGAAAGAGGAAGTAGACTAGAAAATTTTTCCTTTTGCATCATGTTAAGCAGAGAAAGACAAATAGAAATAAAGCACACATTCGCGAGTTTTCTGCATTCACTTTAGAAGATTCTGTGGTTAAATATTTCTTATCTTATTACTTAGGTTGCCTTTGTTCTAAAAGCAATGCTTCTGTAAGTATTGTATTTAGATACAGGCTTTAACTATGCTAAAGATCTCCTGCTATAGTGACTTCATATGTCCCTCTTGGCAATATCCTCACAAGCAGATGCAGCACATGCTGACGAAGAAGTTATTGTCAGAAATCACCCAAATAACATACCTGTGTTTGCACTCAGAGCTTTGCTGACACAGTAATTAGAGCTGCTGCAGCACACAAGTCTTTCATACCCTGAGCTGAAACAACCATGAAACAGAATGAAGGCCACAGTGTCAAACCAGCCTTCAAAACATATTTTTTTCACCCAATTTCTGCTCCTTTAAATCTCCTGAAATTTCCCCCATGAATGAGCAACAGCTAAATGAAAAAGGCTTCTATTGCTCTCTTTTAATTACTGGGTTTGTTACAGATTAAAGTCGCTCTCTACACTTCTAGTCTAAAAATCTCTGGATCCTAAGAAGAAATTTCAGGCTGAGTGAATCGGAAGATTCTCCTCTAATTTGTAATGTGAAATAGTTCCTAGATGCAACATTTGAAAAACTACTCTGTGCCCAAACCAACAAAATATTATTTAATTAAAACCAAATCCTTCTTTACCATTAGGAAAGATCTGTGGATAAAAACATCCAGCATGTGTACTGTACATACATGTATTTGTACGTCCATGCTCATTCAGAAGCAAGGGATGGTAGGCAACCTCTACATTGTCTTTAACATGACTGTGTAGCTTCAGTTAATATGGATTATTTTGTTTCCTGTCTCTGCCCTGTGCACATTTCCGTATTTGTAATTCACAGTTACTAAAAGGTTATTTGTTTCCTTATTTGTACTTTCCTGTTAAACGTTTTTTGTGAAGCTTTCCAAACAACCTCTAAACTCAGACTTTCTTTTCATTACCTGCAAATTATCTCCCAGATTTTCTATTTCTTACAACACCAATAGTTACTACGACTGTGGGACAAGTGAGTTTATAGTTAACACATGGCCTGTTAATAAATGACCTTAGACTGACTACCTGGAAAAAAAAAACAGCCTGACAAAAAAACCTTATGTGTGAAAATTGGAAGACTAAGACTGCTAAAAACAGCTGGGACGAAACTAAGCTAAAATACGTATTCTTGCTGCACGACAAAAGCAAATAGGTATTGGCCAGTATAGAGGGGAGCAACTCTGAAGTAAACCTTCCCAAACCATGCACCATCTGGATATCAAGTACTTTGAACCAGCTCCTTCACTCTCAAATCTTCTTCTGCTTGTTTATGTAACTTACTAATATTGACACAAACCAAGATACCAGGTGTCCTGGGTTCAGCAGCAGCAGTCACTTTTTCTCTTTCTAAGTAGCTGGTGCAGCTCTGTGTTTTTGACTTTTGGCCTGGGGATAGTACTGATAACACTAACGTTTTCAGTTGCTGGTCAGAATGTTTACTCTGACCAAGGACTTTGTGAGTCTCATGCTCTGCCAGGGAGGAGGGGAAGCTGGGAGGAAGCAGGGACAGGACACCTGACCCAAACTAGCCAAAGAGGTATTCCATACCGCAGCACGTCATGCCCAGGGATGTAACTGGGAGTTACCCGGAAGGGCACGCTCTGCTCAGTTGGACTTGTTTTCGTCGGGTGGTATCGTATTCTCTTCCCTTGTTATTTCTCTTATCATTATTATTATTGGTGGCAGCAGTAGTGATTTGTGTTATACCTTAGTTACTGGACTGTTTTTATCTCAACCCGTGGGAGTTACATTCTTTCGATTCTCCTCCTCATTCCTCTGGGAGGGGGTTGGGGGGAGTAGAAACTGCATGGCTGACTTGCCGACTGGCTTAAACCACGACACCAGGTTAACTAACATGAAAAGCATGGTTACAATGTTAAACCAAAGATCTTGATTTTGCCCGGTTCATGTATTTATGCAAATATGTTGATTCATTCATACGTAAAATAAATAACTGTATTGCACTTACCAGTTTTGGGGTTTATTGAAAAGAAACCCTGTGGATTTCCACTTGTAATCTTGTAGGTTAACTTTTCACTTGAGCTAGAATCTGGGTCAAATGCTTCAATCTGAATGACTGACACATCTTTAGGTGAGTTTTCCATGACCTCTGGGTAATAAACTGGTTCTGTGGTCTGAGGAGCATTATCATTAACATCCCCAACTTCTATGTAGATTTCAATGAAAGATGATAAAGGCACAACGCCTTGGTCTGTTGCATAAACAGTTAACCAGTAGTGTGAAGTAGTCTCACGATCCAGGCGATCTGCAGTCTCAATAATACCTGTTAATAGGAAGAAAGATAAATAGAAAAGGCTCAATAAATATGCAGAAGTGTGTACAAATACAGTAAGCAACAAGCTCAAACAAATTAAAAAAATTAATACAAGTTCGAAATAACTGACCTTGATTCTACAGTCGTTGTTCATATACACAGACAACATATTGAGGCTAGCCTGAAGCCCCAAAAAATACAATTACTACAAGTTTTCAGCAATTGCGCATTACAGATATTAAAACAATACATATTTAATTTCCTTTCCAATGTCCTTTGAGATTTATCAGATCAATTAGCACTATTTATAAAAGCTATTTTGCCTAAAAGATTAAATCTAATGAGTAATTCACAGTCTTTTGGGACTTCAATGACCCTCTTTACTCATCACTGATTATACTGAATTTCCTAGTATATTAAACTACCTAATTTAGACGCCAAACTCTTGAACTGTTTACCATTTATATTAGTAAGCAGCTACTTCAATGTGAAACATTCTTATCTATGTGCCCAGATGAATTATTTAGCTGACTTTTCTTAATGGGCTAATTTGGATTCACACAGAAATTTCACAGGAAAAACCCCCAAAAGCTATACTTGAAGCTAAACTTTGTAGCATTAGGACCACCCAGTGGCTGCCATTACTCTAGCAATGGAAAGCAGGACTTAGCTCAATTTTACACACATAAAATGAATTTAAGGAACAGTTACACAATTCATCAACTTCATAAAAATCTGTCTGCTGAGTGTACAGGAGCTTGTCTGAGCCAGAACTAAATAAAGAATAAGGGACTCGAATTTTTATCCACTGTGAAGGAAATACAGATCTGTTTTTATAAGCAGCTTACTCTACAGGTACCATCCTAATATGCATGCACCAAAAAGGTATGTGACATGGTGCATATGATGGGGAATGAATATTACATTAATTCACAGAGCTGTGGCATAATAAAACTGGGCACTTTCCTTTTCGCGATCCAGCTGCTCTTACAGGTTGTCTGATTTGAGGTATTTTGTAAACAGAACTTCAAATGAACCTGAGACTTATCAGGGTGAGGGACAGAGCAAGCCCTTGCAAGCAGTTCTGTGGAAATCTTGCAAAGCTTTGTCATGGATCTTGTTGTTTGTTATACTGATACACACCAGGCCTAATTGGAACTGGAGCAGAGATGAGTCAAACTATCAACCATGACAGATGGTTCTGGACTCTGGATAGAGCCACCCAATGTGACTGTGTGCCACGTCGTCCTTCTCCTGAGCTCACACCACACAACACATATATAACTATACACATCATCAGTAAAATAGGACCATGATAAAATTACGCCACTGTGTCTTTACAGGAATTCTTCAGGAAAGGAAAGAACTCTTAAGTGTCACTTCCTTCACACAGTCCAGGCACTTTTTTAATGCATACCAGCTGAGCAAAATGAGATTAATATTGAGGAATTACTCATTTATCCATTACTTTCTTTGCCTTTTAAGAATTTGCATAAGGGTCTAAAAATGGCAATTTGAAATTTTACGAAGTCAAGAAGATCACTGCAGAAGGGCTGAAGGGGTCTGCATCTAATGCTCAGACCTTCAAAATACCCATATACAGCATTTCAAGCAACACACCATTCCAAAACTACCGCCAGATGTCAGTGTGGAAATTGGTTTTATGTAGCGTCAAATGCTTTAGAAAGGGGATAAAAAGGAGGGGCAGTGCAATTTGAAAATATACACGCATTACACACAGTCTATGAAGTTTTCTTGAAAGCAAACTGGTGGCTTTATAATTTCCTACCCCCATACCTCACCCTCCCTCTACCATCAAAAACTAAGCCAAGGTGTTAATTTTCAGGATATTGGCATTTTACATTTTCAGTCCTTTCATCTCAGTACTTATATTTTGTTTGATGGCAGGTTTTTTTATTAAAAAAAAAAAACAAACCAACCAATATCTTTGTAGTCACTGGATTTGCGCTGTGATTACCTGCATAGTTTTGGATTCCTAATGTACATAAATTTGCTCTTAAAAATTAACATGTAGCTTTCAGCACCTAGTTACCTGATTTCTATTTTTGTAGCTCATTTACATTACACCTTTTATACCTCTCTACCTTCAAGCAGGAGACTTGCTTGGGATTAATTTTGTTTTCAATTACTGTGGCCTCACTTCTAAACCTAAATGCTGAACATGCATTTATACATATACATACATTTATATATGTGTATAAACACATGAACTTAATCCTAAGTCTGGGTAGACTGCATGTTTGCCTTGGAAAATCTTGTAAGATCTTCATGTTCTACTAAACACAAGCCTAGACTGTATCAATTCCCTTTTAGGAAGGCTTCCAGCAATGCTGTTCTGCTGCTTGTGATCCATGCAGCACAGGGCAGGCAGGCTTAAGTGATGAATTGAGTAGCTGTTATCATTTTACACCTGTCCTGCTTTCTTAACAGTAGCTACATCAGAAGTGGCAGATTAATTTTAAGATAGCATTGCCTGATTTTAAAGAAACATAAAAAGACACTTTCAGTGGTAATGGAGCTCTCCTTCTGCAATCTGCCCACCTGGCATCTATAAATTCTACCACCTTAGTTATCTAAGTTAAAAGATGACTGAACCTATTTTGCTTTAGTGGATGATAAACTCTCAAATGTCTGTTCTTGTAAGTCACATACCTCATATGGGACAAAGGGGAAAAACATGCCATACAAAAAAACAACAGTAATGGAACCTCAAAAATAAATATGCAAAAGGATTATAGGGATAGTGACTAACAGTACAATACCACACATACAACTTCATTTCTTTAATATTTAATTTCAAATTAGATCTGCATACATAATGTTATTTCTGTATATTTTACCCTGGTTTTTGCAGAAATCTTCAATGAAAGGCTTGTAATATGATCATTCTCAAAAAGTAACATGAAATCCAATTCACTAAAATTACTTTTCCATTTTTCTCATGTTTCTCACCCAACAGATCCTGCAGTGTTGGGTGAACATATTTTCTGTATGTGCTGTTTATAATTTTGAACTAAAATAGAAAGCATCTAGGAAAACTATTTTCTGATCAGATATGTAATCTACCTGTTTTAACACTAATTCTGAATGAACATTTCCTAGAGCCATAAAGGGTACTTAAAAAAACCTCCATGTACCCCACTTAGAGTTTAAAATAGAGGTAATAAACACATATGTATGCACATTGGAAAACTTATTAGAGACAGGCATTACACATAGGTGGGTTACTTCAACAATACTAAAAATGAAGACCCAAAGTAGCATTCCTCCAGTATTAAAGTCATGCAAAAGGGGACAAGAAGATAGCAAGCAAAACTCCTCTTTACACCTTACACACTGAGGTGGGTGGAGAAGCCACCACACCTAGTTTCTCCTTCCTCACTCAAAGCTGCAGGCACCACAAGGGAAGGGCCAATTGGTCTATTAATATGACTCAGATTTCTTCTTGTTTCCACCCAGCAATAAAATGCAATGGATACTGATCCAATACACATGCCTGGGGTGCGGGAAGCTCTGACAACCAAAACCTGATTTTCTTCTGGTCCTGCATCAGCACTTTTGCAACAAAACACAATCAGCACTAAACACACACAACTACACAGAGTACTTGTTTTTTTCCCCCCTTTTAACATTATAAACAATAACAATAACTAGATAACAATAGCTCTACCAAATCACAGCTCTAGAACCAGTCCTTAAAGTATCATTGGTTGGTGTGCTGACAATCCGCTTTTGCAAACGTTTACCATAGTGGCCTATTTACATATCAGGGCAGCATAATACTGGATATCATTTGAAAGCCAGCACCCATGTCAAGATGGCAGAGAGGAAACATGATGGAAAGTCATATATCAAAGAGAAGTAATAAAACAATCTAGGTAAGAGTTAATTTGTTTTAATATCGCAATCAGATTCATTAAGCATCAGTAAGATGTGGATCAGTATCATCAATTTCAACAGAGTACTTTTGCTCCTAGAAAGTATTTTCACTTTTTTTTTTTTTTTTTTAAAGTGGTGCGAAGCATATTTAGGGAGTACGTACAGCTTAAGTGCTTCTATCTTCAATGCTCTAAAAGCTCCATCTCTGCTCTATCTCTTCTCCCGTTCACACAATCAGCGAATTTCCTATCCATTCTCTATTGCTGATGCAATTTGGTGATTTTAACTTTTACAAGCCATTTGCTTTTTATGTAGCAAGACAAGCAGAGAAACCTTCCATAGAGCACCGCTAAAGAATCTTTAGCATGTATGGTAATCCTGAAGACTTGTAAATACTATTGTTCAAAAAATATGGTGAAGTGAGGATTCCTAAAACATTTTTCAGCTGGCTAAATATGCAGTCTTGAAGCCTTTCAGGCAATCAGGATAAAAAAAATAAAATCATATTCAGTCACTAACCACCAGAGGGGAGAACAAAAAAACTTGTGACAAAATGTTTCTCAGTCATCTGCAAGAGGACATCAGAGTTGATTTTACAATACTCGTATGTCTGAAATTCTAGACGAGATATTGTTCTCACTTGATGCAATAGGACTTTTCTACAAATTTCATTAAAGGTGGCAAGAGTCCTAAGGGAATACTATAGAAAAGAATTTGGACAGAATTCAATAATGAGGAACAGGCTGCTTTACGAATACAGGAACTGAGGAAAAATCAGAACGTTAACTCTCGACAAGAACCAACATTGCTTCCAATTTAAATCCTATAACCCAAGTCACTATACCCAAACAAAACAAACATATAAATCCACCTCAAATCCAACATTCTTACATATGCCAATTCTGTCTAATTATGAAAAACTCAAACTATAATACTCTCAATTCCCAAGGATGATCCTCCTTAAATGTGCTTTCCCATGAGAACTCTAATTAACAATATTAATGATTCTGTAATGGAAATCAAAACCTGCAATCATTTCTCAGCAAAGCATGAAAACGCAGTTTAGCAGAAGCTGCCCTAAGAGTGATGTTTGAAACAAACTAAGAGAAATCCCTGGCCTGGAACGTGATGCTTGAAATCTGATTACAAACTTAATTAATCTAAATTCTAATAAGCTGGGCAAATAAAAAAGCTTCTTCAGCAGCTTTAAAAGCCATCTCTGGCAGGGAAAAAAAAAAAGGCAGTATTTTACAAATTTAGTGAACAAAGGTTGTGATTAAATGTGACCAAATGATCCAAATCAAAGTTTTAAAAGTGAGTGGATTAAGCCTGTTTTAAAAAGAGGCATGCTGTCCCTCATGGCACTAGTCTGCCAACACACCAACATAGACTGCATCTTTGTCTTGAATTCCAGACAAATATTAAGTCATTGTCGTGTAACCTATGACTAAGGTCTGCACAATATTTTGAGTGAAAAATGAAACTGGGGGAAATGCTCAGCACATACTGCAGTTTACTATTTGAGTCTCTGCTACCTCTTGATAAGCTGCATGTATTTTCTAGAAAGTTATTAGTATTAATGAAATTAGCTTTTTATGTGGACAACGGTTGGAAAAAACCCAACTCCCAGAAGTTTACAACTTTTCTGGCCAAATTTCTGCTTTACATTTTGTGGAACTTTGCTTAGTTGTTTCAAACAAAGAATCACACCAGCCTCACTGATTAGTGCTTTGGGTTTTGTTTTTTTTAAGTACAATCTTACTAAATACTATTGCACTTTGACTTCTAATGTTCAGCAATTCAGAACAGACAGTTTTCAGATTATTTTCTTCCCACTTGGAGGATTAAAAAAAAAAATCCTCTAGCCAATTTATCTGTATTTCTGTTAACTTGTTCTTAACTTCTTTCTGATAACTTCTGGGCACCAGTGTAGTCTGACATTGCGAAATGCCTTGAAGCAACAGCCAAGTACAGCCACAACCCCACCTGCTATAAACAGTTATATAAGGTGAAGGTTTTGAAACACGTAACACACTGAAATCCCAAGATAAAATTCATTCTTTCCCTGAGGCTGCAGTTCTATGTAACTCAGGTCTCCACCAAACACCAGTGTGTAAGGGACAACTAAGCCTTAAGCCTACAATTCTAAAATAGCATCCAATGCTAACAGCAACAAGATATACTTTGATCACTCAGGTAATAAGCACTTGGTAAAACCAAAACTAAGGCAGTACAATATCACATCAGCCTTTATTCTACACAAACCAACTATCCTTTAAGCACTGAAGATTTCAAGTATGTCCTGCCACAAAGACAAGGAACTACTCAGCCCTTAAAACATCAGTTGAAAATCCCAGAATCTCCATCCTGTGAACTCTCTGGAACAATCTCCTTCTAAAGAAGGAATGGAATGAGATTCCTTTTGCAGAAGTGAAATGTCAGCTTGTTCACTCTATGAACATGGCAGAATGCCAAGAAAGGCACTGCACTCTAACTCCTGAAATACTAAAGGCCTGCCGCAGGCAGTGTGAACTTTTTAAAAGTATATACAACCTCTTCTTTAAGAGTAGTATTTTTTATAAGCTAAACTGGAAAAGTGCTAGTCTTCCTTACTTGTATCACATACACACTTTGAACAGGAAGCATTACCTGTTTATGTCTGTATGGAACAAAGTGCAACAGCCACCCAGAGAAATATGATTTACTCTTCAACTCTATAAAAATTTAAAGCTTATCACTGACAGTGCAAGCTACTCACATATCAGGCTTTTTGCATCTCAGATTCACACAGGCTAAACTGTACTGCTTCAGAATATAAATAATTCTTGGTTGCAGCCCTGAAGGAGAGCAGAAAGTTTTAGCAACTATTGCTTGCCTTTGAATCACACATGAACAAGAGGTGTTCGCTGTACATCTCTCATTAATTAGGCACAGCTAGAAAGATTGCAACCTAGCAACAAACTGCCGATACTGCGTTTTGTGTCACTCATGAAGAATTCAGACTGCTTGTTTGCAAACGTGTCTCAGGAATATGAATATGCATAACTAAAAATTAAATCTAGTTTGAAATAGTTTGCCTCTTTTCAACAACTCAATGATTCTTCTCTTTAGCTGCATTTAAGCCGAATCTTAACACATTCTGATTGCTTTTTTAAATAATTGGTGGCTTTACCTTTTACATGCATCCCAGTTAACTGTATTTCAATATTGAAAAAAACAAAATATCAAATAAAACCAAATAAAGCCACACCCCACAAAACCACAACTGTCTTGAAAATTCTGCAACATACTATGTTTGCAGGCTATAGTGTGAAGATTCTCACATGCACCCCAAAAGTCTTTAGAAAATATCTAACATCTGTCAGATCTATAAACACTGTTTCTAATAGTTACAGCTTGTCATATATTTAGATTTTATCTATTTATTTCTTCAGATATTCACTAAGTTTCTCTACAGTGATCTTAATCCACTTTTTCATGCATGTAACATCATCTTCATGAGTACTGAAGAAAGGCAATGAAAAACTTGAAGTTTACAATTTCTGCTTTAGAGACTTCTCGGAGAAATTTCTCTCAGGAGAAGCTAGGAAAAAAGCATTGAAAAGAAGGTGAAAGTAACATATTTGAATTACAAGACCTTTGTCAGCATATATAAAGACAGATTGTCAGAAAATTGTATGAAATTTTATTTATAGCTCTTCGAAACAGAAAGCCGTATACATTTCAAGCTGTCTTGTGTACTACCAGCTGAGAAATCACACTTAGACAGGATTGTTAAATGGAATGCAACTCTTGTTGCTGTTTCAAGGACAAATTGGTCATTCCCCAACAAATGAAAGCTTAGAAAGTTTCATGTAACTTATCACTAGCAGTATCTGCAAGCTGATGGAACTGTAGTGAATTTAAACAAGTTCTTTAATGCTAGATGCCATTTCCCTGTGCAGCTGCAAGACTTTCAAATATGTCAAGTTCACTACTGTTTGCTCTCTTTCCAGGCACTAGTTATTGCAAGTTCTGGGAGGTGAAAGGAGAAAAATATCACTGCAGAGCATATGGGGTCTCTAGAGCACACAGAACCCTTAACAGAGCATAGGAACCATTGTCATCAAAACACATTTAAGATTTTAACTGGGGAGAGGTGGGGGGGAGGTGTGTGGGTGAAATAAAGATAAAATCAAACTGAACAAAGTAAAATCTTGATCATAACAAAATGACCTGTTTTTTATCTAAAATTTAACTTCACTGAACCGGTCACATGTAATGAAATACATAGCCAAATCCAGTTTTGTATCAGTAACTTCAGTAAATCTCGTATCAGCACAAGTTTTCAAGAACTCCAACATTTCATTAAATAACCTACTGAGTCTGAAATTAAGCAATTTTTGCATGAGACAATAATGGAACAACAGAGAGAGTAGCTCATGAAACAATCAGGCACTATCAGTGTCCACTCAAACCTGGCAGACTCCTGCAAATGCGTAAGTTACCAAAGCATTTATAGTAAAACACTCTTTTTGGAGCAAAAAACAGCATCCAGAGAACCCCAGCATGTGGTGAAATCCAAACCTTGATCTGAAGAAATACAGAATATTCAACAGTTAAAACCAGCTACCACTTAAACATCTACAGATAGCGAAAAGACTTAGAAGAAAAGACATGCACAGTTAAGGGTCTGCACTAAGCACAGACTACATTTCAAAATACTGAGAAAACAGGTTTTACATGTCTTCCATATGTAAAATAGAACGAAGCACAAGGCAAAATAACTACACATAATTAGACCCAGTAGCATTTTGACTTCCAGTTCCAGCCACATTGCGTTCTGCACATTTGTACAAAACCAAGCCAAGTGAACGGAAAACACAGCGTTTAGACCATCTGTAAAAAGAAAAAAGCTCTGAAAATATGCTGCTAAAATTGTCTAAATAAAAGACTATGCCCAGAAATTATCATTCAGTACTAGGTAGTAGTCTGAGCTAAAAGTTATAAATCTGCTAAGGTCCACAAAGATTGTGAACTTGCTTTAAGGAAGCCAGAGGGTGGTGAGGGGGAATTTTTGCAATTAGAAGATCCCTGATAGGGCTGCCTTAGAACTAACTGATTACTTCCAGTTCAGAAAATCTTTTGGGACAATGGCAGACAGCTCCTATTGTCAGCCTCATTTACGGTTATTTTAATAGCTCCAGCTTATTTCTGTCAGATAGATGGCTTGTATGTCAAGCTTTCAGACAGGCAACATAATTGCTATGCAGAGGAACAGTACCATGTTGCTAGAGCTCGATATGGAGAGACATAAAAACCCCCTGACGAGTACACATTAAGGAAATGAAACGTTAACTCCTATGCCAATAAAAAAAATGATTGTAATACAACCACATACAACTTATGTTGGTTTGAAGAGAGAGCAAGTAAAGGAAGCTTTGCTGTTAGCATGAGCAGTCACTCACGATTTGAGAAAAAGCATGTTCAAAAACCATGCGCGCACAACTGCATCAGCGCTACAGCAGGTTTATAAAATACTAGTGAAAACAGAAGAAACTGCCAGCAGATTCTGGGCCAAGCAGGTGGGCTCTCAGTACTCACAAAAGCAGCTCTTCTCACCATGTTACATAAGCAAGGTTTGGAGGATCTGATTAATTTTACTTCTGGACAGATTTCTGTCTTCAGGTAAAGACAAAACTAGATTCTTTGTCTCAAGAAATACAATTACACAGTATCCTAAAATTAGGATATATATAAACATTAACTATGTTTAAGCAAAAATCCTTTCTGATAATACTGTTACCCAGTTATCTTTAAATGCTGCTATTTATGGTTTTATGATCAAAAGAATTTCTGCTGAAATGCAGGTAGCTTAGAAACAAGTGAAGGGTTCTACAAGTCTACTATTTACTTATGAATGTGCACAAAGAAGGAAATTTATTTAATCAAATTTTTAGAGAGTTTGCGTATTTGCATGTGCATAAGAAATGCAAAGGATGAATTTCTATGTTCTTGGTTAAAGTTTATAAGGATTTCTTACATACACAGACAAGTGAACATGTATATGCTCTTTAGAACTCTGGCCTCACCTAGCAAAATCTCCCTAACTTCACAGACAGTCTTCCTAGTACTAAGCAACTGTTGACAATGTGAATGGTTATATTACCACTTTAATCACTTAAGTGGGAAATGGGAAGTCTCTGAAGGGGAAATTCCTCTGCAAATGGCCCCAGGAATTTCAAAACTAACTGGAATTGACAGATTAACCTAGGTCCCCCTTAGGCAGTGGAAGAGCCTACAAGGAAAATAATGAGACACTTGGGAAGCCAATTATGCACAAGAGCAACACATTTAATTGTACAGAAACTGGTTTGTTGATCCAGGAGGATCTAGCTGTTTAGACCTCTGCATATTATTAATATACCGAACAGCTCTACAACAAGTATACTTACTCTTTTGCTTCTAAATCTCAAAGTTTAGTGACCATCTTAAGGAAAATGGTTGCATGTGTCCCAAGAAACTTTTTCCTGCATGCAGAGCAGTTCTCTCATATTTCCTTTTTGGTTGTAATTTGAACAATTGCAACCTACCTCTTTATTACTTCCACAAAAGTAACTTTGAAGGCTCACCAAGTTCAACAGAGCAGCCCTACTTTTCAGTAAGAAGCAGTTACAGCTATATTCCACAGCAACACTGGCTCATGATTAACCCACATGCAAAAACCTGACATTTAGCTCATGCATGTTATTTATTCTGATTTGTGTTTCAGACTGCTGAATTTTGCTTCAAGCTTTCAGTCTCCACACTATTTTCAGCTGCAGAAACAGCTGGTTAACAATGACAGTTCCCAGACCAGCTCTCAGCAAGAAGAGATACTGATACCTATCAAAAGGCAAGTAGCAAGTTCAGGAAAACTGGAAATCAGGCTATTACTGCTGTTCATGTTACTGCACCAGGTAGCTATATGCACAATAGCACTTAATTACTGTCAACAGAAACACTGCTCCCAAGCTCTTCTTTGTCCACAAAGAGCTGGTGTACCTGTGGTCATGTGAATGCTAGGAGAATAAAGTAAATCAATAAAGTCATGAGATTGAAGCATCTGCAATCCAGTGGCATCAAAAGACATTTCCATCCTTGTTCTGGCAAATTTATTAACCCACAAAGTATCCATTTATTTATTCAGACTTTATTTCTATTCATGTATCCAGAGGGAATCCCACACTGATCAGTACTTTTTATACTAATTTATTACTCATCATTGCATACGAATTAAAATAAACAAAAAGCCATACAAAGAATGTCTCTGAACTTGTTTGCTTCTGAGTAAAAACTTCACAGCAGAAGAGTCATGAAGACAAAGAACTCTGGGATCACAAAAAAACACCAACCCTTTTTTGTTAAGATTACTGTATCAAGTAGGTGAGAAATGCTGTTTGTAAGCAAATTCTTACATCCACACTGAAGAATCAACACTTAACATCTAAAAGGGAGATTTGCAACTAGAAAACTAGAAATTACTTATTAGATGTTAAGGATATTTTTTTGTAAGTGCCCTGGATGCCTGCTGGGAGATGAGCTCTGTCTTTTTCACATAAATAATGGATAACTGCCTATGTGGTTTTATTCAACATCTTCCAAAGGAAAAAAATATAATAATTATTCACTCTATATTTATTGCTTAATAGTAGAACCTGCAAGCATTTGGATCAACACACCACAGAGTGTGTCGGAATTTCCATTAGGAACTTCTTAATTATTCCCCACAGAAACATTTTCCACTAAAGATAACTGCACCTTTAGTAACAATATCAAAGAGAATGAGTGATGTGAATAACTCCACCAAACAAGAAGTTTAATCACCCTAGAGCCATGATAAAAGTAGACCAACTTTGCTTACACTACTACACTAAGTGTAAATGGAAGAACACTATGATATTGTAGGTGACTAGTACATCATGTAGCCACAAAATACATGTTATCCCTGAACAAATGAAGTTTTTTTCCCTTGTTTAAGAAATTCAAAGAACCTGCAGTGACTAGAGATGGAGTTGAACCAGGTGACTACCTCAAATATCTGCATCAGTGCACAACTGTTCTCAGAAACATATTCTCAAATGCTGGCTATTCTCATGTTTGACTAAACAACTCAATTTCCAAAGGATTTTTTTTTTTTTTTTAATCACCACTGGAATTACAGACATACCATAGATTTCTTACTCCATATCATCACATGCTGGATCAATATTCACTCAAACTTAAACACCATAATCTGCAGTAATCTTGTTCTTACTCCAATTATCACCCCCTCAATTTATTAAACAATACACACCAAAACTGACATGTCACTTGAGCCAATGACAACTCAGTAATTTGTCTTTCACTAACAGTTTTTGAACCTTCTCACACTCTCTTCCCCTACCTTATCTGTATCTGGAAGTCCAAGTCAATTCACAAATTCACTACAAAATTCCACTGTTCAGCAGGAACACTTTTAAGCAAGCAAAAAGCCAATTGAAAAGTGCAAGTTCTAAGATTTTTTTTTTTTTTAATATTTGCAAGCACAGCTATGAACTGCTCAGATTTTTGTACTTTTTTATTTTAGCCACGTTTTCTCTATGCCCACACACAAAGTAACGCGCTTGTTAAAAGTGTGTAAGAAGAGACAACAACTTGTTAACTTTAAAAGGGTCTGGACAAACCCAGGCAACCCAAGATATTACTGTACTACCTAGTAGCACAGATATGGAAGCATACACATATAACCAGACATCAAAAAGAAAGGCATAAGTCATTCTTCCATTTCTGATTAATCTGCTTAAATTGGTGCTATAATATTCAAACTATCTTCAAAGTGAACTATGATACCAGACTTCTTATGCAAAGGTATAGTCATCTTTCCCTCCCTCCCCACAGTAATTAACATTCTTTGCACAGGCAGCTGGACATTTGTTAATCATTAACTGCTTGTGTAATAAAGACAGAAATTGTTAGCCATTCCTCACAATGGTATACTACAAAAAAACCCAAAAACTCTAAGACTCAAGGCATAGTTAATAGTGTAAAATTATTTACAGTAACAAAACCCCTGCGGTATTAACATAGCACATTCAATATTTTGCTGAAAATACCTGTTTTTGTGAACAAGACTTTCCATGTTCAAACCCAAGTAATTAACTCAGGAATTTAATCAATAAAACCACACCCAGAACTTTTAACTGTAACAGAAAGAGGTACCTTTTGAAAATATTAAAATGCTATTAATCTCTTGGACAGTAAAATAATACATACAACCAGAATTGCAACACCAAATATAACAGAGGCATAACCAATGCACACATTCCAATCTTATCTAGAATCACTTTGATTCACTCTACCTTGCTTTCATTACAGGAAGGGCACAGCAAGGGCATTCCTCTCCGATCAAACAGAAAATTCCACAGACAGAAGTTTCCACATGTCTGATTCGTTGCAGATTAAACCCTTATCATTAGACAGCAATCTCTAATTTTCATAGAGACAGGATATACCCTGTCATGGTAAATCTACAGGAGAAGTTTAGGGGTGGATGGGTGATTTAAAAAAATTAAAAAAAACCCCAAACCTGTAGAATGGAGATGCAGTCCCCATCAAAGCACTATGCATATCACCCTCACAACCTTGGAGGAATGGAGGGGACAAGGTACCAGCATTAAAGATCACATACGTAATTCCATCCATATATTCCATCATAAGCTTCTTTGCACTGCAAATCTTTCAAGCTGAGCTACCAAACTCCCTCTGTGCACAAATACAATCAGCATTACAAGCCACACATATAAGAAGTCTTCATTCATGTTTAGCAGCATTATTCATTCATTCCGTATTCATTTTTAGCACCTCATGTTACCAAAATCTTCATTCCTTTACCCATATGACTGGAGCAGTTCTGTAATGCTCATGTACATTTACCAGCAACACTAAAATCAGAAGGCTATTCTGTAACTCTATTTCTTACATTTTGAAATTCTTAATAACCTTTTAATCCTTAAGCCCTGTCAAAAATATGAATAAGCACACTATGATCAGCAACTTCAAAACCAAAACTCAGGAATTTTCATTTTTTAGCATATAGAGGTGGTTTCAGGCTTTTCACATAAGCAAAATTAATATAGCCTGTTTATTTAAGAAACATGCAGATTTTGGAAGCAATCCCTGTCAGTAAGGATTATTCTAAGATGTAGACGGGCCAATAAAACAATGCAACTACTGAGTTTCCTGTGTGTAACCTTCCCTGTCATATAGGCAGATATTCAGTTCTGATATCAGTGATATTATCTGCACAGACACAGAACTCTGAGCTGAAAGATCTATTAATGATTGCCACTACTGGTAGGTCAGGACAATTTATATCCACTAGCTCAGAAATGTGCCCTTTAACCCAAATGCCTATCAAAAATTACATAACTCTTTATAAGAGCCATGTATGTATTGATTTATCCTTGTTTACAAAAAAATTAAAATTAAATAGAAGCAGCTATTAGAAGTGTGGATAGAACACAAGGAGTTTGGGGAAACTTCATTTCTGAATAAAGAAATCATCTGTTGTAGTCCTGTTGCTAGATTCTTTGGGCACTCCTGTTTTACCAAAAATCACTCTTTGATGGCACTGGAATGCTAGACATTTTATTTTGTTGAACAACATGCAGACTGATGAGTTGAAAATTCATTTTTGATCGCGTTCAGATGACCAGTGTAACCAACGCACACATGCAGTGATACATAGATTACAAAATGGACCTGCAAACCATAGTTTCAGCAAGCCCAAAGTATTTTAAAATTCAAGTTCTATAGCTGCCACTACTGCATGCTATAAGTTGTGGAAGTTTGCCAAATACTCAACTAGGTTTCCCCTTTCTTAAATACACCCAAATGCTGTATGATTAAAGTTTTAAAATCTTCAAAGAAAAGAATAAACATTATGCAATCATTTCAAGCTCCCCTCCTTTGACCTTAAGATGTACTTCAAAAGCTAAGCAGATGTTTAATAGGAAATAAATCTCCAACTCAACACATGTACCAACAGTGACACGGCAAGATGCACCTTCCATAGCTTTTGGCAACCCTTCCCTTCTATTATTCCTCTGCTCACAAGTACTTTTCAAGTCAAAGAGAGGTCTAAGCAAGTTAATAGGCCCTTAATATGTACTCTGCTGCCTCAAATGATTGCTGTTTATAAGGTAATCATTGGGACCGCATGTGGCTCAGCCTCAGTTATTCTTCTACACAGACACAGCCCCTAGGGCAACTCTGTTTTCATCAGACCAAGCTGCAACCCAATCAACACCTTTCACAACAAAACAATCCCTTACTCTGAATAACCCTGCAGAAGAAGAGGGGAGCCCCAGCTTTTGAATGGGATCTCTGTCTGGTCGCTAAGGTGATGTTTTACTCAGCAGGATACCCAAGAAAACTCAAACTACTTTGGAAGATTCCCCTGCCAACATCAAAACATAAGATGAGTATGTTTGTCTAAAACTAATTCAGCTTCTTCCAAAGATACACTCTAAAAAGCTACACTAACAACCTAATAGCACCATCACAAATGCAAATTATATAGTTTCCTTCTAGCCTAAGAAAGGTAGGTAATCAGCTAGCTCCAGGCTGCTCAGGACCTTGTCCAAACCCAGGCTTCCTTAACCTCTGCCAAACTGAAACTCAACATTAACTCTAAATGCCAGGCTTAGTTTGATGCACTTAAAAAGAAACATGAATGCAACAGCATCATCCCGCAAGTTACCCATCAGTTCCAGGCCTTAGCTTGACTGTGAATCATACCATGAGCACAGTAATGCAAGGCTGCAAACTGTATCCAAAACCAGATGGTCCCTGGCAGGTTAACCAGGTAACCTCTTCTGAACTTAAGTACTTACACGCACTTACTGAATTCTGATGTCAGGCAGCCAGGCCATTGATACCAGCAATAAAGCAAAATAACACACCAATGAATTTAGTAATCTTCTAGGAAAAAGCTTTCTGGATTGTAGGTTTTGGTGGGTTTTGGGGTTTTTTTTTGGGTTTTGGTTGGTGGTTTGTTTTTTTTTTTGGTGGGGTTTTTTTTTGTTTGTTTGGTTTTTTTACAACAAAAAATTCAGGACTTGGTCTCAGTCTAACTGATGGCAGATCTCTGGCTCTTACCTTTATTTCTTTAAGCAGACACAAATTATACTGAACTAGGTCTACACTTCCTAAAAAAAGCTTTCTAAATTCCTCCTAATACTAAGAGAGGGTCTAAAGATACAACAGTTATTCTTAGTAAGCTGCTGTTACAACTATTTGTACTGTCTCATAAAAGAGAATCTATGTGCCAAACGCCTCATTTTTAAAACCATAAAAAATTGGTGGAAAACATATTTAAGTTGCATGAAATCTTAAGCAAATGTTTTCAAGATCAAAATATTACTCAAATTAGGCATAGTTGCTTAGTTGTGGGTTTGGGTTTTTTGTTTGGTTTTGGGGGGTTTTTGTTTTGGTTTTTTTTAACATAACTAGGTTTTCTTGAACAGCCCAAGTTCGGCTTTAACATCAGTGAAGAAAAATGCCATAAAACCAAGGTGAAACCACACAAACAGTTTTCTGTGTCAACTTCACTCATATTTTCAACTTCACTCATATTTTCAACTTCACTCATATTTTCAACTTCACTCATATTTTCAACTTCACTCATATTTTCAACTTCACTCATATTTTCAACTTCACTCATATTTTCAACTTCACTCATATTTTCAACTTCACTCATATTTTCAACTTCACTCATATTTTCAACTTCACTCATATTTTCAACTTCACTCATATTTTCAACTTCATACTGAACGCAATCAAACCCACTCAGTACCATTAACTAGAAAGCAGAAAATAAGAGAACATCCCATTTTAAAAAAAGTCTACACAACAAGTTTTTGAAGTACCTATAATCAACAGCCATAAATATGCCTCCTCATTTTAAGTGTTCCACAGATACAATTAATTGCCTCTCCCATCTTTCAGATTAAGCTAGAATTTCAGATTTGCTCCATGTATTGCATGCCTGATTTTCAGTGAAACATCTGGTAAGTCAAAAAAAAAATCATCAAATTATGGGAAAAGTACTTTAAAAACCAGGTTATTCTGTTTGGCTGGGCATGCTACTGTAAGCGGTTTCGTTACTTATTGTTACAACAAAAACTTTCTTCTGATGGGCTCTGTAGAAGTTTGATAAGGACTCTTTTGTAGAGTCACAAAACTGCCGGTGGGAGAGTTAAAATGAGTAGATCTTGTCTCTCAGTCACATTAAGTTGTTCTCATGCTGTTCACCTTTCTCAGTCTAATACCAAAATCACAGAATGCCCAGGAACTGCACAAAATAAGTATGCCACTGGAAAAACACTGAACATACGTCAGCATTGAAGTATTTTTCCAGAGTAGTTAACTACCAAATTACTCTTTGCTTGTTGTCCGCTCTTTTTCCCTAATGCTGTATTATTTTTACTACGCTCTCCTCACAGAGGCAGCTAAGGGAATGACTATTTCTGCATCTCTGACCTAAACTATTTCCTGTTCTCAGAATAAGAACAGCTGTATTTTTTATTATTATTTAGCAGAGATAAACTAGTACTTCTTAAACAGAAATGTTCCCAACATTTCTCAAAACCAACAACAACAACAACAAAAAAACCCTCAACATACACTTTTATCCTGATACACACGCACACACACACAAAATGCCTCTCAATCTCAGAAAGTATTACTTGAATTCTTTTAAGGGCTTTAAATACACACTGCTCAAACACATAGAAGATGTTTGCCTTTGTATTACTTTCCAATGAAATTATGAGTTTAATAGTTTGTGCTTGAATTCCAGGTTTTGACCTGGAATTCTGTTCCAGATGTCAGTATGGCCACTAACAGAATCCAAGAATAATCTGCCTAAAGTTCTTTAAGCAAAAATTCCTCTCTGCTAACCACTGTTTCATTCAAATCTCCAGTATATATATTAGAATCAGGTTTTAGTTCTCTTTAACTGCTAACTGAAAGGCTGAGAAGCCCTTCCTTTAGAAGATTAACCTTCCAAATTAACATTCACAGGCGTAAGACCTCAACTCCCACTTCAAGTTTATAGAACCTAGTAATTGCTCTAAAAGGAATCTTTTTTGGGTTTTGGTTGTTTTGGGAAATTTTCTTTGGTTTTTATAAACCACATCAGAATGACATTAAAAATTCTTACCCTATTGCATATTTATACCTCAGTCAATGAAGAAAGTTACCTGCTATATGGGCTATATGGGCAAATAATTAACTTCAGTACAATGTAATGTGGCAGTACAGAATTCAGTGTAAGGTGAAAAAAAAAACTTGCCTAAAAAGTTAATTAGATACCTAGGAAATTAGTCTGTGTTCCGAGCTTCACTTGTGTTTATACACAAACTAACTAGGATAAGAATTTGTGGTACAAAAAGGAACCAGTTACTATTATACAGAAAATAGAGCACCTCCTAATCCAGTTCGCTTTTCAAAAGTATGGTAAGAACCACTGTGATTTGCAAGAAGAAAACACTACAAGAAGACCCTCATAGGAGAGGGTCAGTCTTCCCATTTACTCCTCATTTTTAACTGACAAATATACATTGGAATTTCAAGACCTATGTGCCAATAAGACTTTTATCTGTGGACAGAAGCAAAGCAGGAAATGTCATTGTTACAACTTCTGTAAATAAACTTTGACTAAATCTTAGATCATCTCCTCTTCACAGCTTATCATAGCAAACCCACCAAGAATATTCTTTCCCAACTATCAACATCACCTAATCAATAACAATTTTAATGTTTAACAACTTTTTTACAAAAATATTTGCTCAATATTTTTTTCTATTGATAGTTTTCAGCAACCTATAACCTATCTGACAGTTCTGCAAGAACTCAGAATAAACACAGTACAGTCACCATATGGCTTTGACAGCAGCTTGTTTGTAAGATATGTAGTAAAAAAAAAAAAGATTATTAGTAATGTGGGGGGGAGTGGTTTGCTGGTTTTATTTGGTTGGTTTTGTTTGGTTGGTTGTTTTTTTCTTAATTTAAACTGAGGGAAAGTAAAAATCTTGTTATATCCTGGTGTTTATATTCATGACTTTATACAAAAGGGGTAAAAAACTAAAGTGCATGGAAGCATTCACTGAAGAGTGTAAAGGAAGTCCCATATTTGTAAGGCTGCTTAAGTACTATTAACTTAAAAACAAATCATACTAGTTTCATTTGAGGTTAAAAAATGCCTATCCTACCTTCAAGCGGTTTATGTACAACAGACAGAAAATATTCCCAGACACTGGAACTTCACCCTCTACACTTCTTTTGGCCTGTGCCAGCCAGCACTTTTCCAAAGAGCACTAGGGCACAGTTCACAGGGAAAACGCAGAAGACAGCATTCCCAACAGACAATCTAAGTGCAGCCCAGGTACCTAAAGGTACAAGAGTTGTTAGGATAGACGCAGGGCAGTTGGCAGACAGCACTGCTGGCTTAACAGCTATCTAATAGGTACTTAAGTGTTCTGCTCCACTGATGATCTTTCTTTGATCTTTGCTAATGCTTGTCTTATATGAAAACTCAGCAACAGTGAGTGGTGGAATGATTTGAAAAGCTAAAAAAGCCAAAGATCACTGAAGAAACAGAACCTGAAGCAATCCCCTTATACATAAGCGTTAATCATATCCTGCATTTTAATTAATGCAATTATAAGAACTCTGCAAAGAAATGTTAACATGATTATAGGTTAGCAAAGCTCTGTACCTTTTAAAAGTTTAATTCAGTACTTTGCTTTATGTAGTTAAAATCCTATTAATTTTACTTAATGAATTACTGTCTTCCCAGCTGGAAATGGTTCTGGTAATACAAAAATAGTGTCTCTTAGGCATTAAGCTTTATTGATTTTTTACACACACAGTCAAGACAGTGCAACAAAATTTATTTTCTTCCACATGACCCTATTTTAACTTTTTTTTTGTTTGGGATTGTTTGTTTGTTTTTTTTTTTTTACTTGCTCTTTTAACATTCTTTACCAAAACAAATAATTTTTCTTATCATGGTAGCATGACTTACACTAGACTATTACATCGCTCCCAGTGAAGACTACACAATAAAGATAAATCCACAAAAGGTTACAAACCACAAGTGTCTCAAAAATTCCTCAAATAGAAAATAACTAGAGACTGGGCAAGTATTAGAAGGAAGTATCATGTGTCTGCTCTGGTCTTATTCTTCCTTACTCTACTGGAGACAGTATATCAGGCTAGACAGACGTTTGTTCTAATAAAACAGTCATACTTACATCTTTTTAAGTCAGAAAATTAGTTTAATCACTTTAAACTTTGTTGTTACTGTTAGAATTACTGTTATTTTGTACCACTCATGGCCTAACAACTTAACTGCAGGTTACTGAAGGAACAGTTAAGAATTCTAGTAACAATTATATTACTAGATTAAACATGAGTAATAAGGGTATCATGCATGAAGTTCATACTGTCACATCACCCTTACACCATTCTGGAACTAGGTTATGTGCTAGTAAATACACTTAACTGCAGAAGTTTAGAAAAACACCTGCTGGTAGCCTTGCAAGTTGAACTAGTTGGGAAGTTTCTGGTAACAATGCGTTTGTAAAATTCAGTTTATTAAAATAGTTCAAACACACTGCCATCATTGGAAACCTTACTGCGTAGGGCCTACGTGTAATACCCTGTTATCTGGATATACAAGGGTTGCAAATCCAGCCACCCTAGTACACAACTGGTTAGACACAACTACACATAATGGAATTCATGACTCTTGAAACTACCTTTGTTTCTGAACATCAGCTTCCAGGATGGGCTCCCACTTTCTATAAACACTGCAATGAGAGCCTGCTTTGTCTAAATGATACACAGCATCTACTTCCAAAGTCTAATGGCTCCCTCAGCTACAGAAACTTTGAGCACTAGAAAGAAAACAAAAGATGACGCTCTTGAAATAACATAAAAACCAGCTCTCTAATAAGCTAGAAGCCCTGATCACCTCAAGGAAAGGAGCAGTCTGCCTGGCAAAACTTCTTTGGAGAAGGCCAGATACGAGCAAAACCAGTAACAGTTCTCATTTTACAGCTGAAAAACAGTGTGGAAATTTGCTCACCACCTGCTGGTTCTCCCATGACAGCATCACTTCCACCAAGTGGGTGACGCTGAATGGCCCTGTTCACCTATACAACTGGAAGCAGCAATCGGAGTTCTTTCTAATCCATTTTCATATACTACAGTTTCCATCTTTTATTTCACTTTTTGAGGAGGAGTGTAAATACTTAATGGAAATGCTCTATCCTTATTTTTGACAACCAAAAAGTAAACAGGAATACATTCTCCTTTTCCCTGCTTGCCTGCTGGGGATAAAGAAGGAAGAGGTTTACCTTGGTCCCACCATAGCTTCTCCTTTAGGTTCTTCTCCAGCAATTGCTTCTATCATTCTTTAGAGACTTCCTAAATGGCAGTAGAAGCATGGTATTGACATGATTTATCTCACTTTTATTGCTCAGTTTTAACGGGATTTAGATGGTTGTGGCACACTGGGATCTGTATCAGCACATTATATTATTAATACATCCCAATCTGCTTAACTCCTTATCAAATTCTTTAGGAAAATATTTTACAGCTGCTTTAGTAGGCAATTTATATAGCCAGCTGATCATCTCAATTTGCAGACTTCAGTCTAGCTCATACATAGAAAGCTATCTGAAATTCAAAGTTCTCCTGAACGCACATACCTAAAGGATAAACAAATTGTTTTGTTGTATAAATTCACTGCACAGAAATCTTGTTTCAACATTTTTCCCCTCATACTGTTATAATACATCCAGAATCTCCATTTATTACATAATTTTATTTTTATCTCTGTACAGTAACAGTCACAATGCACTATTATACTTCTGATTTTTTACATATTGAGTGATGATCTCTGATCTCTGTCCTTTACCCATTTGTACAGTTACCAACTTACGAGCTGGGGATAGCATAAGGCTAAACCTCAAAATAATCTCATTAATACCATTTATTTTCTTTAGTCACACTTTCAATCTTTGTAACTTCCTGGCAAATAAGTTTAATGACTTGATTACAGTTCATATGAAAAATATTTCCTTTAAAATCAGATACCTATTAACTGTGTATGCCCTATTTCTTGCATAGCAAAAAAATCAGACAGTGATATGAGGAAGGTACAGCAGTACCTACAAGAAGCTATCACAATTTTAAAGACTTCTTCATTTTGCTCTCCTCCTCTGCTGTGATTGACTACCAAATTCACCCGTGTGTATTTTTTTTCCCTATGTCTTCTTAAAAAACACCAGAGCAATTAGGCAAGAAAGTAATCAAAGCAACTCCTGAGTTTGGGAGTATGGGTGCTTTAGGGCTTCCTGTTCATAGATTTACTTCTAACAGTTGGACAGGACTGCAGAAAACAGAACCTATGAAAACCAGCTGACCTAAACCAAAGGAAAGTCTCAGAAAAAAATTACTTGAGAGTTAGTGGCAAAGATGCATTAAATGCTCTTGTGAAAATTCCATAATTACAGGTACAAATATCAAACACTAATAAAATTTCCTACCTTTTGAAATGAAAAATTAAAGTAACATGGAAAAGATAATCTGAAAGCCAGCAAAAAATCCATGCATGGAACTAGCTATTTGATGCTTCTATCATCAATCATCTAGTCTTTCTGCAAATGTGATTATTGTCCTTGATTCCTAATAAGGCAGGCACAAAAGGATTCCTCTTAGCCACCAAATAGTTAAGCGTTGACTCCAAGTAACTTCTTAAATCCAGTTCATCTACCTTTGAACTGAAAGCATAGTATGATGCTTTCAAAGACAGCAGGGAGATACATGTACATCAAGAGTAAAGTCAGACGACCTCTTTATCAAGCTCTTCCACAAATTCTTGGCTAATTAACAGACTCCTCCCTGGGTCAATGCTAGTCCATTTTGAAAAACCTGCCAAATACAGACACCACAGTATACAGGGTGCCATCCGTAACAATTCTAATGGCTTCCGGGGGAAGGGGGGTGGGAGGAAGAGTCAAGACAAAATTTCAGCTATATTGTAAAGGTTTTAGATACTCCATGTTCTTCCCCTGTTCCTTTAGATCAACATTTGACAGAAAAACACCCCACCTACCAAACACATACACACATCCTTCTGCAAGCCAGGGTCTTAAGTGGAATTTGTTTACTAAGATTAAAAACTAAAACCACTCCCTCCTGATCAAGCCCCTCTACTTTCATCCCTTAGGAACTGTCAACACTACACACCAGATGTGAATATAGACAACGCTTTTCCCCGCTCTGAAAATACAGAGCCACTGTCCTGGACCAGATTATTAAACAGAAGCTGGGTTTGCCCCAACTTTGTAAACCAGGCAGTTAAAAGGAACTTAAACTCACACCAATTCTTCAGTAAAGCAAACCAGCCTTGTGCCAAAAGAATGAAGAGCCAAAACATGCAAGACAACTAACTCTGCCACAATGGTAACATCACAAAAATACATGTACCTGCCCACATCCACACAAACAGGTACACGTACACACTGATGTCAAAATAAAAATACTGCTTTACTTTTTCCATCCTCATTACTATCTATCATTTGGACAATAAATTGCAAACAAACTCATTCTGTAATACAACTAGACACTATATATATGTACAATAATGCACAGTAAATGTACTTACGTGAAAAGAAAGGCATAACAATACATGAATAGTCTGCATGCATACCAAAACCCTAAAAGTGAAACTACCAAGTCTTGGAAAGTACTCAATTCTCCATTTTTAGAAAGTATGTTCCACAGTCTTAACTATGTGCTTTGTTAAAAGCAATGCTAAGAGAACAATGATACATTTCAAGGTCTAGATTTGGTTCTTTAGCCACAAACTACATAATTTGACAACTGACATTCTAGAAGAAAAAGTATTGCCAGTAACAGTTTGTTCACCTAAACCTTAAATAGTAAAGTGATTTTGTGAGACTGTATTGCCCACATCCACAATTGTGAGAAGCACACAGAACACACAGAATGGCTACTGAATTAGTCAGATATGATAGCCATTTTTTCTATTCTCAGTTTCAAAGTTATTTTTCTGTAAGACAATCAATCATGTGCCATAATTTATCTACATGCAACCCACAGCCAGATTTTCCACAAGATTCCTCCTCAATTTAAGACACTTACGTAGCAGCACAGTATTAATCCCCTATCAAAGACACACATAAATGAGTATCGACACAGATATCCATCCAAAACGTTAGAAGTCAGCACTAGAATTTTATTGAAACCGTAATTGTGCTACTTTTGAATACATGACACTGGAATAATTCTCACAGTTGCTTGTCAATTTATGCATTATTAATGAAACAGGTCAGCAGTTCAGTATATTTCATTTATATGAGCTTTTTTCTAAAGGCTGCATTTATACTTTCTTTATCAGAGGTCTTTTCATGAAGGAGGCACCACTTACTAACTCACTGATGGGCACCAACAACTCTGAAAGATAACTATCAAACGCAACATGTATGGCAGTATCACATCCATGCATATCTCCTACGAATGAAGCAAGAAGAGTCACTTAAGATTAAAAAGCATGAAAATCCCTTCAGAAAGCAGTTTGCTGCTTAATCTCACAGTCCCACTGCCCAAAAGGCAACAGTTTTCACATAAGGCAGACCTTCATTTTATATCAACAGCATTCTTATTTTTGCCAGGTGGCACAGATTTTAAGATCTAAGAATGGCTTTAGGTAAGCTGAATAGAAATGAGGACAACAGAGGAAAACTACTTATCAAATGTATATATATAATTTCACTAAACTGGCAGACAAAACTATACACTTTATCGGTGATGTCTTTCTGTCCTAACAAGAACATTTATGTCAACTGTGACAATGGTGCTTCTCTTATCTTTCTGCTGGCATGTGATTTTATTTAGAATATAAAAACAACAAAAAGCCACCTTACCTTTTTCTTCATCTATTCGAAAAACTCCTATACCAGATCCATCTCTGATGGAATATCTAATCTCCCCATCTCGTCCTGCATCTTCATCATAAGCAGATACAGTCATTACTGAGGAGCCAACAGGGGCATCTTCTTTTATAAAGCCTTTATCTGCAAATATAGAGAACCGTGGAGTGTGCAAGTTTTCATTCACATCAACTATCTCGACCTCAATGTAACACGTAGAGGACAATGAAATGGGTTTTCCTTTGTCCTTCGCCCGCACAGTCAAGTTATAAAATTGTTTCTTTTCATAATCCAGTCTTTCTACAATACGTATTGCTCCACTCAGCTTGTCAACATCAAAGGTGCCATCTCCACTGTCCAAAAGACTGTATCGTATTTGACTTGACTGGCCTAAATCAGGATCATAGGCTTCTAGCCATGTAATAATAGTTCCCTCAGGAAGATCTTCTCGAATTCTCACATGATAATTTGAAGGAATAAACTTAGGAGGATTGTCATTAACATCTTCTACAGACACTTTCAAGATAACTGTTGAAAATAATTGAGGTTCTTCGGTAGGTTGGTCCCTAGCCTCTATTTTCAAAAAATAGACATGCTGTTCTTCACGATCCAAAATCCCTACAACTTTCACAATTCCCGTCACAGCGTTAATAGTAAACTTGTCTGTATCTGTAAGAAGAGAATATTTCACTTCTCCATTAACCCCCAAATCTTTATCAGTAGCTTCAATTTGAATTATTTCACTGTTTGGCTCTTTGTTTTCACTCACTTCAATAAAATAGCTGTCCTGCAGGAACTCCGGTGGGTTGTCATTAGCATCTAAAATTTTTATATCTAAAAGGTGCCAGGCAGACTTCTGTGGTATTCCAAGATCATAGACAGTAATATTTAGAGTATATTTATCTTTTACTTCTCGGTCAAGTGGGGATAAAATTTTCAGCACTCCTCTTTCCATATCAACAATGAAACTACTATCTTCATTACCTCCAGAAATAACATACACTAGCTTTCCATTGAAGCCAGTATCAAGATCAGTAGCATTCATAAGCATTATGCTGGAACCCACAGGTTGGTCTTCTCTTATCTCAATGCTAGTGGGGAGAGTACTTTTAAATTGAGGTGCATGAAGATTCACAGAGTGAGTGTCAAAGAAAACATCCTCAACTTCTCCACGACTGTGCAATTTATTTGCTTGTAAGAGTTTCTCTGCAAGCATTTTGGCAACACCAGTTTCTTCACATTGCAAGTTGACGGGTTTGCGAGTAGTAGCTACAGTTATGTTGATATACAATGGTTTTGCAAAGTTTTCTCCATCTGTGGCTGCAATTCTCAAACTGTGAAAAGATATTTTAGCACCTAGGCCATCTATTAATGACTGTTTGAGTGAAAGTACACCAGAATTTGGATTTAGGCTAAATAAATCCAGTTCATTTCCAGATTCAATTTGGTATCTCACCAACTGGAGCTCATCAGCATCAATAGCAGATACAGTTGTTATTTGTTCTCCAACACCAAGATCCCTGGGGATTGTTCCCTCACAATTTATTTTCTCAAATAGAGGTATATTGTCATTCAGGTTATTTAAAATAATAGTAGCAGGAACTTCAACTTCTCGACGATATGGTACACCCCAATCAGAAGCTCGAATCCTTAAATTGTAAACCCTTGGCATCAACTCATAATCCAAGTCTTCTGAGGTACTAATAATCCCACTGAAATGGTTAATCACAAATGGCAAAGGATTTAGGTTTGCGATGCTGTAGGTCACATACCCATTTTCCCCTTCATCAGGGTCTTTTGCGCTTACTCTCATGACACTCGTACCTACTGGCACATTCTCATCAAAAGAGGCTTTATAGGATGTCTGAGTAAATTCAGGAGGATTGCTGTTCATGCCTAGTACCTTAATTAATACTTTCGCAGACACTCTTCTGTCACTTGTCGCAACTTCAAGTTCAAAATGGGATGCATATTGTGCTTTTATGGGTTCTGAAGTGGTAATAAGACCAGTGTGAGCATTTAAATTGAATTTTATTTTGCCTGGTGTATTTTTAAAAATGTATGTTAAGTGTGGGTAACTAGGCAGAGCTTTCACCATTATCACAGGTGTATCTGGAGGGGCAAATTCACTTATTTCAGCTCTGTATATCTCTTTTTCAAATCTGACAGGACCAGACTTGAACTGTGGTGATGTTATGTGAACAACTTTTACAGAAGAAAACTGTGGGGGATTTCCTTTATCCTTAGCTTGAAGGGTAAGGTTGTATCCAAAAGGGTGGCTCTCCCAGTCAATGTGACCAATGGCTTTTATTCTGTATTCTTTACCTCCTGGAACAGACCTCATTGTTTTGAACTGTTGAAGTGGATCACCTGCAACAATATTTAATGATGCTATTTCCCCATTAGAACCCTGATCATTGTCCTCTACAGTTACAATTGCATAAGTTGGGTCTTTGTCCGACTGCGATGGAGTCAACGTAACAGCTGTAACAATGGGGGCATATTCATTTGCTTGCTCGACATAAACAGTGAGCTTTGCCATACTGCTTATGCCACTGCTACCATACAGCTTCAGCCCACGGTCCACTGCAAGAATTTCCATCTCATAACGCTTAGTGTCCGAGTAGTCAAGTCTACCAGTTAGAACTACTACTCCACTAGTTGGATGTATAGCAAACACATCTGTTCTTTCTTTAAAGCTATAGTAAAACTCTCCATTTGTTCCTATATCTGCATCTGTTGCACTGACTCTTGCAATACTGGTCCTTATTGCTGTGTTTTCAGGCAAAGAAACACTGTAAGATGTTGGAGAAAACAAAGGGCGCAAGTCATTTGTATCCAGTACCTGTATCCTGACCTTCGTGCGCGTTTCAGCATTTGTGTTTTTCTCAACTGCTTTAACAGTCAGCATGTAATGGTCTTTTACCTCTCTGTTAAGGATCGCTGTGTTTCCTCCCTTGGTCCGTATTCTCAAAAAGCAAAAGTTGCCAAGAACATACTCTTCAGCTTTGAACAAGTTCTCACTGTCACCAGAAATAATTTTGTATCTTAGGTCCCATAATGGATTTGTAATGTAAATGCCCATTTTCACCGGATGCCCAACATAAGTCTTGGCTGCAGAGTTCTCATACACAGTGGCATTATACTCTACTTGTGTAAACTGCATTGGTGAAGCATGATGTATCCTTTGATTTCCTTCACAGTTTCCAAAATGCTGCACCAGCAGCATCAGCAGCAACAGCATAGTCAAGTATCTTCCCATGGCAACAGTTACAAAGAAATCCTGCAACGAGAGAGATGTGTTAAGACTTTTATGACAGTTCAAATATTCTCAAATAACCCTGACGTTTAATTTAGAATTCATGGTGAAAGAAAACAAGTTACACAAAGTTTCAACATGATTTGCAGTAAAAGCAGATAAAATTCCAAGAAAACGTGAAAAATTCACAAGACCAAAAGTCTAGGAGATACTACCACGACACAAGGAGAACAAAGTTAACTTCAAATTAACGACTCCAAGAAGTGACATATTAGAAGAAATATGCCAGTGCTGTCTGCTATAAGCAAGCAAACTAGATCTGAACGTATCTGGAGCAGCGAACGTTCACTTCAGTCTTCTACTTCATATGTTACATTGTCTTCTGACAAAAAATTCTTCTCTCTTATTTCATTTACACTGTAAAATGACTGATATCAAATAACGTGGAAGTAAACTGCAGGAGTTTGCTTCAAATTACAATGAATTTTTAAAAGTATCCTATGAGCACCTGTTCTGATAATTATAAAAATCATAAACAAAGAATAATTCTGTATGTATTGTACCCTCTCCAACTCTGAGTACCCTTAAAAGAATAATGCATATCATGAAAAAACATTTCTATCAAACATCCTTAATTTATGAAACCAATAAAAAAAAAAGTTATATTCTTTTATTTCCCTCTCAGAACAGATATGAAACAAATTAGCATCAAGAGCTATGAGAACAGGGATCCATCAAAATAACTGGAAGAATTATTAAGATGTTTATCAAATACTCCTGAAATGACAGGGCAAGAGCCTGGAACATCAAGACAGACATGGAACACACCTTCACTGGCTTTCCCATTTGAAAAAGTCAGTATGTCGCTTCCAATGCCTAAATCCAGACACGACTGCAGCAGGAAGAAAGGCAGAAACTTCAGGAACAAGACCTTTGGGACCACCTTCCTCATCTGACTTTATAGTAACAGTCTTTACTCCCCAAAATCTCACAAGATAACAAATTGAGGCTTCAGAATGCTTCCTCAACAAGACCAAGCTTTCAACAAAATTTGAGTGGAAAAGTTTCTTTCTTTCCAACAAGCAGAAAGAAATCTAGCTTTGACTTGATTGCTTTAATTAAGTACTGTCCATTCTTTTCTTCCAGTTTTCCCTATTTATCCTAAATATTTTTCCCTTACCTCTCCTTTAGCATCTCTTTCCCTGGCCAGTCTGTTATACAGCTCATACTAATTCCTAATTTACTCTTCTTTAATTCTTCCTGACTTTTTCTCCCATATTTTAGCCCTAGTCTGTACTCACTCTTTGGCTGTCGACATCTCCTCAGTGCCTATCCTCACACTAATTCTGTTCATCAAAACTCAAAAGGGATCACATTATGAGGTCTCCTTCTTCCACTCACGTTTTCTCTTGTAGTTATTTTTCTCTGCCCTAATTCCTATCAACTCAGGTAGATACATGAAAGACTGCACTGGCTGAAATTCCATGCTTCTGCCCACTAGAAAGCATTAGAGCAAATTAATCTACTGTGTCAACAGTTTACTCCAAAAAACTCAGAGGAAGGAATTCAGTCACAGCCATTAGTAAGTAAATAATTGTAAGAAGAATTTAAGACTCATGAGCACACAAGCTATAGGAATACTGAAAAGCAGTAATGAAAACTTAGCTAGTACCCTTTTGGAAGGAAAAAAAGAAAGAAAGCATGTATGCCTTCCAAATCTAGCAATGAAGCTACACGATTAAAGCTATAACCACAGCAAACAATAAAAATGAGCAAGCAAACAATAAAAAGTGTATGAACTTTTAAAAATAAGTCACTAGCTGGAACCACAGCCGACAAGGTTTTAACGCTGAATGAAGGAAAGGCTGGTAAGGCAAATCAGCTTGAGGTTGGAACAGCTGCCATTTCAATGAGTTAACAGTATCATTCCTTCCCTATGTACTCTTCTTCCCAGGCTATGATTTGTCCTGGGAATAAGCAGACACATGGGTCTCCAGGGCTTCAACCCCCTAACATACTGCCAAGTAAATTAACATTTTCATTAAAAAAGAAAAACACAACCAAAAAAACAAGCCCACAAAACACAACAAACCACCAAACAACAAACCAAACAAGCCTTGCCTCCAACAAAACAAAACAACCAACCAACCAAAAAAACCAACCAAAAAACACAGCAAAAAAAAAAAACAAACCCAAAACCTATGATAAATGATATCAATACTTCCAAAACTCTGAACAATTTCAGATGCCATTAGACTGTCATAAAATTCATGCTAAGAAATTATTACATCTTTTTAAATTATTCAATAGAAACTGGTTCTTTTATTCCATCTTGCTGGAATTTTGAAAGCTATTAAAAAAAAAAAACCACCAAAAACCTACTTAATGATCAAATCTAATACTGATCTGATCAGATCTTTTCCTCTTTTCTCCCTCAGTTATACTAGAACTATTCTTTTTTTTTTTCTTTTTTACTTATACTGAAGTCCAAAACCCAGTTCCAGCTCTGATTTATGGCACCCCATAACTCACTGTCTACACTTACCTTAGGCAACAGGCTGTCTGAAATAGTCTATTACGTAAAACACTGTACCTCACCATATCTTTTATTATCTGCTACTCAGGCCTGTTAAGACACAATGCGCACCATACTATGATGCATTAGACTGTGTTAAGATATTCAAACTCCTCATTAAAATTCAAAGTTGAACATGTGTAGGTTTTACTATTACTGTAAATATTTTTCTGTGCCATAATACCTTAAGCACTTTTTGCTGCTTTTCTGTAATAACTTCAAGTGGAGCTTGCTCAGAACAGGCAACGGGTAGCCTATTACACATGCTGATGCAACTACCAGTAAGAGAACCGAGCAGCAACTTCTAAAGTTTGCTGAGTCACAATCAAGAGTTTAAGAGTTAACCACGTTAGATAAAAGCAAGTTAGTAATCACAGAATCATAAAATAGTTAAGGTTGGAAAGGATCTTAAGATCATCTAATTCCAATCCCCCTGCCATGGGCAGGGATGTCTCACACCAGACCATGTCACCCAAGGCTCTGTCCAACCTGGCCTTGAACACTATCAGGGATGTAGCATTTACCATGCCTTTGGGCAACTTGCTTCAGAGCCTTACCACCTTCACAGTAAAGAACTTTTTCCTTACATCTAACCTGAACTTCCCCTGTTTAAGTTTAAACCCATTACTCCTTGTCCTATCGATGCACTTTTTCCATCTTGTCATAACTTACAGAGCTACTGGAAACAACCAACCAACGCCCCCCCCCAAAAAAAAGGTTGACCCAGAATTATCCAAAAATCAACATAATATAATCTTGATAAATATATGAAGTATTAAACAATGCCAGTAGTAAAGACAGTTAACTACTGAAGGAAAGTACAAAAGTGTTAAGATGAAGTGATAATGTGTTAGATATAAACTTGGCTCATTATAGTGAACCAGAATGACTCAGAATTTCAGAAACATTTTAGCCAAAGGCTACACTTCAAACTCCTAATTTTTTTATTATCTTTGGAATAGGACCAGTTTAGGATTTTCTGCATCCATTTTCAACACACAAGGCAACTGCTTAGCAAAACATCACAGCCATAGGTTTACAAGAAGTGCACACCACATTTACAACCAAAAGCTCCTTTTAAGCAAACTTTGATTTCTTATTCGGAAATTATTATTCAGATAATTTTTATTTATATGCATATTAAGTGCTGGAATACACCAGACAGTTTTACTACTTTGTTACAACATTAACAAAATTATTAACTCATTAACATAATTTGTACATGGGGGAGAACCTAACACAACTTAGAAATAAGAACTATCTTGACATTCAAAGTTTACGAAGCAAAATTTTGGAGCTATCAGACCTCAATTTGATAACTTACAAATGAAGATGACTTGGATAAGATGGCAGCAATGTAAAAGACTGTCTCTCTTAGTAGTACATTTACAGTGCCTAGGCTTCAAAGTTTGAGACTTGAAAGTTTCAAGCACAGAGAATTTAGTACATAGCAATCTCAATGCCAAACAAGCCAACAAAAAAAACCAGCCAAACACGCTTATCTTCTACATAACGTATCAAGAGAGAGCAAGCTTACTCCCCCAGGAATCAGAGGCAGAAAAAGAACCTGTACCAGACCACATGGCCCAAGTCATGATGAGTCTTAGTCCCACTGCTATCCCTTTTCTACACACAAGATCTGGTAGTTAAATCCAGAAGGACCTGCTGCAAGACTAAGCTACATCATTTACATTAGCAGAATAAGACTCTGTGATCATTGCCTGTTATACTGCTCTAGGGACATATCAGACTACTTTGAGCATTGAAAGAGGTTCTTTAATGCTGTTTCTACAGTGTTTGTCTACTGAAATCTTAAACAAACGTAGTGGGGGTTTCACCCCATATGGTCACCAGCTTCTTTGACTTGTAATGTTAAGTTAGTAAGACTAAAATGCCTCCACCAATCAAAACATCACCTATTTACTTTAAAAGTCAGTTTTGATCAGCATATGCTATTGATGCCATTTGACACAAATGTACCATGAAGAGTTATTATTGCGGTAACTAAACTGTCATACCAGGGTTCCTATTGTAGAAGGCTACGAGAGATCATGGAGCTTTGTGAGCTGTACTAACTGTAGTTACACATACTCTCTCAATTATTGAAAAGCAATTATTTATGCAGTCTGACTGGAAAAAAATAATCAGGTTTAGCTGTTTCAGGTTGTTAAATTTTCCAAACAAAAAACTTAACAGTGTCATTTGCTTTCCTGGGAAGGAGAGAGTACATGCAACTATTTTGGTATTTAAAACATTAACACACAATGAAAGTGTACCACAACATTACTTCAGTAAAGCTGGCAAGTTATTAAAATTGTACATTGTCATAGATATTAACATAACAGTTTCAACTTGTGGCTAAAGACTAGTAAATTTTACGCTTGTATTCTCCACATTATGCATTAATCTCATGAGATATGTTTGATTTATGCTTTCAAGACCTTTGCTGTTAAAAGCAAAAATGTAGCTGCTGTACTCAACCAGCATGCAAAGATTCTGAATCCGGAGTGAAACAAAGTTTCACACAAAGAACTTCAGCTATTTATCTGTATGGCAGTTACTTACTAGTGTACCTCATACTGAACTCAACAGTTGTGCAAGGAAAAGTAGACCTCCAATCTCTGTTAGGAAAGAATTTAACTGAAACTTGGCATGGCAGCTTAAAGTTTGTGAAGACAAAAGTAGTAGTTTCACTGCGCTTGAACTCAGCTTTAAACTTAAAAACAAAAACAACAGAAAAACCACAACAAAATTAAATCTTTGAGGGTTTAAGAGAACTCTGTATTGGCCTACTTGCACTGATAGCAATGATAACTTAGACATGAAAAGTTCTTTCACGTACTAAATTATAAAAACGAGGAGATTACCCTACAACTGGGACAACTGCTAAAGCTCACCTTCCAGATTTCTAAAAGTGAGACTTTAGGATCCCACAGAGAACAAACTCAAAAATTAAATAGCTTTCAGCGTTGAAGCAAAGCATTTTACTCACTAAACAGCTGAATATTTCAACAATTTGACAAGTAAATAGGAAATACACATCTACTACACAGCATTCTTTTTTTCCACAGAAAGACAGCAGAGGTGGTAAAAAAAATACTGGTAATATTTCCCATTCAACTGCTGATGAACAACTTCCATGCAAATATTTAAAGCTCAAGAAAACCTGACTCTAGAAGGCAGCATTTTTAAAGTTATTAATGCGTTTCCCCCCCCCCCCCCAAAAAAAAAAAAAAAAAAAGCAAGTTTACAACAGCGGGAATAATCTCAGCAGTAAGACACATCGCCGCTCACTGACAACAGGAGGTTGAAAAGCGCACCTTTCAAACAAAGCTTTGTTTTCTTTCAACTACCGTGAAGAGAGAGAAAGAAAGCAAACACAGGAGCCGGCTGATGCGCCCAGCCGGGATCTCCCGGAGAGCCGGAGCCAAAGGCGGACATTGCCCTTCATCTTTCGGAGGAACGTGGTGAGGAACGCAACGAGGGACACGAAGTTAAAAGTGCAGACAAAGGAAGAAAGTCACCCCAACATACTTTCTCGCCGCGAATCGCCCCTGCCGGTTTATCAAGGAATTAAGCTTGCAACGGCACATCAGCCGCATCCGAGACACCTTGCCGCCGGGGGGGGGAAAATCACTGCCACCCCTCTTCCTCGACGCAGCTCAGGAGCAACCTGCCGGCTCAGCTCCTGCCGGCTCTCAGTAAAGCGTGGCCAACACTCCAGCCCCGCCGGCTGCCGCCAGCCATGAGAGGAGACACGGGGGGGCAGCCGGGCGCCAGGGCCCGCGACGCTCGGCAGCCACCCGGGCCCGGCGCCGCGGACAGGCGGGGGCAAAGGGTGGGGGGTGCCGCTCCACAGCCTCTTCCGCCGGCCCTCGCAGCACGAGGCGGATGCACGGCCAGCGCCTCCGGGAGGCCTTGCCTCAGACACGAAACTTCCCAAGGGGGCTCAAGCCACCTTCTCCCCGTGCCAACAAAACTTCCCAACAACTCGCCCAGCTGTCCTGTCCTGTCCCGTCCACCCCGACTGATACCGCACTTCGCCGCACCTCTCTGCTTTTCACTACCTGCGGGACGGGCCCAGCCCGGCACGGTACCCGCCGCGCCGCTCCCCCTTTCTTCCTGGGCCGCCAGCGCGCCTCGCCGGTGCCTCTCCACCCCCTCGGACGCCGTGCTCCCCGCCTCTGTATTCCTCCGCCCCACTGGACGGCCGCCCCTCCGGAACTCGTTTCTCCGGCGCTCCGCGGTAGCGGGGACTCCCGTACCCCACCCCGCCTGTCTTACAGGCTCCGCCCGGCAGGAGAAGTAAGGAATGTGGAGAGGGGGAAGCAGGAGGAGAGCGATCCACAGCGCAAGCTGCTCTTCCCGGTGGCCTGGTGCCCACGGGGGACGCCAGCAGGAGCGGGGGGGACCCCTCATCTCTGCCGCTCTTGCCCTGCTCCAGCCCGGCCGACACGGCAGGGAAGGGGGTTCCGGTCCGGGGGCGCGGCGGCTTCGCGTGTGGCAAAGTTCTCCCTCGGGGAGGCTACTCAGAAACTTTAAGAAAGCTACTGCCGCGAAACACCTTACGGGAATGGCGAGGGAGACCGTCAGAGCCCGCGGGAGCAGCCTGTGTTTGATTGCGGGGCTTTGCTGTCCGAGGACCGGCGGGTACCCGGGACGAGCCCCGCAGACGCCACTAGCTCCGGTGGCAGGGACGACCGCACTTCGGCGGCCGCAACGCCTCGGCAGCCGTTCCGCCGTGCGGAGGGCTTGGCCTCACGCCTCGCAGCTGCTGGCCGTGGGCTGGGTGAGACGCCGCTTCGCGGCCGTGCGGAGGGAGGTCTCTCAGTAGCGGCCAAAACTGACTGACGGCTACCGCGACTCCCCGCCTCCGACTTAAGAAGTAGCGCCGTGTCCCGGCGCCGGGAAAAGCGGCGGCGAGGGGAGTGTGTGCAGGGCTGGGGGTAGCCGGGGAAGCGCGGCAGCCCACCCGCGTCCTAGGGAGGTGGTACAGGTTGCTTCGGACGTGCAAGTAGTGCTGAAGGATGCCTGTCAGCCCGCCAGCCTTACGTTAAATATTAATACTCCGAAACAGTCCTCGGAGGATTCCCCGCTCATTAATAAAGTGATCATGCTTAATAACGATCAAACGCTTGCCTGGGGAATCTCGACCCAGCGGGCTCACGGTGAAGTCGGGCTGCTGGCGGGAGAAGCCAGCGGGGGCGCATTTACCGCGCATTAGCCCCGCCACGTCTTTCATTAGCCACATAAATAAATAAAGCCAGCTGCATAGGAGGCCCTCCCATAGCCAAAGCCTCGCACGCCCGGGGCTGCAAATCAGAAGCAGCCGACCCCTTCAAAAAGCGCCGACTTTCAGGCTCAACAGCCCTCGGCCAGGAGACTCTGGGGGCCCGCCCAGGCAGTCCCCCTCCGTCCCTGCTCCCCCCCACCCGGGTCCGGACACCAGCCGCCCCGCGGCAGCGACGGGGCCGCAGTTCCGCAGCGGCCGGGCAGGGGGCGCCGCGCCACAGCGTACGGGCAGCCGGGCACAGCGCCGGCACCAGCCCGGGCTCGGCAGAGCAAAGCAGAGCCGGTAGCCCGCGGCGCCGAGCTCGGCTCCGGCTGCAGGCGGCTGGATCGGGCAACCTGCGTGCCACTCTCTCAGTGAAGGTGGTGGTAGAGCGGGCGGCGCCCTCAGGCCCAGGTATGCAGAGCTTTGGGTAAAGTCGGTATGCTTATACATATATATGTATATATATAAGCCTACAGAATCATACATACACTACACAGTTATAAACCAGGGGTTGAAGCGGAGACGTATTTTCAATAGCGCAACAAATCAGAGCACCAAAACTCTCACGGGAATCGTGTATCTAAAACCCCTGCTGATAATAAACTCATTAAACAAAGAACTCACCAGACCAGCTGGAGTCGGCGCTCTTCTCCGAAAGTCCGCTCCAGCTCAGTTCATCTCCGCACGCTTGCTACCACCCCTTTCTTTTTTGCCCTCTTGAGAAAAAGCCAGCAATGCTCCGGTGCCCACACACCTTTAGAGCCCGAACCCCGCAGCCCCGGCGCTCAGCGCGGCCCCGGCGCGCAGCGAGCGCGACACCCGGCCCCATCGCCACAGCGCGGCATGTCGGCTCCGACCCATTCGCTGCTCGAAACTTGAACGAGGGTGGGCAGGAAAAATAGATAGGAAGGGGGGGAAAGGGGGGGGGGAGGGGAGAAGGGAGGAAGGGCGAAAGAGGGAAGGAAAAAAAAAAAAAAAAAAGAAAAAAAAAAGGCGAAAGACAGAGAGAGATGCAACTTTCTTAAGACATGTCCAGGCAAAGAACGGACAGAGTTGAGGAGTTGCAGCAGCGGAGAGAGTGAGTGGGTAAGCTGCTCTGGATCGCCGATCCCCTCCCTCCTCCTAGATTCCCCCGCCTCTCTCCCTCCCTTCTTCCCTCCCTCTTTCCCTCCGTCTTCTTTCTCACTCCGTCCTTCCCCCTCGGACCCTGCTCCCGACAGCACCACCCCCTGCCTCCTCACCGCTGCAGCGGAGCGCGGCGGCGGCGGCAGCTGCAGCAGGCGCACCACTGCGCCACCCGGGCTCTGCGCGGAGCCCCTGCCGCTCACCTGGGCCGCGGCCGGCTTCCCCCCCCACAGGTGAGGCGAGGCCCCCCTCCGCCCTCGGTCCCCTTCCGCGACGACTCTCCGCGGCCGCCTCCGGTTTGAGGCCCCGCTCACTCCGTCGCCGCCACTCTGCACGGCGAGATGCCGCTTTCCCTGCCGCACAGTTCCTCCTCAGCGAGGCACAGTCGCTAAAATAACCGGGTAACTCCAAGTGGGCTGAGCACGGCAATGCCCGCTCTCCTCCAGCTACGTTAGCGCGTTAAGACTAGAACAATTCTCTCCTCTCCCTCTCCTCTGCTGTCCTTTTCGGGTTTCCTTTTTTTTTTCTCCTTTCTTTCTTTTCTTTTTCATTTCTTTTATTCTTTCTCTCCTCTTTTCTCTTTTTTTTTTTTTCTTTTCTCTTTTTCTTTCCCCCCTTTATTTCCTTTTTTCTATTTTTTCTTTTATTTTTATTTTCCCTTTTTTTCTTCTTCTTTTCTTCTCCCTCTCCTTCATTTTCTTTTTTCTTCCTTACCTTTTTCTTTTCCTCTAGGGAATGAATACAAAATATAGAGGAGCTATATCTTTCAAGGCACAGCAAAGGGTTTCTACCCCCCCCCCCCCCAAAAGAAAAAAAAATAAAGGCAAAGTGGCAGCTCCTTCTCAAAAATAGTAAATCATAACCAAGGAAGGCATATTTAAACTGTACGCAAAGTAACCCCTAACAAATTGCTCCTCCTTGACAAAGACCAGGTGAGGTGTCACAGCTACATGATCAGGGATCAGCTAAAAGCAGGGCTGGCAGGTCCTGAATGTGGTTACAAAATTTTGGGAAAGCTACAGAAACCATTTTAAAAGTTACTTATTTGAGAGAGATAGTGTAACACTAATTTTGTAAATCACTCTCAGATTCCCACAAGGTAAAGTATTAATTTGTAACACGATTTATACCTAAGGACCTTAAAGTCACAGCCTTCCTCCAGAAGTCAATTTGACTTCTGAAGACATTGGATCATTATTTCCTGTAAGATACACCACTAAAATCTATCAGCCATGTGAGCATGAAGTGTTCTCTGTTAAGAAGAGCAGATACAAACTGCAGTATATAGATACTAAGTATATTTCCAAACAGTGCATAAAAGCCAATTCAGCCTGGGAATGATCATTTTGAATGAACCTGTATGGAAAGTTTAACGTCAAAATTCTCTGGCCTCATAGATTTCCACAACAGACACAGCTGATTGATTTACTTAGCATCTCAGAGTTACTTTTTGAAGACACTAAATGGAATTATACTAAGTCCTTATCCAAGTGCCACTGGGCCAAATGATCTTTCCTTCTGTGAACACAGCTTCAAAGTGGTCTTTGTAAAGTAAACCACATTGCAAATAGCATTCCAGAAAAGAGCTAAAAGGGGAACACTTTAAAGGCATTATATTTAAAGGCTATAAACAAGTTTAAACCACAGTTCTACTCAGTACAATTGCAAATATTTCATAATTTTTGAGTATATAATTTGCTACCTTTCAGCTTCAAGGCCATATTATGGTTGATTGCTAAGTAACTAAAGGCCAGAGCAGCAGATTGCTTAAACCTTTGTCTAAACTTTAATTCTCAATGCTTAGAGAAGTGCTCTGGTAGTCAATTGCAATAACCTCATGTACAAGGTTGGGAGTATCTCTCAAAAGTAGCTGGTAAGATAACAAAAAAATCAGGGCTTTCTGGATTTCCTTCTACACACATGCTATGCTGACAGCAAGTACTTTAGATGGAAGAAATAAGGGATATGCCGTCACTCTCCAGTGGTTGGTAATGGTGCTTAGAGCTTCAGATAAAGTGTTGGAGCCAAGACGTCCAGCCGAATGTATTCATAAGTCTTCTTGATATCTATAGTTTTACCTTCTAAAACAGGTTTCTAACATAATGAATAATATTGACAAAGTTATTCTGATAGTTACTGAATATTCCATGTTTATTTCATTTCTTCTCTGTCCTTTGATTTTTATTCTTGGACATAGTGTTAATAAAGCTGTTAAAATAATTGTTGACTGTCACATTTAAAGATTAATCTTCTCAGGGTATCTTTTTGATATGTTATCCTAAAGAAAATTAATGTATTCTGTTGCATTTTAACCTATAGGTAAGGTACAAAAGAGGATACTTGAAATCAGTGCCTAGGGCATCATGCACTTCTCTGAAAGACTTCCAGTCTTAGAACCATTGTAGCAAAATGTGTTTGGTCCTCCCTGTCATCTACTGACATGTCCTGGTCCTTATGAAACTGCCTGAGCTGAAAAAAGTTTTTACTCAACTGTCACTAAAAAAAGTAGTTTTCTGGATTAGACAGTTTAGTTTTAAGGCAAACATGGATCCTTCAAGTTTGGAATTATTTCTCAAAAACTGAAATAGAAATCTGGTATCAGACTACCAGCAAGCATTTATGTTAAAGAACTCTTGCCATAAAATAATAAGACAACCAGAAATTATATTCCTACGTAATCACAGTCATCATTTCCCTGTGAGGCATTATTTCTCTCTAATGCGAGACATTCTTCTCACTAATCTGCCTCAAAACTAGCCTCATAGATCTCAACTCTTTTCCTATGTATTTAACAAACAGGAGCTGATAGATCAACTGAGTAGGTCAATAGATCGGAAGTAAACAATGAAGTCAAGTGTCCTCCAGAGAAATTTTCCTGCTGCCAGCCCCAGCAATGCACAAATGCACATGGGGATTGATATCTCAAGTACTTTGGACTGATCTCTCAGCTTCCATTTTGGGGAAAAGAAAGATAAAAAAATAAAGGTTAATTTCAAATTGTAGGGACTTCAGCTGCAAAAAGCTTTCAAAGTCGAAATCGGCACTTTGAATTGCACTGGCTCAGAGATGGCAAAGGCGAGGATAATTATGGCTTGGTCTCTATGAGGGTGAAACAGTGCAATTGCTACACCAAGTGCAGCTTCGAAAAAAACACTTCTGAACACAATAGCAGCCAGGGGCAATCAAGGGCCCATAAACATCGAGCCTCTGTGGCAGAGGGCAAATGCATCTTCTCAGTAATGAGGTCAGGCACAGTTTCAAGCAAATTCTCCGCCAGTTAAATATGAACTGATCTGACATAGGTTTTAGAGTAAGAATAAAATTCTCTACAGTACAAAAAGCTAGCACAAAACCTGTGCCCTGTCTGAACCGCGGTTACACAGAGAGAAGTAGGCTGATAAGCAGAAGCTCTGCGCTGGCCATTCTCCTCTTCCTCTCATGGCCCCAGTGTTTTAAGAAGAACTCCCCAGCATGTCAAATAGTTGTAGCCTTTGTAATGCAAAAAACCCCACCCAAAACAATTCCTGAAAACCTGGTAATCATCCTCTCCCTGGCCTGTAGTCAAGGATGTATACTCATTTACCACTATATTGTTTCCTCTTTTGTAAATGCAGACCTGAGGAATAAAAAACAGTTCTGCCTTTCTGGCTGTTCTTGCCTACTCTCTGCAAACTTGGGTTGAACCACACCTGTCCACTTCTCTCTTTCCCTGCCCCCTTTTTTTAGAGGGGAAAAGGTGGCAATTTGTATGAGAGACATATTTGAGAGAGTGCTGGCATTTTTCTACCTAAACCAAACTGTTGTAAACCCCCTGAAAATCTTTAGAATTGCCTTTGCATGTATCTCTTTATCTGACAGAATTTGAGCAAGAATATTTAACTTTTCATAGCTTAATTATTTTTATTGACTTCCTTTTACCCTAGAGAATTCTTACTGCGTAAAATATCACCGACTATTTGATTAGGTACCCTTTCACAGTGTTTTTCGAGACTTTCAAGGCAGCAGTGTCAAAATAATAGTCATATATCAGCATTGGTATAATGAAATGCTAAACAATCTCAGCTTCTTGACAATACATTCTGCATCCTGTGAACCTACAGAGGAGTTTACTGAGGTGACTGAATCATTAAACCTACAAGCTACAGCTATTTGTAGATATGTGTTAAATACACATATATGTAACAGTGAAGAAAACCTGGAGCAATTCTACAGAGGAAAAAAAGGAAACACACTTAAAGAATGTTCTTGTGTTTCTAAGTACACTAGTTCTTCAGGTAATAATGGGAGAAGCAGGAATGACATATATTCTCTAAATAGGAGTGAGTTAGGCAGCCTCATATTTACAAATTTTTGGTCTTACAGATTACCTCTATGTATGTCAACTTGTCAGTATTTTGGCTTCGCTTCAGAAACAAGACACTTCCACATCACCAATCTATCTCAGGTTGAGGGCTAGTCAAATAGATTACTTTAAGCCTACATAATAAATAATAAAAAGACATCATTTAAGGTAAGTTTGCTTTTATGGCATTTATCCTAGCCTATGCTGGACTGGCAAGCCGGAACCAGTAGTACCGTTGTGGACAGTACTGGTGTTTTGACAAAGGGTCGAAATTAGGGTAATGGTTTGTGCTAGTGCATCCCAAATTAAAGTGAAACATCCCAGTTATCGTCAATATTCCGTAGGTTGGAATGATGATGGTATGGCGATCTGCAGGGATTTTTGTCTTGTCTGGCTCAGCAAGGTAGGGTAAGTCTGCTCCTACGTTATCTGTACTTATCTTCCTTCTCACTTCTGCACTATCAAGTTCAAATCCACTGAGCCCAAGGCAGAAAGGCATCAGTTCACAGTCTTATGCCTATAATATGAGAAACTCTTTAAGTTAGATTTAAATAATTAAAGAACAATTAAAGTGTTTGACAAGATCAGAAAAGGGCTAGGCTATAATGGTAATTAAGCTGGGGGTTTTTAGGGGTTTTTTTGTTTTTTAAGCTGCACAGGCTAGTATTTAGAATCCTCATAGAATCATATAATGATTAGGGTTTGAAGGGACCTTGAAAATCATGTAGTTACAACTCCCCTGCATGGGGGGTATGTTTTCCTTTTTCCACTCAGCAAAAACTTCACCAGACTGCCACGACCTCTCAAATATGATACAAATATTGTAGCTTGGCAACTACATCCACCAGTTCCCTCAGTATCCGCAGATGCAACTTGTCAGGTCACGTGGACTTGTGCACTAAGCTTCCTTGGTTTTGAGTAGCTGGAATTAGTTGTCCAGGTTCCATTAACCTCAGAGCTGGTGTGTATTCACAGAAATCAAGTTTTAAGAACTCGGGATGTTAGTATTACAAAGGGCTGAATGAAGTAAAAGAATGTTTGGTGTTCCTGTGTTCTGTTTTATAGTAAAGTACTGGTCCTTTTGGTTCTAAAACTGGTCCTAAATCTAGAATTAGGGTTTGAAGAACTGTAGAGAAAAGTAGAGATCCCCAGTGACTGTGGTAATCATAAAATATCAGGAATAAATTTGGTCTCTGTAAGACATGGATTTGCCTAGTGCTAATGGATTGGTAAACCAATTTTAATTTAGTCTACGGTGATTAATGTTGGAATTTAATACTGCGAATATCTTCAAAGTTCTTCAGGTCATAAAGAAGGAAAGGCATAGGTGTCTACTGGGACTAAGTCATTATGCCCCTTTATTGTGGTCACTGGTCCTTTTATAAAGACAAGGTTTAGACCTACAGCTTATAAATCTATAGCGTTAAAATATGTATAGAATATAAGTCTAGAACTCAATTGACTTCAGTGTACTGAAGGGCTCAAAGAGATTTTAGTTGAGCTAGCATCTACAATGTCATAAGCTTCATGTTTCTTTAAGAGGTATTTCTTTTTCATCCAGCATTAATTAATCTTAGGTTATGGTTTGGTTTAGGATTTGCAAATCCAAATAATTAAAAACCTAGATAGCTTCAGAATTTTGAAAAGATGATAGTTAGAAATGAAGTTGTTTTCCATTGTCAGTAAAACGCAATGTTTTAGTGCATAGTATGGAATACTGTACTTCATCCTTCCTCTGCAATTAATCTAGACTTACAGCTAAGTTTAGGGTTTTCAAAAATAAAGAATTGAGAACCCAATGCTTGTGTGCATGCTGTAAAGCTCATAAAGGTTTAGTCTCCTATGTATGTAAAGTATTGCATCCTCTTTTACTAAGGCCTCAGAGCCGTTAGGTTTCATTGAGATGAAGATTCCTGGTTTTTACTGAATGGCTTTATCCCATTTTACTATTATTGGGATAATATTTGATTAAGCTTTGTTTACATGTATCCAGCTTCTGAAGTTCAATGTATTTGGGAATATTATTTCATCCAATGGAAGAGAGGACTTTCATGACTAGACATTCCTATCGCGCATGATGTCTTACCTGTAAACAGTGTTGCTTGATCCAGAGGGAGTATATATGTGAAAAAGCCCTCTATGTTTGCTTACAAGGTGTTCTTCTGTACACTATTGATCAAAATCTAACTTAAATCAATGTAAAGAATCCGACTTCAATGAGTGTCTATTGGATTTTGCAAGTGCCTGAATACCTGAGTAACAAATAAAAGTACTCAGGATGACAAGAAGTTCCCTTTCCTTTTAGCTATCTAGTTCAAGCACAGTGTCATTGCAAGGAAATGAGTCTCTTCTTTTAAGAAGAATTTGCTGGAAGGAAGAGAGCTGATACACAGCTATCTGCCAGGGATGATGGCAAAATAACTGGCCTCACGAGTACTAGGGGACAGTTCTTTACTTCTCAAAATATTACTCAGCTAGCTGAAATTCATCCAGTGAAACAAACCTCTCTTGCAAAGGATCAGTGTGCAGCGAAAGAGTAATTTATGAACTATTTCTATTTGTTTTCTGTCTTAACTAGTCACTGTGAGGTTTTTTCCTATTTATGAAGTCTTCTTAAAAATTAATAAAATCTACTTTTCCTGTATTTGATAATAGTCTAGTATCCTTTTTGAAAGCTTGGTTAAGAGAAGGGTGTTGGTATATCCACTTTACCCAACCCAGGTCTCCATCACAGTCATTGTCATGGTGTAGCACTTTTCTTGTATATGCAAATAAATTTTGTTAACAAAACAGAATTTCTGAAAAAAATCATTAATATATATATTAAGCATAAAATTTACCTACTATTCTCTATTCTCCCATGTGTTTGGTATTACTGAATAGGAATTGACAACCCGTTCTTTCCGTTACTCTTTTAGCACTTACAAAACCTGTATTTTGTTTTCATTCTAAACATAGAGAACACGGTTTGCTGCCTTCTTTACTCCTTCCCACCTATTATTTATTTTAAATAATTAAATAAATAAAGGCCTCACAGAACATCCAAGAGCAGTAAAACACACTATCCTCCGTAATAAATCTATGTCATATTTAAGCTCTAAGCTCTATACTATCTCTAGTACTCCATACCATCTTTAGTACTGTTATGACACATCAGATAGGGTTATTACTATGTAAATTAGCCAAATAATGAGCACTGTGGAAATGTTCATTCAGACCAATATAGTATCACTCTGAATGTGTGGGAAAAATTCTCTCGCATAAATGGGATCACGTAAAGGTCAATGTCTGTGAAATAAAAGCATACATCAAAGTAAGATCTAAGTGAGAATCAGTATCAATATATCCTCTTTTCACATCATAAGCATATATAATGTTAGTCACAAGAATAATATTGTGTTGTTTTCTGTTTGTAATTGCAACATCATTGCTTACCTACAGTAAATTATAGAGTATGCCTTCAGACACGAATTGCCCTTAAAATAAAATTCTACTGTTATTATTTGATATTGACAATCTTAATAAAGCTAGTGTCTCAGAAGCTGAAGCTGTATAATAAAACTTCTAAGCCACCTAGCCTCAACTCCTAAGCAGTTTCTTTAAGTTCAGAAATGCTTACCCTTGCTTTAGTTCAAACTAAGTAGACATATCTGCCATGAAGGTCTTGCACAGGGAGGATTAAAAAGAAATTAGATTGGTGAGCTAGACTGGGTACAGTTCAACAGATGATGCATGAGAGAGAAAGAAGGAAATGTTTTTGCTTTCAGAAAAGGTACTATGTGAGCTACAGAGGTGACATTCAGTTAATATATTCAAACTTACCATCATACCAATCAATTTTTGCACATTTCAGGCACATTTTTCCACTAGCCAATGTAGTTAGAATTATTTGTACCTTGAAAGCAGATGTACCCAGTAAAAAAAAGCTGGTGCCATCTTTTATAGCTGGCATCGTGGTGCCAGCTATATACATCTTGCACAGGGGGAACTTTTCAGACCTATGGGTGGAACTTTAGATTGCTTTTCCTTCATTGGCATTTTATTTATATTTTCTGTTTTCTCTTCCACTCTTTCTCTTTTTAACAAGTTTTAAGGATATTTCTGCTAATGCTGTCTCACAACTTTTCTCTGTACTTACTATCCCATGACTGTAATAGGAATCATAATCTGACTACACAATGGAAGGCTGGCTTTGATGATAACTCCTTCTCTGCTCTCAAGATATTGACTTTTCTCTCTACTCAGCTTTCTCTCCTATTACTGTTACCAGCGTAAGTGTTCAGGAATGGGGCACTCTATTGAACCTTCATTTGAACTTTTGCTAAAAATCTACCCAAGACCAGCAGAATATCTTATCTAGTATTTCCTTTTTAAATAAGTATGAATAAGAGGCCTTTCTGTTTCAGGTCTTGGTTTTGAAGCTTTCTTCCCACAAATGCAGTGAATCCAGATTATTTATTAACCATTTGTCTGCTGTAAAGCCCATCACTCCCTTTTTTATATTTGGTATTATCAAGACACTATTCAAATGAAACAATCCTAAGGAAAGGATGTGTTAAGCTAGAAACTTTTTTACACTAGCATTTTAAAATTTGTGACCCAAAGAAAACCAGATAAAATAAATGCTATAATTTATTACCTGTACTTTCTTGTCAGAATTGAAGTATGAGAATCAAAGCAGTTGAATGATTGTATCTGATGAAGTCACTACCATAACTCTCTCATAATCCTTTGCAAAAAGAAAGTGAAATGCAGACTGAAAAAGACTTTCTACTTTCACAGCAATGGAATAGGTTTGTATATTCAGTGAGTAGCTATATTTGAGCTAGCAGGAGATAAGTTTTTTACTCAACTACTTGAAATATTCTGGGTATCTGCTTATTTCATTACTGGGGTCAGCAGACAGAAACTACGTTATGTGAAACTGTGTATTGCTGTATACAAGTCTTCTTGTCTTCCTTGATTTAAATAGTCAAATATATTGTTAAATTAAGTGCTTAGTCTGTATGACGACAAGGAATGTTCAACTATCTAAAGTGTAAAAAGTACCTATCAACATGATTTTGTTTAGTTCTGGCCTTCTTTCTGACGAAAATGGGTGGGTTTTATCAGGTAGGCTCATTGAAAAAAGATACTACATAATTAAATTGCAGTGGCTATAACAGAGCACTAGTTGATGTTAACTGTATTTGTAAAATGTGTATGAAGATTTTGTCCTTTTTTAAATATTTGGCAACACTGACTGCTGCCTTCGCTTCCAATTATTTTTTTTTCCAGGGTTTCTTCACACACAGTGTATTTCTTCTTTTGTACTTACTACAGTTGTGCTCTAATTGCAAACATCACTGCACAGAAGAATAAAAGCTCTGCCCATAAAAGAGTTTTCTGCATTTTGATGAAATATCAAATATAAAAGTTAAATTGCCTGTATCTTACCAAGCATCATAGGGTACTTTAGAGTTTAGTGGAAATAAATAATTACAGAGTAAAAAGGCTATCTATCTGAGATGATGGATGCTAAGGGGATTGAGAATAGATTTTTCACTGCCAGGTCACTGGCTTGAAGCTGACACATTTCGGTGGAGACTGAATGTAGTTACCTTCCAGTAGCTCATCACTGGCTGTAAGAAATTTGTGAATTAATCTAGTTCTGTGTAGAAGTTTAGGATGTTTAGATTGCAGAAAAAGATGCTATACACACAAAGTTTCAGAAGATAAAAAGGGATTCTTCTAGAGACTTTGTAACAAGATAAATGCAGATAAGTGGGTAATAGCAATACAGTGAATCACATACTGCCGTACCTCTGTGTTTGCTCTGTGCATCAAGGATTTGAGTTTCTCAGAATATTCACACCTTACTACAGACAATAATTACTCTTTCGAAAAGATACCTGGTTAAACATAAGGAACAATTCTGGAACTAATAGTGAGAAAAACTGCTTCCATAAGCAAAATCCAGTGTGAAAAACTGCTGCAGAACTGGACCCGTAGCAAAATTCAAGATAAAAAAACCATTTACCATAATCTTAAACTGCAGAAAAACCCATACTGATTTTTGATTAAAGTAAATTCATTAAAAATTACACATACAACCCCAAGGAAAACTTTCCCACTATTTATTTGTTAAGAAGAAACCTTTCAGATTTCCAGTTATGAATTAGGCAGTTATTAAAAAGGAACACAGTTAGCTAACGGCTATCTTTGTTTAACTGTTTTGTTTGGGTTTTTTTCCTTTAGTTAAGATTTTGAAATATTTCTTCAAGCTTGTCTGCGTAATATGGTTTAGTCTAAGTGAGACCTTCATAGTTTATTTATGTGTGCATTTCATTCTACTATTAAATAACCATTTTGTTTGGCTTAATACCATATTAATACCATGATGACCCTTTCACTAGTTAGTATATATTCTGAAACAGTCACAACAGTAGAAAGACACACACAAGTATGTTTCCCCTTGCAGTGGAATTAAAACCCTTGCTTTCTTTGATTCCACCACCTCCACCCCCAAAATTTACAGAAAATTAAAGGTTTACTTTTTCCACCTTTTATTTAAATGCACTTGGTTTCTTGGTCAAATTCACAACATATGTAAATGTTGCCTTTCTGTTCAATGGCATGTCATGATTTCTACTCAAAAAAGACACAGAAGTTTAAGGTGTATTATTGTTGCTATTATCAAATATTGCTATAAATAGAGCAGAGATTTTCTGCTAATGCTTTCAGGGATGGTTGTTCCTGGATTCTGTGTGCATAACAAAAAGTTCATGTTCCCAAGATTTTAAATGTTTGTGTGTATAAGCAAAATAGGCAAATACAAACTGGTGACAAGAAGTATTCAGAAGCAGCGAGACAGTCTGTTCTGGTCAGCTGGAGAGGACTAAGAATCACTGGCAGTAAACTAACTGTTGTCAGGATTACTGTAAACAAAGGAGACTTTTGTGGTTGGTTCAGAAGGACTTTAACTAGTTATTTTGAAAACATTTATGGGAGAGACTGGCACTGTAGGCCAGTGAGTCCAAATAAATCAAGATGTTTACTAGATATTTTAATAATTGAAGAATTTATGGCATTTAGCTACTTATTTGAAGAATGTCAAGGGATGGCTGTCCTTTGAAATAATCTTCAATGCGTTGCGCTGCTTTATATGTTTCCAGATGGCAATATGAGAATGTTTGTAAGAGTAACAACATGTTAAATAGAATTTGCAAATGATCATCTATCTGAAGGTGCTAAAAAAGTATTCATCCATGGTTTCCTCCATGTATCTGTCATCAAGGTGTAGAAATGACTTATGAGAGATGAACTTAGAGGAAGAAAACATTAGTGTGCTAGTGAGGTAAGCTTTGCAAATGATATTAGAACACAAATGTTTTTGTTCCTGCTAGGCGACATGCAGGTAACAAGAACAAGGATTCATTGCAATCGCTGTGATGTTCAAGTGGCCCCACAATAAAAGTAGTTATTAGTAAGGATTAACTGGTCCACCTGAATACATTTGTTGGTTAGGGAGTTGATACTTCATTCTGCGTAAGCAGTTTTCATTTGGTTCTTTTAATCACATCCAGATTGATATATTCTATCTGCTTTGACAAAATATTTTTTTTTATATATGACCAATATGAGCAAGGCCTTTTATTTATTGAGAAGCCTGGTTCCAGCAGGTTTATTTAATTCTCTCTTGTAGCATTGTTTTTTCTAAATCCACAGCCATGAAACACACTTTGTTGCTCTCAGAATCCAGAGGAAGCAACTCTTTGAACATGTTACAGGACTCCTGTAGGGACATGTAAGATGGGAGAAAGTTACCTCGGCAAGGGAGGTTCACACTTTGAGTATTTCCTTTATCTCACAGACACAGCAAGATTTAAGAACTGAACTTTTAAATTCATTGGCTGATTAGATAAAACCAGTGCAGTTCAGTACATACCACTGGACTTTGTTGGCGTTTTAGCTTCATTTCCTTTGCAAAAGAAAAGTAAAAAGTGCAGCAACACTATCCTTCTAGTATAAGATTAGTCATTTTAGTGTAGAACTGTCATGTATCATTGTTCTATCTCAAAATCCGGTGCTGAGTCTATGTAACTACCATCTTACTTTATCATATAGCCATTGTTTACTTCACAACTTCAATGTGTTTCTTTCTATAATAACCGTTTGTGTTTAGAAGGTTTTAGTATATTCATTTGATACCTGCAGAAGAGAAACACAAAGGAGAGCTTTCATTAACATGCCCAAGTCCCATTTTTAAATTACTTAGATGCCAAAATCTCACTAAGTGCTATTGGTTATTCAGGAACCTAAGGGCCTTATTTTAAATTACCAGTTCTGAAATACTGAGACATCAAAAATAGGTCAATAAAGTCAGAAGAACCATAATTAACATTTTATATGAGACAACATCAGAACAAACTGCAAGTTGCTATACCTTCTGGTGCTATACCTGATCCTGAACCGTAGAAACTGTGGTGACAGCACCTAGTCTTAAAGCTGCTATGTAAGGGTGAACCTGGTGAATGGCTTCAAATCAAGTTTTTTACTCTCAGCCCTTTGAAAAACATATGATCGTCATTTAGGAAGGTAATGTGCTATTGCAGTGTAATAACATACTGACAGTTCCTGGTTTGGGGGCTTAAGCTTTGAGTGACATCATTCAAAAAAAGCAAAGAATAGAGAACAAAAAGTGACTATAATCAGCCACCTGAGGACCCATATCTCAAAATATGGCTACTCAAGACTTATTCCATATTAATTGCCGTGGAATATTTTAGATTTTGTAAAAATTTTCTTGAAATAAGAAAGAACATTTGCACGCAAAAATTCAAGCTTGCAGATTGATAAAATTCAGCTGTACTGTAAAAGACCCTGAAGAGATTTATTAGATTGTTATTGACACAAATTTAGGGTAATAACAAATACTACATATAGAATCATATAATCATAGAATGGTTAAGGTTGGAAAGGACCTTAAGATCATCTAGTTCCAACCCCCTGCCATAGGCAGGGACCCCTCACCCTAGACTGTGTCGCCCAAGGCTCTGTTCAGCTTGGCCTTGATGTAACTTAAAAAGGAAATACACAAAAGTAAGCTAAACTGGGCTACCTCAGCAAGCAAGCGCAATTTCCAATGTGTTACTTTCTAGCATGCTATTACCTACGATATTAGGAATTGCTTTCCAAATGTAAGTTGTGTGACAGAAAATGCAGTTAAATGCCTATAGGTGTTTCTAGAAGTGCCATAGTAAGTTAAGCACTTACATCATTTAAACAGGTAATGTGAATGGTGAGTTGCCACTGAACTCCTCTATCCACATCTGTAAGTGATACTATTCCCTAATCACATTTACAGATTGAAGGGATAATATTAAAAATATTGCTCTGAAATAATTCAGTGGTTCTTGTGAATCTGCAGACAGCCTGAAATCACTGTCTCCCCACAGTGTTAACTATTTAATCATTGGTTGAATGGTAGAAGAATGAAAGAGAGAATGATTTTATGTGAAACTATGAAATTTATGACTGTTCTGTTAAATATCAAAACACCACTTCTGCCTGAAAGAAATTCCCAAGACAAAGTGTTGGATGAGTGTTCATGAGAAATATCTCCATGTGCTTACCTTATATTAACATTCTTTCCTAGGCATTCCTATTGTCACAGAACCACATACAGCCTCTGAGAGGTCGAATGGGACTTGAGATCATCTAGACTAACAACCCTGTCTAGGCAGGGTCAACTACAGCTGGTTTCCCAGGACTGCGTCCAGTTGTGCTTTGAATATCTACAAGGGTGGACACACCATGACCTTTCTGGGCAACCTGTGCCAGTGACAATCCTCACAGTAAAAGTGTTTCTTACGTTCAGAGGGAATTTCATGTGTTTTAATTCGTGTCCACTGCCTTTGTCCTGTCACTGGGCACCACTGAGAGGAATAAGGCTCCATCATCTTCTTTCCCTCTCATATGATAATTATACACATTGATAAGATCCTCCTAAGCCTTCTCTTCTCTGGGCAAAACAGTCCCAGCTCTCAGCCTTTTCTCACCTGAGGCATATCCAGGTCATTAACTCTTGTTAAACATCACTGGCCTCAGTGCCAGCCACTGGCATATACAATTTGGGCCTGGCCATGCGGTTGTTACCTGACATTATACTTGTTCCCTAGGTGTCTTTGTTTTCCACAGTCACAGCACAGGACACTGGGCTATATAAACCCATTATGGCCATTATGTTCTGCTTTTAGTAATTAAGGTAGAAAGAGATTGTTCTTATGTCAGATAGTCCCAGGTTTCTCTGTCCTCCCAAAACCACCCTCAGGCCTGCAAAGAAAAAACTGACATGAAGGGGTTTTCTGTAGTCATACTCCAAACATATAATGAGAACCACTTGGACCAATGTGCCATTTCCTTGATATTAAGAGGATAGGATTACAATAATGCTATGATACTTTAAGTTCCCTGGCAAAAAAATCCAAAACACCCTTCCCCCCCAAAAAAAACCCAAAAAACAAACAAAAAACCCCAACCAACAAAAAAAAGAACCCAACCCAGGGATTACATGAATATCCAACTATTTAATTTTCATGATGAGTACCTTTGTCCTTTAAATGGCCTTGACAATCCTAACCCATGAATTAAGTCTGTAGAAATAAATGTACATCTTTCTGAACAGTGTTCTTTACCATAATTTTCTATAAATTACGTAAGGAATAAATTAGAACAAAATTTCTTTTTTAGCTTCAGCCTCTGCATGTGTTGTATTAACTCAGTGTGAACATCTATGTTCACATGTCACATGTCGTTCTATTATTCTTTGCTGGCATAAAAAGACAGAACTTTAAAAAATATAAAAATAATACATCAAAAGGAGCAAGCAGCTTTGATCCTCACATCTAATTGATTGCACATTGGATAGATTTAGCTCATACAAATGTGAGATAGTTGCTTCACTGATTAATAATAATGTATGAACAGTTGTTTGGTTTTATTCATTCTGTCTGAATGCAAATGTAGACACCTACAGTTCAAGCATCAGGAAGGAGGTTAAAGCATGCTACATTTGACCATCTTCATAGTTATTTATGCTATGTAGGGTCTGAGAAGCACCCATCTTCCAAGGGCTTTTCAGTAATTAGCTCATAAACAGGTATAACATGCACTTCCCTAAGTATAGTTTGTAAGTCACTACAGATGCACTCATACCAATCAGTAAAACATGGGGAGCTATAACTTTTAACAGCTGGTACACTAAGATCCATTTGTTATATTTTACACCTATACAGGAATTGATGTATGTTGCCAATTCCCTTGGGATATGTGAAGACCTTGGGGACAGACATAATATTTAGAATCATGAGACACATCACAAGCTTCTTTGATCTAAGATAAAAAGAAGCATAAAATAAACCTACTTTTTTAATGAAAATTTTCATGTCACCACCAAATGCTTTGACTTCTTTCACTGTGCGCAAAATGCTGTGGTTCAGAAGTAAAATTTTAAAGATAACTCTCACATTAAAGTCTGTGATGTTTACATTACTATTCATGCATAATGTACAATCATTTTTTTTTCAATTACTCTTTGACAAAATCCTGCCAAATGCAATAGATATGAATTGTGCATGGTGAATAAAATTTACCTTTGGTTGCACAGCAGTAACTCATTGATTTGGCAGAGTGTGTTTTCACAGTGAAGGAATCACTATCAGTGCTGATTTATGCTTTCAGTATGTCTGAATGTGTTTGTGTTCATATATGTATAGATCACACAATTCTTGTCTAGCTCCAGATAATTTGCAATTTCTCTGAGATGGCAGACATTAGAAAGTAAAAGGTGTGTATTTTCCCAGCAGAAATCAAAACAGAAAAATAGCACAATTTAGATAACCTTTCTGTCAGGCTCCCTCACCAGCGGAATTCCCATTTAAACATCTTTCCCAGAGCTGCGTCTCCTCCCTCCCTGTGCTTTACTCTTTCTACACCAACGAGTGTAAATAGGAGGTGCTGTGAAAGGTAAAACCAAAATGTTTTGATGCTGGGGGCTTTGATCCTTCCTGCTCTTTTAGGATCCCTGTATCTGGAGCCCTCAATCAAGTTCTGAGAAAATTCTGGGAGGAAGGATGAGAGTTTTCATTCCTTTTTTTTGTTTTTCCCACAGAAGGGCGTATTCACATTCCTAAGGAAGGCTTTGAAAGAGATCCAAGGAGGCGATCACATGCATGTGCAACTATTTTTTCACCAGGCAAGAATATATGGAATGTGGATGGAGTTTCAGCATAGCTCTGCAAAGGTAAGTATCAATTGAAACTGGGTAGGCAAATTCCATTAAGTTCTAGGTAAATTAATGTACATATAGCTGTTGGATTACTAACTTAGTATAACTGAATGCAGGAAAACCTGTCTGCATTTGGTTCTTAATATAAAGCTTAATTAGAAGGAAGATCTTTAAGGGTGAAGAGTGTCACTGAGCAGCACAGACTTCACAGTACCTTGAGAACATGATTCCACCAAGTACAGGATTTCTGAAATGAAAAATAAGTGTTAGTCATGCTTCTCTTGTACAAATAGTAATATCTATAAACTTTCTATCTATAGGTTAATCCTAAGAAGGAATAAATATTTTTCAAAGTCTAGACAATATATTCTTTCTCCTCAGGTAACAAGGTGTAACTGAAGTCCATGTAACTTATTGAGTCTTCAAAATATTAATCAGTTGAAACGTATCTGATTTTCACATTCTAAGTAGCTAGAAGACACAACAGTTGGTTTTTATTATCCTCCTGTTTAAAAAATTTCAACTCATACAGGAAGACAACAAAAAAGCACCTTGTGACCTAAGTGACTACTGTGAATAATATGAGGAGACTGACCAAGTAGACTTTCAAACAGCATAGTGCTTTTGCCAGTGTTTTTCAGGCTATAGATCCATACACTCTACTATGAATAAGGGATACAACTAGAGCAGTTAGGATTGATTATTGAATGATATAAAAGCAAAACAATGATACATTTATCAGATACATTCTTTGCTGTGACCATTTTGTAGCCATTATTTACTGCTTTCATAGTTGTTTTAAGACAAATGTTCCTTAAGTTACCTTCTGTTATTTTTATTTTTTAAATTTTATTTCCATCTTTACTTTCTATGAGTGGCCTGTATGCTTGTATTTGAGGACTTATGTGGAATAGCATAATTCTTATAAAAATGTGACTAATTACTCCTCCTTACTTTAATTTTAATTTTGAAATTGAGCTTCCAAAGGGTAGAGATGGATATATGGGTAGATATAAAAAAAACCCCAAAAAACCTCAAGAGCAAAGGCTTGCCTTTTTTTATACCTCTGTCTAAAAACAAGTAAAAATACATACACTGACTAGAAAAGTAGGATTAAAGTTGTTATTTGAAGGATGTTTACTGGATGCATTTTGTAGGACTGTAAGTGAAGGATGACAAATTCATGTTTGCTTGGCTTTTCTCAGTTTTCTATGACCCTGCATTGTTGGGCTTGTTCTATCTTTATTTAAAATTTACTCCTCTGTGAGGAGCTGTGGCTTCTGTATTTCTCAGCATTACTGTACCCCATGGGTGACATTTCCTCTGATCCTTAAAATGCTGTATTTCAGATGTTATATCACACCTCTGAAGGGTAACTTGCTAAGGAAAATATAGCTGTATTTTCCTGAAGGAACTGGAGCTACATCAGGTTGAATTTCACCCTGTAGGTTATTTAAGCACAGTATGATGTTATACAAACTAAAAACAGAGGGCAAATTCCTGTCTGCTATTGAAGAGATGTCACTGAGGGGAAAAAAAAAAAAAAAAGTAAATAACTCCCATTCCCTTCCACTGATGTCTTAAAGGCAAAGATTTATTTGTGCTGAACTGGAGAATAAAATTAATTTTGAACAAGAGTGGCACGCAGATAATTTGGCTCTTGCTTTGTAGTTTAGGTATATAAAATCAACAGTTTACAGCCTCTTGGTCTGTTCTTTTTTACAGAAGGTTGGATAAGGGATTTTTTTTGTTTGCTTATTTGTTTGTTTGTTTGTTTGGTGGGTTTTTTTCCCCTAGTTTCAGCTGATTTTAGGTGACCTTTCTCTACTTTTTCATTAGGGTCAGTTATGTAAACTGTGGTACAATCTGGCTTTACATTAGGGATTCTTTGATTTTTTTTTTAATTTACGGAAATTTTGTAAAGTCTATGAGCCATCTAGGTCTGTCTATCATTCTTTTTATCTGCACTCTTTCCAGTGCTCAAGATCTTTTACATTTGCCATGGTCATTTCCGTCAAATTGCAGTAAGCAAGCAAAGGATCAGTGTATGGTAATAGCACTTTAGAGACAATGTCTCTCTGCAATGTGTCTGAATGGGAGCCTGCTTCACCATGTCCAAAAATGCTAGGGGGATCAGAAGAGAAAATTGGAGAAGCACGTTTTATCCTATTTCATATACTTCAGCACCTGAACTGCTAAAAAAGCAATAGAGATCCTGAAGGGTCACATTTTCCAATGCTGAGACCTGTGGGAAGCTGCATGGGTCAGGTCCTTCCAAATTTGCATGAATGCTCATTCACTTGCCAGTGGTCTTTACCTCTTTTTGAAACACACAGCTCAATCTACAGTCTTGTTTTCTAGTACAGTTCCACTATTTCTGCTTTATCAAACCATGCTATTCCTCTCTATGTGAAGTACTATAAGCAACCTGCTTTGTTACATTTAGTTGTATTTCCTCTTATAGTGGATATATTTCTTCATGTTCAGAAAGTGAAAACTAATGAAATTCTTTAGCCTAAAAAAGTGCATCATGATGGAAAGGTGTAAGGTGTGTTCTTTTTATTTCCATAGAGTTCTCTAAAAATTGAATACAACTAAAGTTAAATAAAAGAAGGAATCCAAGAATCTGAGTCTGTGCTTTGTAAGCAACAATGATTCAGAGAATCAGAATCATAGAATAGTTAGGGTTGGAAAGGACCTTAAGATCATCTAGTTCCAATCCCCCTGCCGTGGGCAGGGACACCTCACACTAAACCATGTCACCCAAGGCTCTGTCCAACCTGGCCTTGAACACTGTCAGGGATGGAGCATTCACAGCTTCCTTGGGCAACCCATTCCAGTGCCTCACCACCCTAACAGTAAAGAACTTCTTCCTTATATCCAATCTAAACTTCCCCTGTTTAAGTTTTAACCTGTCACCCCTTGTCCTATCACTACAGTCCCTGATGAAGAGTCCATCCCCAGCATCCTTGTAGGCCCCCTTCAGATACTGGAAGGCTGCTATGAGGTCTCCACGCAGCCTTCTCTTCTCCAGGCTGAACAGCCCCAACTTTCTCAGGCTGTCTTCATACAGGAGATGATCCAGTCCGCTGATCATCCTGGTGGCCCTCCTCCTCTGGACTTGTTCCACCAGTTCCATGTGCTTTTTATGTTGAGGACACCAGAACTGCACACAATGCTCCAAGTGAGGTCTCACGAGAGCAGAGTAGAGGGGCAAGATCACCTCCTTCGACCTTTGATGCAGCCCAGGACATGGTTGGCTTTCTGGGCTGCGAGCGCACACTGCTGGCTCATGTTAAGTTTCTCATCGATTACAGAAGAAGTTAGCAAAAAACAGGAAGCACAGGACTTTTTCCGAGTTTGATTAACTTGTAAGTATGGTTGGAGGAACTAAAAGCTGGCTAATTGCTAGTCAGGTGTAAAATGCCTGATATGTTCTTTTTCATCTGCCAGTGTCTCTGTGGCAGAACATATTAAAATGATTTCCTTCATCTTTTCCTTAGTTAATTTTTAAGTTTTCAAATTCACTGTTATAGTTCTGCTCCCCTTTCTAAGATGGTAGGTTGTACAAGTACGTACCCTAACTACATCTCACTCTTTTAAAAGCTGTTCTTTCCCACTACAAAGCACTGTGATATACTGAATTAAAAAACCAAACACAACATTGCAAAATTTTCTCTCTTGTTTCTGTAGGTGTCTTTGGCCATCAAAATGCAATCTTCCTTCTATTCCTGTCAGGAACTATGCCGTGAGCATGTACTACCACAGAATGAATGAATGTCCTAACAAATGCTTTTAGACAATACTCTGGATCATTGTTTCACAGTAGCTTTTAAATATAGTTATAAAGTTGCACCTTCCAGTTAGCAAGAAAAGACACAATTTGTCTGATGGTGATAATACTGTTAAAAGCCTTTTAGAAACTGCAGAAAAGGTTTGAAACATTTTTTATTGTTTTTTGTTTTGAGCAGCAGCACCACATAATGCAGTGCTAAATTTGTATCTGATGAATGTTTTATTCTGGGCTTGCCCTTCCCATCTCTCAGCATTTTCCTATTTAATGTAAGGAGAAACTGATACAATACATGTTTTACATGTTCAGAATATGAATAGTAAGTGTCATATGCAAAGTTTTCAGACATCTTTTTCTGTCTCAACAAATAATCCTCTCTCTTTTTCTTCCCCTTTTATGTCTATGTTCATCATTTTAGCTTATGCATACAATTTATATTTACAACAATGAAAGCAAGTTCATTCTCAGATCATATGTTCACTTCCCCCATCAACATTTCATATAGCTGTACATTATGAAGTCTCTCCTCGTTAAGTCTTTTTTCCAATCAAACATATTCTGCTCTTGATGATTCTAGATGAGGCCTAAACAAAGTCTTGCAAAATGGGATCATTACCTTTCAAGGCTGAGATTTTAAGTTAATTCACAACCTGCAAGAACATGCAATGCCCACAGATAGGCAAACAGATAAAGAGAAGGTTGGGCAGATGGGTGGACTAAAGATATTAAAAATACATTATTATGGGAAAAGGAATAGGAAAGACAGGCTCCCCTCCAAAACCAAACCAAACCAAAACTTGCAAACCCAAACCCAACCAAACCAAACCAAACCACAACCAGCCAAACCAAACACTTCCAGCGTAAATCAAAGGCAGCTCCAAGTTAATGCTGCTCCACTGACAGCCACTCAAAACAGCTGAGGATCTGGGTCTGTGACTATCAACCCTATATATAGAGATATCTCATAACACTACCTGTATTGAAACACATTGAATATTTAGTCAGTTTAGCTTACTTTGATCCTTGACAGTGAAAGACATATTGTGTAGCATGATCCAGAACACCAGCAGTGACATCCTCAGCAGCTGGCTACTTTCTGTTCTGCTGATTTACAACAGGATATATCTATGCCATATAGTGACATGCTATATGAAAGACATTTCAGTTAACTTCATGCAAACACTGCTGCACATAGCCAGGTTAAGATACTGTGTTAGGGATGTGGAAATGTATAGCTTTGCTCCAGGTTCTCTTTCCTTCTCTTTGACTAAGTATGTAGGGTGCAACATCACACCAGTGGAGCCCCCAGTATTATAATGTCATAGTTGCAATCCCTCTCACAATAGAGATTTTTTTTTTTTTTCTCGGTGAAACATCTTTAAAAGGACAAAAATATTTCCTCCTGTTTCTCTTTAAATGCCTTGGGGTTTAAGCACTGTTGTAGAACAGCTAGGGTTTCATTTTCAGGGAGAAAGGCCTTGAGTGAGGAACTCCAAGTTATTATATAAGCACTTTGATGCATGTGCCAGCAAAACCAGTACTATCTGAGGGAGAAAGAGGGTTTTCTCTGAATCCTGATTTCACATACATGTGATAGGAAGTGTTGGAGTATGCCAAATAGACTGAGAAGTTGAAGATATAAGGTATCTAGAAGATGGAGACTTGGTCTTAATATCTTTTAAGTGGGGAGCAGTGAAGCATCAGGAATGGAACTCTTCTGTGTACGGAGAAACAACTTGGCAAATACTAATGCTAAAAGTTCTGTGCCTGTGGAGCTTAAATGCTTTGGCCTGAGCAGACCTGAGTAGGAATCACAGCTGTATTTCTGGAGATGTATCGTCTTCTTTGGGCTAGCTGCCATGCATTTAATGAGAAATTATCCACCTAGCTCAGAGCTCTGGATTACAATAGACAAGCAAGCACCTAAGAATGAAAAATTGCCATGAAAAATTGCCTAAATAAATCTGAGACTTCTGTAGAGAGCCAGCACTGATTGCTATTGATCTCAATGAGAATGGGGAAAATTAACTGAGGAACTTTTTAATATGTAGCCTATTTAATGAGAATCCTAAAACTTTAGATGATTCTTCAGAGATTTTCTAGTAATTTTAAAAAGCAATGTCTCAGCTTTGCTTTAGGAATGTGTTTTTTAGAAGGTCTATTCAAGCATGATTTCTGTTGTTCTGCAATATCAAATGCAATTAAAATGAGACAGCTTCGTTGTTCCTATAAAATATTCGGATTTCTGCATGCATTTATTTTTATACCTGCTCAATTGGTCTGCAAAAATGACTGTTTCTGCCTCACCACATTTAATTACACAGCTTTTTAAAATCTCTTTTTGAAAGTAGTCCTGATTGCCCTTCTTAAGACATTAGAAGAGATTAAACTTCATATATCAGCTTCTTTCTCTTTAAAGCTCATTAACATCTAATCAAGATTAGATATGTGGTCAGACTTGTGGGGGAGGTGTGTCAGCATGCAGTAACATGTAGAATACAGTGCAAAGTGTTCCATATTTATTCTTCCTAATTAAAATGACAGAAAGGCTATGTGGCTGCTGAAAGTAAAATCTTGATAATCTTGATAAAAACTCCAAAGAAGGCTCTTTCCATGAATCTGTCATTCATTCAGTGTTTTATTTTATTTTTATTTCAAGAATTCAATCTATCTAATAGAGGAAGAGGACAGATTTCACTGAAGTACTGATTTGAGTCAGTAGTGATTATTATTCTACAATTTTAAATAACTATGTGCTTCTGATTTGTTTTCTGTTACAGAAAGCTTTATTAAGATGTTGATACAAAGTAATCCCCGGCTGAATTATAATAGTCAAACATCCGATATTTTCCAAATTATCTTTCTGACCTAGTGAGGTTGCTGTAAAACATTTAAAAATAATGGAATTAATCTTCAAAAAAAAAAAAAAAAAATCCTTAACTTCCTGCCAGAAAAAAAATGCTGTAAATTGTACACAAAATTAGAAAATGGTCTCTAACTTTTGCGTAAAATTCCTCAAACTAGATTTTCTTCCGTTAAGTCATCCGCTGATTTCAGGAGGAGCAAGAACAAATCCTAATTTCACTACTACTCTCCTAAACCATCTTTTTCATAACCATGTAGTCAATACTTCAAAAATAAAACTTTTCTATAAATTGTAGTAGTATATAATTCTCTTTCCTATTAGAATCCATACATTTTCATTGGCAGGGGTTAACCACAAAGCCTCTCTTAAATGACTATCATCTGTAAGGAATGTGCACATAAACATTTCATTCTTCTCTGGGAGCTTTCTTTATAAACTATAATATCCTTAACCAAAAAATAGAAGCTGTCCAGCTCCTCCTTCCTTCTCTCTCTCTTCCCCCCTACCCTATCCTTCTCTCTCTCTGTCTTTCCTTTCTTAATTCTTTCACTGTTTCTGGATTTCTGTGTATTGACAGAGCTGAAATCTTGGCTCTAAAAGGAAAGTGTGAAGCTCTGTAAATCTGCAATTGTATCTTGCGGGTGAAAAAAAAAGTTGTTATGCCTGCTTTTGATCTCCTAACCTGCTTGGCAGGCACTAATAGGAAATAGTAGGGTTTGTTTGTTTGGTTGTTTTTTTTTTTTAATTTGTTTCCCATTTTTCAAGACAGCCAGTTCTGTTATCAGGAGATGACTTTTGTCATCAGGAGATCATAGAATAAAATAGAATCATAGAATCATAGAATAGTTAGGGTTGGAAAGGACCTTAAGATCATCTAGTTCCAACCCCCCTGCCATGGGCACGAACACCTCACACTAAACCATGTCACCCAAGGCTCTGTCCAACCTGATCGAACCATGGAATAGTTAGGGTTAGAAAGGACCATACTAAATCTTATGTTGATATTGACCCAAGGCTCCTCTTAAGATTAGTTTTAACATACTGAAGATCATTAAAATCAGAGAATCATCATAGAAGCATAGAATGGTTTGCATTGGAAGAGACCTTAAAGATCATCTAGTTCCAACCCTACTGTTTTGGGCAGGGATAGCTTCCACTAGACCAGGTTGCTCCAAGCCCTGTCCAACCTGGCCTTGAACAGTGCCAGGGATGGGGCAGCCGCAACTTCTTTGGACAATCAGTTATGGTGTCTCACCACCTTCACAGTAAAGAGCCTCTTCCTAAGATCTAATCTAAATCTCCTCTCTTTCAGTTTAAAGCCATTCCCCCTTGTACTATCACTATATGCCCTCGTAAAAAGTCCCTCTCCAGATTTTTTGTAGGCCTCCTTTAAGTACTTGGAAGACTGTTATAAGGTCTCCCCTGATCTTTCTCAGGCTGAACAACCCCAACTTGCAGCCTCTTTTCATAGGAGAGGTGCTGAAATTATTTCTTGATTCTTCTTCTGTACACACTGTATCACTTACAGTGATACACCTACACCTGTAAATATAATTGGAGAAACATAAAAATCTGTTGTATTCACTTGCATTTTTTCATGCAAAACAGAAACTGTGATGATTCTTCAAAGTGTTAGAATTTTTAGCTATCATTACACTGTTACCAAGGCTGTTACATAACTGATGGTATGGTTGTCTGCTGCCAAACTATATTTTATCCAATACAAATATTGAATGAACAATTCACCTGGACAGATGAATACATCAAATAAAGAGTAACTACAAATGGCTTATTAAGTAAACCATCATAAAACTCGGATTCCTGTTATTGCATATAAATATACCATAGAGTAAATGATATTTAACTTATGCAAAAATAAATAAAAACTAGAGTAATCTCAGCAATGATTTTCTGTGAGCCATACTGCCTACAGATTTTCCTAACTGCTGATGCTAATCCTTGTAAAGAATTCAGTTTAAGAATATTTATTCCATTTTGGTTTGTATAACCTGTGTTGAAAATGGAGTAAAATAATTCTCCTATCACCTCTGCTCCACATAAACATAATCTGATATTTCTTGAAATAGTAGGGTAGTATTCTGTGTAATTTAAGAAATGAAATTGGGATTTAAGGCATGAGTTTTACATAATTCTCTGAGTCCTTTTAATTTCTTTAACACTGGCAGAAAACAAGCTTAGTGCAGATAAAAACATTTTGAGACAGGAAATACAGACATAGATATGTTTGAACTGTATCAGAATTTAAAGCATCTATGCACTTGCTGCATTTTGAGTTTTTCCTCACTTGGAAGTCCTCTAGCTGAAGTTGCCAGTGCAGGCTTAAAACTGGTTTGAAAAAGATTCCAGGTAAATGTAGATAAGATACGAGTCTAAAGAGGTGCATCTTTAGTGGATAAGTGGAATAAGATGCTTTATTTAAATAAATTTTAGTAATGATCTATTCCATAATTTCTCTCTGAATAGCAGAAATGTATTAGGTGAAATCAGATCTGTTGCTGTAACCTTGTAAGTGCTTTATTTGAAAATACTGAAGACAATTATTAAAGACGCATTGGAACACACCTATAAAGATAAGGGTTTGATTTCCACCAGTGTCTCCAAATAAATGTGGAGGAGCAAAAGCAAAATCAGGCCAAATAGTGAAATCCATACTCTGCATAATAAGTTACCAGACACTCTATATTAGCTAAGGCAGTCAGATTCCAGAACTATTAACAAACGGTGGCATTAATCTTTTAATGAAAAAAGTTTTTATTCTCAGCATCTTTTTGCATATGTTCATCTTAATGTCAGGTAACATCAACACAGCAACTCTGATTTAGACTCAGCCTTAGAGTTTTATAATTTATCATCAGCTCCTTTGAAATTTTTCCAGATTATAGGAGGAAAGACAGCAAAATTCAGCTGAACTCTGGGTCAGCAATTGTGGCATACAAATGTCTCAGTTTTACAAAGATGCTCTAGAAAAGATTTCTCATATTCTTATAACAAGACCATACACCATGGCAATTTGGCTTCCGCCAAAAAAGTATAAAAGACAATTTTACTTGAAATAACCAGAATCTGAGGTACAATATAGTGCCTCTGTCTCTATGGTTCAGTATAATAGTGCCTCTCTCTCCTTCAGTCCTCATCTCTAAGAAATGAGGGCTCTTTTGAAATGAAGCAATGATCAGATATTGATTACAGAAATAGATACGCCATTCTAAGACACTACCTGTGTTGCTGTTCTTTGTTATTGCCAGTCTGCTAGAAAGCTGAAAAGCTCACATAATCATCTCACATAATCTTCCACACAAAGGCACCTGAGTTAGTTTAAGTATTGTTCTATGTAGGATAAGCTAACTGGGCTGGCTTTGAAAAGAAATAAAACGACAAATAAAATTATTACAGATTGAAGACTTCTGATATTTTTTCTTTTCTATCCTTCTTCTATTCTACTGTATTATTTAAGAGAATCAAGCTGTTTTTCAATCTGAATAACAGTTGCATGGGTATTATTTAATGAAATTATAACATGAACAGTGTTTTTACAAGATCAAAATATAACTTAGAAGAGCTTAGTAATGTAACTGTCAAGTAATTTCTTTTTAAACATTTGAAATTTTTTGGATTTTGTTAATACTCTGTTCTATTCCTTTTCACCATTAAGATCCAGCAAGCATCAGAATATTAATTAAATTATTCACATTCATACTTATGGAATTGCAATGCATTAAATGATAGGAATGATAATTTCTTTCTGAAAATTGTGGACAACAGAAGTAAGAAATAATAGAAAGCACCTAACACAATGTCAAATCAAATCATTAAGAGAAAACAATCCTCAAACCATATACTTTTATCAACCAGAGAGACTATTTTAGCAACTCTTAGAAGTTAACTTGAGTCCATTTTCTATGACATTTACAACTATATGGTAGATGGGTTATTTGGAACAAGAGCAGTAAGCCTCAAATCAAAGGTTTACAAATGAAATATCAAAATAATATACCATATGCATCTGTTTTGTTTCATTTAAAACCTGGAGTATGTGCATCTAGTGGACTCTGTTTTTCTAGGAGACGTTACTTATGATGTGGTAATATCTTAGCATTGGTGGGCTATAATTTATAAAATTGACTGCCTAAGGGTATCCTAAACAGTATAGAATGTTTCTTATATTGTCATTGATATCTGATTAATCATCATTTTCTACCATCTGTGCTTTTGCCAGGATTTACCCAATAAACAAAGAAAAATACAATAATGATCAGTTTTTAAATTCAAGCACCCTAATCAATAAGAGTTTGCAGAACTGAGCATTTAATTTAATAAAATTCTGGAATTGAAATGGCTAACAATTAATTTCACTTTGAGAAATCTTGATTAAAGCTCCTTAATAAATGTACATGAAAGCTGAACAGCTTTCACTGAACAATTATTTTGCTTTGGTTGTTAGTTTGGGTAAGTGTTGAAGGTGGCTTATAAACATAGGACAAGACTATGGTGCATTTTCTACAGGTGATATTTACTACAGGACCATGAAAATGTTCACTGCGCTTCAGGAGTGTGAGGATCCCAGGAAATGTGATATATAAGCAAGAATGTATGATCAGTAAGCATGATCTGCAAGCTTTCTTCCTGGGAGCAAATGAAGCCTAGAAGACTGCCCACATGTGCAATCTGCAGTCTCAAAAAGATGAAAATGAATTAATAACACACTTTCACTCATTCATTTAACTTACTACCTGGTCTTTTGTTCACTAATTTTAGAAAATAGGGTAATATGTCTAGTTGTTACTAGCTAAAAAACTGAATGAATTTTTGCCTATCAAAGTAGTCTCTAACATAACCTCCTTTACCCTGTGCTATTTAACAATGCAAGATATGATTGCATCCCTTTATCATAGATATATTTCTAACTTTTAGGTGTATTGTATTTATTTTTAATTTGTATATTTTATTTTTAAACCTTATAACGTGTAAAAATGTTCAAGCAGATTTGTTGAATGTTGATTTTTTTTTAGCAGATAGTAGTAGATAATAAAAGGCTATCACTTTGAGCAGGTTGACAGTAAAAATGTATATATTTTGCCTTTTTTTTACATGCTTGCAAATAATTCTTAATGACCCTACTACATACTCTCATACTTTATCAGAATTATACCCCATGTATCAGTAAGTAATGTGACAAGGGAACTTCTTTATGCTTGATATAAATCAATGATTGCTGCCTTAATTTAAAAGCTGAGTGATGATAAGATGCTGTGACTCTATAAATTTGAGCTTCTAATATTATGCAGAAGAACATAAAACCTGTTTGTGCATTATAATGTAGCAATAATGTATCCCTTCCTAATCACTAGGATACCTATCTTTTCTAGCTTGCCTATAGCATGCATAATAAAAAGTTTGTAAAATGTGGAGAAATTCTAATTTTCATATACCTGCATTATGAATCCCTGCAGCTATTAAAAAAAATACTAAAAACATTAAACTATGAGGATAAAATACAATTTACAGAGTACATTTTGTTATTATTGCCTTTGAAGATAGCATCAGTTGTCTACACAGCCTCATAAAATGTTTTAAGTTTTCTAAGATACACCTTAATATACTTATCTTTCATTTCTTAAAAAAAAAGATAAAACAACAACAACACTCTGAATTATAAACAAACAAAAGCAAGAAACAACTTACTGCTTGCCTAAGTTGACCTCAGGTTTAAGAATCAAGGATTGCTTTTCCTTTGCTCTGACATTAGCTAAACTAAATCCTAAAGCATATTCTTAGATGGTGTGAAGTTGGCCTAATTGTATTCATGTGAAGTGACACTGATTTGCACTAGCTGCAGATCAGGGCCTTTACAGGACTAACCACCTGCCCATGTTTCAGAATTAACTGCAGATAAGACTGTTTGTTTTGCAACTATTTAGTAGAGGATTGGCTACTGATTAGTTCTTTTTGACATTGTCTATTTAACCTTGTAGAGATATCTCAGTGGGAGAAGAAATGTGAATGAAGAAGGTGGAAACAGGATGATAAGGAAGCTGTGATATTTTCTAGTGCAAAAAATTAGTCATTTAATATACATTCAATGTGAACTTTGTGATCTGTGGGAGATGTAGGGATGTTTCTTTTAGCTTTTCGTAAATATAGTCCCCTCAAGCTTATAGATCAGCTGGAAAAGAAAGGGTACAGATTACTGTAATGTATTTAAGACAAGAGTGAGAGGGACGGGGTAGTTTTTCCTATATTGGAATCGCTTCACAAAGAATATTTTTGAGGGGTTTCTTCAGTATAAATCATGTCATTCTAGTTCAAAGCAACAAATTCAAACAAATTTGCAAAATATACAAACCAGTAAGTTCACGATGCTAATTTAGATATGGTTGTTTATATTCTCACTCCATTTCGCTATGTGTGAAATGTTGAAAGCAATTGTAGAGACCACAAGCATTTTGGTCCTGGCTTTAAGTAAAAGAAACAGTGTAAAAAGAGAGTTATTGCCTAACTTAACAAAAGCTTTTGCAATACTCACATTTTCTTTTGAACAGAAATTTCGTAGACTGAAAAAAAACATTGTTCACTGGTGGAATACAAAGATAAAATCTTTTTTTGTTGTTTTTTTTTGTTTGTTTGTTTGTTTGTTTTGTATTGGGTTTTGGTGGGTTTTTTTGGTTTTTTTTTTTAGCAATACAAGACAGTAATGAACCTCATAAATAGGCTTACAGCTAGTGTTTACAAAATCTGCTAATGATCTCACTAATGAAAGCTAGATTAGGGCATCAGGATTATGTCCACAGCAGCCATTTTACAAGGAGTCACTGATAGAGGGACTTTTAGTTTAGGATCTGCTGTTCTTCAATTAGAAGAACATGTATTATGAGGAATGATTCTTTCAGTGGGCACGTTTACATGTACTTTTTTTTAAAAAAATTCTGAGAATCTTCTTTACACATGAACACTTCAATTATCAAAAAAATATTCTGATGATTTCAAGCTTAAATACATAAAACTCTTAAAAGAATACAGAATACCTAGTTTCCGTTGGTCTGTGATTCTAAAAATGTCAAGTGTATTTGTATGACTTAGTACTCTTCCACCTTTAAACACTGTTTTTGACCTATAGCAAATCAAGTATTAGACTGATGGCATAGATGAATAATCCCTTATTTTTAGTGCAGTAGCAGGGCTGAACAAATGACTCAGGTGAAATGTTCAGATCAGATATTTGTATCATCCTACTAACAGGGAAGAGATTAAAAAGTATTTTACAGCAAGTTTATTTAGAAACGACAGGGCCCAGTTATGATACTGATCAAGACTTGATGTCCGGCTGGAGGCCGGTAATGAGTGGTGTCCCTCAGGGATCGGTGTTGGGACCGGTCTTGTTCAACATCTTTGTCGGTGACATGGACAGTGGGATTGAGTGCGCCCTCAGCAAGTTTGCCGATGACACCAAGCTGTGTGGTTCAGTTGATACGCCAGAGGGAAGGGATGCCATCCAGAGGGACCTCGACACGCTTGTGAGGTGGGCTGATGCCAACCTGATGAAGTTTAACCATGCCAAGTGCAAGGTCCTACACCTGGGTCAGAGCAATCCCAGGCACAGCTACAGGTTGGGCAGAGAAGAGATTCAGAGCAGCCCTGCAGAGAAGGACTTGGGGGTGTTTGTCGATGAGAAACTGAACATGAGCTGGCTTCAGTGTGCGCTTGCAGCCGAGAAAGCCAACTGTATCCTGGGCTGCATCAAAAGGAGCATGACCAGCAGGTCGAAGGTGATCCTGCCCCTCTACTCTGCTCTCGTGAGACCTCACTTGGAGTATTGTGTGCAGTTCTGGTGTCCTCAACATAAAAAGCACATGGAACTGGTGGAACAAGTCCAGATGAGGGCCACGAGGATGATCAGGGGACTGGAGCACCTCCCATATGAAAACAGGCTGAGCAAGTTGGGGCTGTTCAGCCTGGGGAAGAGAAGGCTGCGTGGAGACCTCATAGCAGCCTTCCAGTATCTGAAGGGGGCCTACAAGGATGCTGGGGATGGACTATTCATCAGGGACTGTAGTGACAGGACAAGGGGTAACAGGTTAAAACTTAAACAGGGCAAGTTTAGATTGGATCTAAGGAAGAAATTCTTTACTGAGAGGGTGGTGAGGCACTGGAATGGGTTGCCCAAGGAAGCTGTGAATGCTCCATCCTTGGCGGTGTTCAAGGCCAGGTTGGATGAGGCCTTGGGTGACATGGTTTAGTGTGAGGTGTCCCTGCCCACGGCAGGGGGATTGGAACTAGATGATCTTAAGGTCCTTTCCAACTCTAACTATTCTATTATTCTATGATTCTTTGACAGTGAAAAATTTTCAGCTAATTACAGTTAAGTTCAGGTACAGAACAGCTAACCTCTATTAGATTTTATTGCTCACCTCTTGGGCTGTTTAAAATGCACACAAACTTTCCATTTTCCTCTGCCCTCCAGGATAAGTATTTGCAGCATTCATCCTTGATGAATAGTATATGCAATCAAGGACTTTGACCTATGAACTTCCGCCACCATGGTTCTGCTGTGAAAGGAATGCACCTTCGCACAGTAGTTATAAGGCCATTATTTTGAGGATGTCAGGCACACCGAAATGAAGAAAGCAAGTTCCCAAGCAGAGGGAAAGATGCCTTGTGCTCTGACTCTGCTCCCATCTCAGAATTATCCTTCAGTTTAATGGGAACACAAAAAAATCTTGAGGCCCTGATTCTGATTTCATGTAATTGAAGACCAAACTCTGGAGCTCAGTTTAAGAAAAGACTTTGACATTTCATGTTGCAGAGACTTAACCTTGTTAGAAGCAGGGAAATGACTGTATATATATATGTCTAATATTAATGATATTAACTCTAAGCCAAAATTTATTAATTAAACCATAAACTAATCAATATTAGACTGTTAGGTTTGAAAGAATTCACAGCCTGAAATTTAATTTAAAGATAGAAACAGCAGGTTTTCAAGCTTTCCTCCATTATCCAAAATCCTTGGATAATAAATGATTCTTTGAATTTTTGTTTTTATGTTACTGCCAAAAAAATGACATCTCTGATATAGGTAAACCCATAAACCAGCTAAACTCATCAATTTACCCTGAATGATTGACAAGCTGGTCATCCCTTAGAAAAGTTTTGGATTTTGAATATTTAAAAAAAATTAAATAAGTAATATAAAGGTGCCAGGATTTTTTATCTCTGAATCCCTTCCTTTGCCTATCCATTGATTTTCATGCATGAAAGTAAATAAACATTAGTCATTAGTTTTTTCTTTTTTTGTTACAGTTACTCATTACACATTCCTCATATATTTTTACTAATGATAAAATAAACATATGTTTTTAGAACAGATTTCCCATTCACCAGTTTATCATCCTTCAGGGACTAGAATTTTAGACTCATACCATATTCAAAAGCAAATATTTATTTTAGTCTTCCATGCTTTTTTATTTTTCAAAATGTTGTGACAAGCTTTGGGTAACAAGGTGGTTTTTAAAAAGGAATTATGAATGTAAAAACTATGCATACAGAAGGAGGTAAGTTTAAACCTGCAGAAGACAAAGGTAATGGAATTAGGAAGAATTCATCTGGGACACAAAAATCATTTACATTGATAAATGGAAAGGAAATAACTTCCGGGTGTGTTCTTGAGGTACATTTCCTATGTTAACTTTCTGAGAATATCTGGGGATACAGTGCTATAAATATGGCTAGCAGGGTCCTAGAAAGCAAATATATATATAGTATGTATATAATATAATATATATAATAAATATATGAATAAATAAATAAAATAAATATATAAATAAATATATAAATATATATATAATATAATCTTCACAAATTTGCCTTGGTTTTATCTTATGATCCCAGTCACACGGCATTTCTTGTCTTACATTAATTCAAAATTTGAGCCAAACTTGAAGACAGTTTGCTCGTCTCCCTCACTGTTAAAGAGCCCACAATGAGTTTGCATGGAAAGTTGAAGAAGGAACATTACAGAAACAGCTAAAAGAAGTGATGATCCAGAGGGGATCAGGGAAAGATTCACGTGAAGTTTGTTTCTCATTGAAGAACAACAAAATACCACAAAATGTAAGTTTTTGAACTTGTAAATGCCTGTGTTCTTTTCTTGGATACTAGACCCAAAGCAAGCTACCGGTATAGGCAAGTATGTGCGTGTTCCTAACAAACACTTTACATAAGAAAATGAAATGCTAGATAATGTACACTAAAAAGCTGAAGAAGATTGAAAGTGAAATGAAAATCTGCAAATTCCAACAGTAAATATATTTTGGAGAGTTTACACACTTTAATAGTGTATCTGTATATTCTTCCTCCCAACTTTATTAGGTGCCTATAGATCTCTATGTATCTTAAAGACTCACAAACACAAACCTTAATTTATGCTCAGTGTTAAACATTGCTTTCTTAAAATAATCCCAAACATTTTCTGAGGGATTCCTTTGCACTGAGAATGTACCAATACATAATTTTACAGGATGACTCATTGATTTATCTTCCTGTATTTCATTTTATTTCTTGTGTGGAATTTGAACAGCAATTAGCCTCTGAGGTTTCTGACAGTTCTCTCTTTCAAGTTTTCCTTTTGAGGATTCACTTCAACTTTAGTTGGGTTTAATGTATTTCTTTGTGAAGCTCTTAAGATGCAAATATGAAGGGAATATTTAACATTATCATAGTATGTCCTGTCTGCTTTCTTTCAGTAAATCCAATCCAAACATGTATGGGAAAATAGTCTCAACATCATCAGTGATAAACAGTGAAACAGACTTATTTGGATTGATAGGTATTTGTTAAAAATGAAGCATTCAAGCATCCACATATACTTACGCATGGCTACATGCACACTCACAGCCAACAATTACAGGTTAGGCTGCTGAAGCCACTGCAAGATGTTTTTAGTTATTTCAGTGTGTGTTACAGTGGAGATGTGGTTAAATGGTAAGTCATATCTTTTTCTTAAAATTGTAGCTTTTCAAATCTACTGAATGCTCACAGTTTTGATTAACTTCAATCTGTATATTCAGAATATCATGCCAAATATTCATCCATGCTGAGGTGACAATGCTTAAGTTTCTTTAAAATGTTTACTAGAAAAACATTACAGTGGAACCTTTTTAGTACACATATCCCTGGATTCAAGTTGATCACATAACCCTGGATAGAAGTGTGCCTTTTTTGATCAGAAAGGGTGATGAGGCATGGGAACTCATAATAATAGTGCATTACAGCAAATGGGAACATGTCCTAGAGGAGAGGATGGCTGCCCAAGGCAACCAAACTGCTGTTCCCAGATCCACTATAACAGCACATCAATTAAATGTTTCAGAAGACACACTTCTTAATAAAAGACTCTGTTTTTCTGCTAGACAAGAGGAATCAGTTTCAACTGCTCACACACCTCTAAGTGCTTCCTATGGACCTGTGCCCAACACATAACTTTATTTCTGATACCTCCAAGTGTTCAACACCACTAGAAATAGAAAATATTTATAAGAATGGATATATTGGCAGTCGCTGTTGGGTCAGAGGATATAATCAGATGGAAATGTACATTTCCTTCCTGATTAGGGACTCTATATTTAGATTATGTACTCAGCCCCTTTATTCTATCTTTGGAAAAACAGAGGACATCATCATTTTGATATACTAAGGGTCACAACTCATATGGATTACAGCAATGTGGATATCCATAGGTCTGAACATACAAACTTATAAGATACATCATGAAACGTAACAATCTCTGCTGAGTCAATGCAATATCTGCAGCAGAAAGAAAACAGAAATAATGATTAGTAATAAAGTGGTAAAAACTGAAGATGTGCTTTACTCTTTACGTAAATGCATTGTCACAATCTAATTCTAAGAGGTTGGCAAGACGAAATATTTCAGAATTGCTGCAATAAATGCCCTGAAGCTTGCAGCTTCATGTGTCTGACATACATCATTAGTGTGACATACATCATTAGTGTGAGTGGGTACTACTACATCACAATTAAGGAATTGTGCCAGGAAAGCAGGCATCTGGGTCTGATGTTGCCAGGGAAAGAAGATTGTCTGCTTAGATGTAGTATACTTAACGTTGCAAGACAAAGTTGTTCATGATCTTGCAGATTGGAGGCCATCTGGAAAAGGCTTGTGAGTGAACAGATAATTGATCAAGTTGAGAAATATTTCCACTTAATGGAAGCCATCGCCCTTTGCAATGAAATCTAGTTCCATCACAGGTGGGAACAAAAATAAAAGTACACTGAAAAGTGAAGGTGGAAATGTTGAGCCAAAGACATTTGCTGGGGAATGGAGAACTGAAATCCTGGCAACTGAGCCATCAGCTTCAGCAGGCATGGACTGCATAGGCAGGCATCATTTTTCATAAAATTACAAGCAGCGTTGAGTTTATAAGGTGCTTTGAAGCAAACAGCTGCTTTATTTTAAGAAATTTTTTTTTTTTGTCTACCTACCCCTTGGTGACACATTCCCACTTCCTAAGCAAAGGGAGTAGAAATAAACACTGAGCCAACTCTAAAAACAAAATGTGTGGTTTCCTGTGAAGAGAGAACTCTGGCAGCAACAAAATGACTGTAGTCTACAGCAGTGTCCTGGAAAGCCTGTCTGTCTGTTGCTGGTGCTGCTCCTTAGACAGGCAATGGCGTGGCATGGTGCCCTGCTTTGGGCAGTTAAGAGGTGATGGCAGAAACTGTTGCTTCTAGAAGGAATCATAAACATCAGCTGCTGCAGTGGGTAGCTGAGCTATTCTACTATTTTTTACTATTTTCTTCTCTCAGTTGCTGCTTCTCACTTCTCATCTTCCAACACAGAAATGACTCAATGGTAGCAAGTCCTTGGCACTGTGGCAATAAAATTCAGATTTGTTCTTCCTTTTCAGAAATCTTTGCACCATTTCTGAGTTAGTGCCTTGCAGTGATTAGCACCTAAGTGCTTTTGTGTGATGCATCCTTTAGTTATACTTTCAACTAAGATTTGAGATTGAGAAATGCACTGAGATGTGATATTGCAACCATTTCATTTTGCAGGAAAGCAGCTGGGAAACTGAAATATCTTAATAGGCCACAGTGCCTTTGTTGAATATGTTAGATCACATAAGCTGGACTGAAAAAAAGCCCAAATAAATTACATATTTGGCAAAGCAAAAGCACTTGATGTAAGCATAACTTTTTCTTATATACTGAAAGTTTGGCATTTTAAAATTGATATATTTGGAAGTTTCATTTGAGTAGTTTTTCTGTTAATTAAATTAAATTTTAATCTAGCCCCATATTTAAATACCAAAGGGATATTTAAATATGGGTTTAGATTAAAAGAAAGGATTGATTGTGCCACAGAATTTTTTTTTATTTTGAATATTTTATATATCCAGAAGTCCTGGATGCTATTGATTTTCATGCTACTTTCAGCTTTTAATGTGATTGTACAAAAACAAATGCAAGAGCAATAAAATGCACAAATTTCATTGAAAGTTTCCTACTTAAGTCTGGTGTTTCAAGGGAAGTTAAAAAAGTTTTCAGTGAGGGATAATATAAAGGACCTCATATCTAGTACATAAAACCTTTAAGGAATTGTCTCTTTTTTAAAATGTCAGGGTTTGGTTAAATATAAAGAAAATGTGCTCTGGGATCTGCCCTATTTCACACCGAGTGCAGTAATGGAACATGTGCTTTTCTTATTTATTATAAGCAGGAAACCCAACAGATAATTTCAGACACAGAGCAATGCCTATAGTTTTTGACATTTTCAGTACCATGCTTCAATGTTTATGATGTTTTCCTGAGGGAATATTTATCTTAGAAAACACCACAGAAAATCGCAGGGCTCAAAAATCAAAGTAAAAGACATGGATATGAAAAACTACAGGCATATTGGTATATAAGAAAAAGCAACTAAAAGTAGGTGAAGTAAAAGGAGCATTTCATTGCTAATTAAAAAACTTCCACATTTAAAGGCCATGTAATGGAATCTCTACTGATGAGGAAATGCGTATGTATGAACAGATGCAAAGAAAGTAATTATATGTCTTGTCATATTTAATCCAATTAAGAGTCATGATGACTTTAAGGTATGTGTTTAGAAAGAAATATGGGGAAAAAACCCAACCCTGAAGTATGTATTCTGACCAATGCATTAGATTCAGGACAAACAGAAGCTTTTCTGTGGCCCCTGTGTGAATTTTTTCTCAAATACAGTGCAGACCTAAACTCTGTTCTTCTTTGTGCAAAAATAACTTACAAAAAGAAAGCTTCCAAAATAAAAATTAACACAGAACAAGCAAGATATAGTATAATGTTTCTATAAAGGAGAAACTATGTTATAAAAGACTATCTCCTGTAAAAAAAAAAAAAAAGAGGATGTTGTTCACTGATCTGTACAGACAGATGTATGAGTAAATATGAGTGCTAGCATTTTAATCATTTTCTTTTATAGTGATAACATTTTTTACTTCATTAATGTAATCAATATCTATGGTGCAGTGCTAACAGAGAAAGCAGGAGGAAAAAAGTAATGATTGAGTGGCTGATGGCTCTTTTACACTCACTGTACTTCTCTGTAGGTATAGAAGATTGGCCATCTGAGTTTAATTATATTGCAGAGCCAGGGCAAAATGCATGTATCTTAGGAGATTATCAAGATTAATGACTAACAATGTAAAAGTGCAAGATTTTTGTGGATGTTTTGCTTGTTTGGTTGGTACTTTTTCTCCCAATTGTATATTTAATTGATTTACAAATTATTTTATCTGGGATAGCCAAACATTCTCAAAGGACAAAATTAAAATTCAAAGTTCAGTTTGCTTAGAAAGGCCTCCATCTTGGATTGGAGAAAGAGGTGACCCTTAAGAAATATTTTCTCTTACTCAGTTATACCTTCATCATCTTTCTAGCAATGCATATTTTATTCATGTTAATACTGCCTTTGACATCTGCTATATAAATGCATAGCACCCTTTCCTAAGAAGTAGACAGCCAGTTGTGAAGGGTACTACAGAAAGGTCAGAACAGAATTAAAGTTCTGGTATTTTGCCGTTAGCTTGGTACAGAGCCAAATATTTTGTAAAACTACTTCTTTCCACTGAAACTGGATGTGGTCCCTGTACGAGAGGTCTGAATAGGCCTTATCTTCCTGGCAACTCATCCTTTCCATAATTTTTCCAGAGAGTAGTGGCCATTATGGTAAAGGACAAATATGTCTGTGGGACAAATGCATTGTGCTGTGGGAGCTCAGGAACCTGGTTTGTGTCCCAGTGCCAACACAAGTGGCAAGTTTTGTAGCACATCATAATTCCTTCATGCCTTAACATCCCTCTCTGGTATGCTAAGGTGCATAAAAGCACACCTTGCTTCCAAGCAAAGCTTGGAGTTTACCTTTAGGATTAGTGACAACTGTGGGGTGACCTAGTAATAGCTCAGCAGAGTTTAGATATGTACATATGTGCTGGGGATTTGTGTGTGTGCATTTGTCTACATGTATGTGTGCATGTCTGTTTGCATGTACAGATGCAGGGAACTTTCAGAGACTTAGGTACAAGGTAACCATACAGTAAGGCACCAGATTCCTCTTTCAGTCGCTAACTACCTTTGGATTCAGTTCACATGTGTGCTTACTGCCATGCAACACTAGGTAGACAGTCCTTATTTCTCTAACAGGGTCAAAGTGATTTTTATTATGGAAAATAAAATGTTAAAGAAAAGTCAAGCTTGCTTTTCCACAACCAACAAGAAATTAATTTCTCTTGCTAAGGAATATAATATCTTGATAGTGGAAAATTGAAGAATATTTAGGGCCTCCTTAATGAAAAAATTAATTGCCTGATAACATTTTTGTGTAGTTGCAGTGAATGAGTACAAAATGTACCATTTCAATATTTATCTAACTGCCTTCTGACTTGCACATAATAAAACCTGACCACAGTTATGAAAACCAAAATAAATAAAAAAGTGAGTTAATTTAAAGGGAAAATCCAATAGATTTCTGATAACTTTTTTACTAAATACAGAATCCTTTCCTCTAAGTATGGGATTTTTAGTTAATAATGGAGTTATGTGAAAGCGTAGATATATATCTGTCAGTTATGCGCTACACTGTATCATGTGTCTGACATATGCTATGAAGATGAAATGTGTTATTCTTTGTAAGAATTCAGTACAACAGTATTATGCACTATATTGGATGTATAGTATAGCTGTGTTCTATAACACTATGTTAAGAGAGCAATAAGAAAAGTAAAGTCCTATTGCAAACACCCCTTACTGAGCTCTATTACCAGCATGCTAGCTAGTAACACGTCAACAAGGGCAATGTATCTGAATAATGCCACCATCTCAGCATGATAAAGTACAGTTTGGATGTTCATAAAGCTTTACGAAATACTAGATATGAATAAAAACCTGCATTTGAACTTCACAAGCAATGAAGGTCCTTTGTGACCTATCTCAGCTAAATCCATTTCTTTACAATCTGTGACTCTCAGGAAAATTTTGCTTATAAGGATTCCCTACATGCCTACAAAATCAAAGTAGGTAAAAGTGTTAGATGCTGTGAATGAATGCTTCTTTTGGATTTTTTAGTATTTTAACATCCAATTTGCAAACCCGGACAAATGCATTTTGTAGGGGCAGTTGCCCCTATGGGAACAGTTAGATTAAAGATACAGGTAGCTAATAAAACAACAAAGGTATTTTTAGTCATGCCACAGCACTGGTTAGATGTTCATGAGGTCCTTAAGTGTTATACCCATGTGCTCTTGAGCAGACAGTAACTCTGAGGTCATTGGCTGTCTGTCTGCAACATTTCACTTGTCACCTTATTCCCAAGATTACTGATGATACCTGGGCTTTCATTAGTGTTTAGGTGTGCTGGATTTACAGTGCACTCTCCAAGGCTTCTGTTAGTTGAGAGAAGACATCCAGATTTTCTAAGAGACTTTAACCACGATTACCATTTATTTTAAATAGCACAGAAAATAGATGTAGCCAAAATAATATACATATTCTATACGGTTTTGTCTGTCAGGAAATTGGTCAGCTTTCAGGAAGTGAGTCAAAGTCCTCTAGGAGTCTTTTGTGCCTGGTATACCATTTCTTCTCTACATCACAGAACCAGAGATTCTCATCTACACATTGATTACTCCTTTATTTTCCTGTCCAAACACCCACAGGGTAAAAGACTTTATTTTAGAACTCTTAGATATGCCATTGCCTTATGTTCCTCTAGACAGCCTATTCAAGCGATTAAGTGCCTTTCTCACATGCTGGCTACCAGACCACAGGGCAGTACAAGATTGATTTATCTACAGAACTCCACAGGTATATCTATTCAAATGTCATTGAGACCAGATATTTCACCCTTCCAACTTAGATCTGGTGGCGAGTCTTGCATTAGTGCATTGACTGCCTTTTCTTAAATCCCAGGCAGTATCTCTGAACAGAAGTTAATCCCTTGAAGTCAGTTAAGTAACCAAGATCACACAGTTACACTAAGTGACACTTAATATTTCATAAAAATACTGCAAAAAAAGAAAATCCCCTATGGTCTCCAACAGCTGACATTTGTTGGAATAATTTATGCCTAGGCTTCTAAAGATGTTCAGTGGGGAGAGGTCTGCCCGCACGAGATTTTAAACATATTTTGTCTAATTCAGACCTCTTTAAACATTCCTCAAAGGCTTCAGGCTTGCCTGTGAGCCCATCATTTGTGCAGGATTTGGGAGTCCAGTGCTAAGTAACAAATTATTACAGCATATTCACCAGTAAGAAGTACAGTCTTATGCTTATTCTTTTCATCACACTTGTACTAACTGCATTGTGAAGAGCTGTGAACTAATTTACATTCCCAGCTCTTTCTGGGGTTGTGTTTTCTATGAAGTTTCATTTGGCTTTTAAGTTTTAGTATTCTTTTTCTCCCCATACATCCTTTTTCCCAGTGCTCATTTTATCTCTTGACAAGACAGATCAGGCATCCAACTTGCTGTGACAGGAGTTAATAAATGTTAAAAGCCTCTCTCAAAGTGACATGCAGGGTCTTGCTCTGAGAAAAGTAGCTGTGTGGCTGTAGGCTTGTAAGGAGTTGGGTGACCATATGAACTCTCCGTCTTCACCAACCTCTTAACAAAAGGGTGTGATGAGCATAGAAAGAGTAAATTGTGTGATACAATCTGGGTGACTTAAATTCATAAATGTTCCCATTATAGAAATTGTCCCATAATTTGGAATTTTGCTTCAGAGATTACTCAAAATGCTGAGTATGACCTACTGAGTGAACGAATCCCTTGTTGTAGCACCTGAACTTTATGAGGTTGGTTGTTGAACATATCTGCACTCCCATTGTATTAGGTTTGAAATTTTGGGAAGCATTAGCAATATATGGTTCTGGAGTGTACTTTGTGAATCATGAAAAGAAAAACACATATCCAATGCTTTTATCTGTGGAAGAAATCCTGGCTTCATTAAAATGAATAGTTACATTTCTGTTGGCATCAATGATGCCAAATTTCACTTATTTTTTATCAGAAGATGATGTGATGTTTAGATGTTTAGGGTCTTGTTTTTTCTATCCTGCCTGCATAGAAAAAAAATCCATTTTTAATTTCAAAAACAGTGTCTCTAAGGACATCAAAAGTACACATGGATCAAAGTGAGAGGAATTTATCTGGGCTTTTTCTCCTCCATTGACTTTGGGCACACTGTGGAAAGTGGAAGGAGTAGATAAAAAGAGGGCTTGATTTAAGTTCTATCTGACTTTGGTTTTGTAATATCTAAATGTGAGATATCAAATGTTTGAAGAGTCAAAACCAGCCTTGTTCCATACTGGAAGAAAAATTACAGCAAATAATGTTAAATGATTCTGGCTACTTGTATGAAGAAAATTAAAAACTGCTGAATAAAGGGAGAAATGCCTTATTGTTTTCAAGGTTTTATTTTATAAAGGACTTAGAGAAATACTGAACTGGGAACATCTCCTGTCTTGGGCTACTGAACCAAAGGAGGTCAGTGGCAAAGTTTAGCTCTAATTTGTCTGAGGCAATTATATTTGAAAATCCAGATTTTTATTGTTCCTCTCACCCACTTCCTTCTTCTCGCAGTGGTCAGGCTGTTTTATCTCATCTTCAGTAGATCTTGGAGAGAATCCAGGGCCACCCACAGGTTATTCTGAATTCAAGAAAAGGAGAACTTATTTTCCTTCTGAAGAAACAACTTTTTGTAAAACCTAAATTTATTGCTTCATTATTTAGGAATCAAGAACACTAAATGGGAATTTCTGAAAAGATAAAGCAGATACAAGAAGAAATAGTGTGAGGCCACTAATTTATTTGATTTAAAAAAGGGACAATAGAGCAAGAAAACTTTTAGCAGAATTGTTTAGGACTCCCAGCCCTAGCAGAAATCCTCTTTCTGGGTTTATAGCAGGGACAAGTACAACTGGTTCTATATGTATATGAGGGAAGAGGAAATTAATATTTTAAATCCTCTGTCCAAGGCTCCAGGAGGGTAAAGTCCCTGAAATTTGATAAGAAAAATGAGACACCATAAAGATAGGATTCCCTGGTTGGAGAATATCCTCTATTAATTACCATGTAGCAGTTTTCGTCCTCATCCATTAAATAAAGAAATGAACAATTCAAGTTAAAGGAGCGGGTGATATTGAAGAGAAAGTTGAAAGGTAAGAAGCAAAAAAAATTTGATACTTTTCTGTCATATCAAGTAAAAGTATACTGTGAAGCAGTAGGATTAGATGGAATATAAATATGCTAAAAACATACAGGTGTTTTTCTTGCTGCTAATTCTTGTTTCTTTTAGTTCAAGACTCGAATTTAAAAGAAAGAAAACTTCATACCTCAATGTAAGTAGAAGTTTCCTACAAAAGAGTGTGCTTATTGTACAGTACGCTGATGGCTAGCCTAGCTCTGTGTCTTGCTTGATTGGTTCATAAATCAGCTAATAAGAACCAAAAGGATCTGGCAGCTAGTATTTTATGGAGAATACTTTTGAGGAAAGTGGAGCCAGAGGTGATATGCAGTGTACACTACCTAGCTACTGTGCTAAACTCATCACGAGCAGACATAAGATTGAATACATTAATTGTATAATTACCTACACATGTAATCACCTGCCTGCTCTTCTCTCAAGACTTGGCACTTATTCTGGAATGGTTAGGGAAATGCAATATGCTTGAACAAATGACAGTCTCACCCTGAAGCCCTAGAAGCGTGGAGCTTTTTGATGCCGACGCTTAAACCAAGCTTCACCTCTCACTTTTTCCTGTGTTTGAGACAGCTTCTAACACTCTTGGTGCATTGGGTGCAGAACCAGAGGGTGAAAATCCCAGCATCTCAAACAAATAGATTACTTACATTCATTCTGTGATTTCAGCAACAAACTCACATATATTATATGCACTCATATATTATATATACCTTTAGGTTATACACCTGCCCTTGGCAGGGAAGGTTTGCTGCTAACATCTGAGAATTAGGTTTACTATTTGGCAGCAAGCTGAATGGCTGATCCTTCTCTCAAGGGTTGGCTTACTTTTGAGGCAAGGCTGAGAATTGATCCTGGGAGCCCCTGGGCTAATTTTGAGGACATGACACCACGTGAGACGGACTGAGCATAGCACACAGGGCACAAATGCTGAGAATCAACTTTCCTATTTCCAGAGGACCATGCAATCTGTTGATGAAAGGTGATGTTGGTCCATTAACTTCAATGGACATCTGTGGATTTGAAAGTTGGAAGTTCAATTTTAAATCACGCTGAATCATACAGAGTAAAAAAGGGGATGGAAAGAGGTCCAATAAGTGGGGGTTTTGACTTCAGATTAAACTTACAAGGGTAAATTAAAAATAGTCAAAAGTAGTCTTATGGTAGCAAGCCCAGAAAAAAGAAAATCCTCTTGCTCACAGGCAGCCAGAAGACATCTGATTTAAAGAAAATGCTATACCTGACTTGAGTTCAAATCTTTGTGTTTAACACAAATCTTTCAATTCAAAACTGAGCCAGGCTAACAGAAAAGTGTGAGATTCAAGCTGGAAGTTACAATGTTAGATTAATTTTAATTCACCTAATCCATCTGCTAAATGAATAATGCTTCAGATACTTTTAGTAAATTTGATTAATTAAGCTGCCTAATGACATTTTACTGTTTCTTATAAGTCTGACTTTTTCAGAGCTAATAGAAAAATAGTAGAGAACTGAGACACCAGCTCTCAACTTGGCTATATTACAAATCAGTTACAAGTGCAACATGCAGCTCAAAACCACACAGCTGATTTACAATTATTCAAGCAAGCACTTCAGCTAATTGTAATGATACCTAAATTACCAAGGTACAGTGACATTCACTTGTGATGCTTAAGGATACAGGTATCAAAAAAAAAAAAAAGTCAAAATGAATAATTTTAGTGTATAACTGGACACAGAGCCGAATAAGAATTATAAGCCCTTAATTAGTATCGAACAGAGTTATTTCTTCTGGCCATTACAAATTGAATACTCACAAACACTGATCAGTCATTACTTTTCTTTTTTCACACATCAAAGCTGATAGCCTACAGAGGTACTTCAGATGTAGTTATTATTACTAAGTGGAACTCAAACACCCACTACTCTTATTTTATTTGTTTATTTAGTGCTTCATCTTTCCTCCTGCTTGTGCACATATTTCTGTTTATGCTTTCAAACAATCATTTCTCAACTAGCAGCATTCTTTCCTCTATGCTATTAGTCTCCATGCATGACAGCAGCAACAGTCTCCATACAAGCAACATATAGCTTTAAGGAAATAGTGATAATGCCCCAAACACTGTGCATTTTTTTTTTTTTTTTGTCACTTAGTTTTTCTTACGTAAAATGATAGTAGGGTTTTCTTTTCCATAATTTTGTCATAAGGCAAAAAATTACAGTTTTTGAGAAATCTTGGGGGTCCAAAGCCCATAAGTCTGTAGGCAAATTTGGCTGTGATTATGGGAGAAGATCAGGAAAAGAAAAAGAATTTAAAGAAGTATATTATCATTACAATGAACTATGTATTTTGGCAAATAAATTCTGGGAATGGAAAGTGCTACCAATACCAGAAAAGTAGTATAAAACTAAAATATTCTGACAGAAAACCTGAACGTTTTCTTTTTTTTATATTAACATTTTCCTTCTGATGTGCAAACAAAACTGAATTTTTCAGTATTCCCTTGCACATCAACCCACTAGGAAAGGTCCTGTCTTCTGACTGGGAGGAACTAATTGTTAACTGCTGTCCTGGGTTCAGCAGTGGCAGTCAGTTTTTTTTTTTTTTTCTCCTTCTTAGTAGCTGTTGCAGCACTGTGTTTTTGATTTTTGGCTTGGGAACAAAAAACTGATAACATCGATGTTTAGACTGACCAAGGATTTTGTGAGTCTCATGCTCTGCCAGGGAGGAGGAGGGGCCGGGAGGAAGCGGGGACAGGACACCTGACCCAGACTGGCCAAGGAGGTGTTCCATACCACAGCACGTCATGCCAGGGGATGGAACTGGGAGCTACCCGGAAGGGCACGTCCCCTGGTCGGTCGGGCTGTCTTTTCCGGCGGGTGGTATCGTATTCTCTTCCCTTGTTATTTCTCTTGTCGTTGTTATTGTTGGTGGCGGCAGTGGTGATTTGTGTTATACCTTAGTTATTAAACTGTTCTTATCTCAACCCGTGGGAGCTGCATTCTTTTGATTCTCCTCCCCGTCCCTCCAGAAGCGGAGGGAAGAAAGGTGGGGGAGGCAGTAGACTGCGTGGTTCTGATTTACAGCTTGGGCTTAAACCACGACAGTTCTATTTTGGCGCCCAACGTGGGGCACGAAGGGTTGAGATAACGACAGATCTGACCGGAGTGTGTCTAATCGTATTTGTGATAAGCATTCAGTGTTTTGGATTGATAGTCACTTGTCACAATGCTGATTTATTGGCTCTCAAAGTTGTTGTTTTTGATCTCACAGTCTCAATATGCCGTAGGTTACTTAGAGCCGGTATTTGCTGTGTTAGTGTTTTTCAAGTGTGGGGCTTGGGCTAAGGTTATTGTCTCATTATATTTTATGGTAATGACTTGTAATACAATAGAAAAATTGATCATGAAACTGATCTGGCTTATGTTCCCAGTGTGGTCACCACCTTTATACTTTGGGAGGTATATAATACAAATGCTTAGCAACTATACATCTTTTTTCTCCTTCCTGGGTGGTCAACCTATGAAGGAGACATTCTTTTACCCTCCCAGTGCCCCTTCCAGACCGTTTACAGCATCGTTTGAGAGTTTTGAAGTTTTTGAGTGGCCTTTTAATATTGTTGAGACCTGTTTGCTGATTGTGATGGGGGTCACCATGTTGGCACGTATACAGAGTGTGTTTTGTCCACAACCATTACGTCTGATCTCAAGAGTTAAGCAGAGTCGGGTTTGGGCCTTGTCTGGGGTTAGACGACAAAATAGGGGGACCGAGAGATTTTCCCCGAGGCTGGACAGCCATGAGTGGCAGGGTGTGTGGGATAGTATGGGCAAGTATCTAGGTCAGTGGGCCCCTCCAGTGTTTTGGAACTTCACCACCGAACAACTGCAAAATCCAGAAGAATTAGTAAAACACTTAAATGAGGTGTGCTGTCATCCTGGTCATACCAGAGAGGGACAAATCATGTCAACGTGCTGGGGCTTGGCCTATGCTTACCGGGCCTTGTTCAACACTATCCAGCACCTTCAAAAGGAAAGAAATGTCCCTGGATCTGAGGGCGAAGCAACAGACAGCGCAGCTACTCCAGCTCCGAGCACAGCAGCTACACCACCCCTAGCGACAAGTACAGCCACTACTCAAACTTCGACTGCAACAGACAGTGCAGCTACCCCAGCGACAAGTACAGCCACTACTCAAACTTCAACTGCAACAGACAGCGAAGCTACCCCAGCTCCAACCACAGCAGCTACACCACTCCCAGCGACAAGTACAGCCACTACTCAAACTTCAACTGCAACAGATAGCGAAGCTACCCCAGCCCCAACCACAGCAGCTACACCACCCCCCGCGACAAGTACTGTTGCTACTCAAAGCACAGTGATAATGACTGCAGCTAAACCAGAGGACCAATTCGTACCAATATCGATTGCCCCCATATGCAAGAGAAAAAGCAAAAAAGAGGCAAGAAGGGTGAAGCAAGATGAAGAAACAATGTATTCACCACCCAGGCCACCACCTGATCAGGAGTCATCATCCCATGATGAAGAAGAAGAAGAAGAGGTGACTTCTCGACCTCGGACCTCAACCGAGCTACGGAATATGCGAAAAGATTTTACCCGTCAACCAGGGGAGCACATCATCACCTGGTTGCTACGATGCTGGGACAATGGGGCCGATGGTCACAAACTAGGAGGTACGGAAGCCAAGCAGCTGGGATCACTTGCTAGAGAAGGGGGAATTGACAAAGCAATTACAAGAGAGAAAAAGTCCCTCAGTCTTTGGAGGCGGCTCTTGGCAGCTGTGAAAGAAAGGTTTCCATACAAGGATGATGTTACGAGTCGTTCGGCCAAGTGGACTACTTTAGACAAAGGCATCCAGTCTCTGAGGGAATCAGCCATCGTAGAGATGATCTATCACATCAAACCGAATAACGGAGATATACCCATAGACCCAGATGAAGTCGAATGTACACGACCCATGTGGCGAAAACTTACACGGAATGCACCGTCATCATATGCCCATTCATTGGCAACAGTAACCTGGGGTGACATAGTAACACCAACAGTGGATGAAATGATTCACAAACTCCGAGAGTTCGAAGACAATCTCACCCCTTCCATCATCTCAGCTGTGGAAAAACTGTCCCAGGATGTCAAACAATTGAGGGACGATCTATCTGATTTATCCAGCTCCTCACGTGTACCAACATACGTCTCAGCTGTTAACAAAAGACGTCCTATTGTTCAAGACAGAAGATATAGAAGGCAAACACCACGGGCCACCCTATGGTTTTACCTGCGGGATCATGGAGAAGACATGACGAAGTGGGATGGAAAACCTACTTCAGCTTTGGAGGAACGGGTGCATGAATTGAAAATAGGAACAAGGGTCAAGACTAATCATCCCATGAGAGCTGCGGCTTCAGTCTCTGGTGAGCAGGTTCCCAGATGGAGCGGAAGAGCTGATTTTACTCCAGCTCCTGTGATAACGAAGAATAATCCCTTTCAACACGACTTAGGTGTCCAACGTTGTGATGACTGTTAGAGGGACCCTGCCTCCAGCCAGGTGGAGGTAGGGGACAATCGGATTGACTGGACTGTGTGGGTCAGATGGCCTGGCACATCAGTCCCGCAGAAGTATAAAGCTCTCGTAGATACCGGTGCACAGTGTACCCTGATGCCGTCAAGCTGTCAAGGGGTGGAACCCATCTATATCTCTGGAGTGACAGGAGGATCCCAAGAGTTGACTGTACTGGAGGCTGAGATCAGCCTGACTGGAAGGAAATGGCAAAAGCACCCCATTGTGACTGGTCCAGAGGCTCCATGCATCCTCGGCATAGATTACCTCAGGAGAGGGTACTTCAAAGACCCAAAAGGGTACCGATGGGCTTTTGGTATTGCTGCTTTGGAGACTGAGGAAAATGAACAGCTGTCCACCTTGCCTGGTCTCTCAGAGGATCCCTCTGTTGTGGGGTTGCTGAAGGTCGAAGAACAACAAGTGCCAATCGCAACCACAACAGTGCACCGGCGGCAGTATTGCACCAACCGAGACTCCCTGATTCCCATCCATAAACTGATCCGTAGTCTGGAGAGTCAGGGAGTGATCAGCAGGACCCGCTCACCCTTTAATAGCCCCATATGGCCAGTGCGAAAGTCTAATGGAGAGTGGAGACTAACAGTAGACTATCGTGGCCTGAATGAAGTCACACCACCATTGAGTGCTGCCGTACCGGACATGCTAGAACTTCAGTATGAACTGGAGTCAAAGGCAGCCAAGTGGTATGCCACGACTGATATTGCCAATGCATTCTTCTCAATTCCTTTGGCAGCAGAATGCAGGCCACAGTTTGCTTTTACTTGGAGGGGCGTCCAGTACACTTGGAACCGACTGCCCCAGGGGTGGAAACACAGCCCTACCATCTGCCATGGACTGATCCAGAATGCACTGGAACAGGGGCAAGCTCCAGAACACCTGCAGTACATTGATGACATTATTGTGTGGGGTGATACAGCGGAAGAAGTCTTTGAGAAAGGGAGGAAAATAATCCAACTCCTGCTGAAAGCTGGTTTTGCCGTAAAACGGAGTAAGGTCAAGGGACCTGCACAGGAGATTCAATTTTTGGGAATAAAATGGCAAGATGGACGTCGCCAGATCCCTACAGATGTGATCAACAAAATAATAGCAATGTCTCCACCAAGTAATAAGAAAGAAACACAAGCTTTCTTGGGTGCTGTGGGGTTCTGGAGAATGCACATCCCAAATTACAGTTCGATTGTAAGCCCTCTCTATCATGTAACCCGGAAGAAGAACGATTTTAAATGGGGCCCTGAGCAACAACAAGCCTTTGAGCAAATTAAACGTGAGATGGTTCATGCAGTAGCCCTTGGACCAGTCCGGAATGGGCCAGATGTAAAAAATGTACTGTACACCACAGCCGGGGAGAATGGTCCTACCTGGAGCCTCTGGCAGAAAGCTCCAGGGGAGACTCAAGGTCGACCCCTCGGCTTTTGGAGTCGAGGATACAAAGGATCTGAGGCCAGCTATACCCCAACTGAGAAAGAGATACTGGCAGCCTATGAAGGGGTTCGAGCTGCTTCGGAGGTGATTGGCACTGAAGCACAGCTCCTCCTGGCACCCAGGTTGCCCATGCTGGGCTGGATGTTGAAAGGCAGGGTCTCCTCTACACATCAGGCAACCGATGCGACATGGAGTAAATGGGCTGCACTAATTACACAACGAGCTTGAATAGGAAATCCCAGTCGTCCAGGCATTCTAGAAGTCATCATGGACTGGCCAGAGGGCAAAGATTTTGGAATGTCACCAGAGGAGGAGGTGATGCGTGCTGAAGAGGCCCCACCATATAATAAACTATCAGAAAGTGAAAAGCAGTATGCCTTGTTTACTGATGGGTCCTGCCGTATTGTGGGAAAACATCGGAGATGGAAGGCAGCTGTATGGAATCCTCAACGACAAGTTGCAGAAACTGCTGAAGGAGAGGGTGAATCGAGTCAGTTTGCCAAGGTGAAAGCCATCCAGCTGGCCCTGGACATTGCTGAACGAGAAAAGTGGCCAGTACTTTATCTCTATACTGACTCATGGATGGTGGCAAATGCCCTGTGGGGGTGGTTGCAGCAATGGAAACAGAGCAACTGGCAACGCAGAGGTAAACCCATCTGGGCTGCTGCACTGTGGCAAGATATCGCTGCCCTGGTGCAGAACCTGGTGGTGAAGGTACGCCATGTAGACGCCCATGTACCCAAGAGTCGGGCCACTGAGGAACACCAGAACAACCAACAAGTGGACAAAGCTGCTAAGATTGAAGTGGCTCAGATGGACTTAGATTGGCAACATAAAGGTGAATTATTTTTGGCCCGGTGGGCCCATGACACTTCAGGTCATCAGGGCAGAGATGCAACATACAGATGGGCCCGTGATCGAGGGGTGGACTTAACAATGGACACTATTGCCCAGGTTATTCATGAGTGTGAAACATGTGCTGCAATTAAACAAGCCAAACGGTTAAAGCCTCTTTGGTATGGAGGATGATGGCTGAAGTATAAATATGGGGAGGTGTCGTGGTTTAAGCCCCGGCTGTAAATTAGAACCACGCAGTCTACTTCCCCCCCCCCCCCACTCCCCAGAGGGATGGGGAAGAGAATCGAAAGAATGTAACTCCCACGGGTTGAGATAAGAACAGTCCAGTAACTCAGGTATAACACAAATCACTACTGCTACCACCAATAATAATAATGATAAGAGAAATAACAAGGGAAGAAAATATGATACCGCTCGCCGGAAAAGAGCCCGACCGAAAGGAGGACGTGCCCTTCCGGGTAGCTCCCAGTTACATCCCCGGGCATGACGTGCTGTGGTATGGAATACCTCTTTGGCTAGTTTGGGTCAGGCGTTCTGTTCCTGCTTCCTCCCGGCCCCTCCTCCTCCCTGGCAGAGCATGAGACTCACAAAATCCTTGGTCAGTCTAAACATCAGTTGTTATCAGCTCTTCCCAGGCCAAAAGTCAAAAACACAGTGCTGCACCAGCTACTAAGAAGGAGAAAAACTGACTGCTACTGCTGAACCCAGGACAGTATCCACCCCTTATTCCATACCATTCACGTCATGCTCAGATCCCACATTTTCCATATACCCTCACTCTCATCTCAGTGCACTGTTATGTTAGTGCACGGACCAATTCCTATAAAGCTACTGAGTCCGTTCGATTCATGATGTTGGGCTCCATCTCTTGTAACAGTCTTTCAGGGCAGGAGAGGCTGTGTGCAGTGTTGGATCGTTGCCTGCTGATGCTGATCATTCCTTTACTGTAGAACTCATCCGGTTCTATCAAAGTTCATTCTCTGTTGGGATGATGGTCGGAGGGAAGTCAGGGCCAGTCGCTGGTGCCCTGCAGACTTCTAGTTGATGGCTATAGCAGGCAACAGCGTACAATTGAGTTCATTGTCTGTTTTCCCCTAAAATCAAATCCCCTTGAGGTACGCATCGGACTTCCCCATCTTCCTGCATTACCCACCAAGTATATCCAGGTCCCTGAGCAAAAGCAATCCCACGAGTGGGTTTGCCTTTACCTGAAGCAGGAATAACCCAGACTGTCTTCCCCAGTAAATTCTTCATGTGCACCACAGGAACTTTGTCCCCCTCTACAATATGTAAAAGTTCTGAGTGGGCTGGGCCAGCCCTGTTGGCAGATCCTCTGGTGTTGACCAACCATGGTTGCTTCCACCATGGTAAGCACATGGCGCTTGCCTTGGCGGGTTGGTGGGAGTGTGATATAATCAATCTGCCAGGCCTCCCCATATTTGTACTTCAGCCATCGTCCTCCATACCAAAGAGGCTTTAACCGTTTGGCTTGTTTAATTGCAGCACATGTTTCACACTCATGAATAACCTGGGCAATAGTGTCCATTGTTAAGTCCACCCCTCGATCACGGGCCCATCTGTATGTTGCATCTCTGCCCTCATGTCCTGAAGTGTCATGGGCCCACCGAGCCAAAAATAATTCACCTTTATGTTGCCAATCTAAGTCCATCTGAGCCACTTCAATCTTAGCAGCTTTATCCACTTGTTGGTTGTTCTGGTGTTCCTCAGTGGCCCGACTCTTGGGTACATGGGCATCTACATGGCGTACCTTCACCACCAGGTTCTGCACCAGGGCAGCGATATCTTGCCACAGTGCAGCAGCCCAGATGGGTTTACCTCTGCGTTGCCAGTTGCTCTGCTTCCATTGCTGCAACCACCGGATGGCTGGAAACATACGCTGTGCCCCATGCCACTGCCAGGAACACTATCCTGGGCCTTGAGAACCAGAGCAGGAGGGGCCGGGAGGGTAAAAGAATGTCTCCTTCATAGGTTGACCACCCAGGAAGGAGAAAAAAGATGTATAGTTGCTAAGCATTTGTATTATATACCTCCCAAAGTATAAAGGTGGTGACCACACTGGGAACACAAGCCAGATCAGTTTCATGATCAATCCTTCTATTGTATTACAAGTCATTGCCACAAAATACAACGAGACAACAACCTTAGCCCAAGCCCCACACTTGAAAAACACCAACACAGCAAATACCGGCTCTAAGTAACCTACGGCATATTGAGACTGTGAGATCAAAAACAACAACTTTGAGAGCCAATAAATCAGCATTGTGACGAGTGACTATCAATCCAAAACACTGAATGCTTATCACAAATACGATTAGACACACTCCGGTCAGATCTGTCGTTATCTCAACCCTTCGTGCCCCACGTTGGGCGCCAAAAAGAACTGTCGTGGTTTAAGCCCCGGCTGTAAATTAGAACCACGCAGTCTACTTCCCCCCCCCCCCCACTCCCCAGAGGGATGGGGAGGAGAATCAAAAGAATGTAACTCCCACGGGTTGAGATAAGAACAGTCCAGTAACTCAGGTATAACACAAATCACTACTGCTACCACCAATAATAATAATGATAAGAGAAATAACAAGGGAAGAAAATATGATACCGCTCGCCGGAAAAGACAGCCCGACCGAAAGGAGGACGTGCCCTTCCGGGTAGCTCCCAGTTACATCCCCGGGCATGACGTGCTGTGGTATGGAATACCTCTTTGGCTAGTTTGGGTCAGGCGTCCTGTCCCTGCTTCCTCCCGGCCCCTCCTCCTCCCTGGCAGAGCATGAGACTCACAAAGTCCTTGGTCAGTCTAAACATCAGTTGTTATCAGCTCTTCCCAGGCCAAAAGTCAAAAACACAGTGCTGCACCAGCTACTAAGAAGGAGAAAAACTGACTGCTACTGCTGAACCCAGGACAGGAGGCCTGGCAAATTGATTATATCACACTCCCACCAACCCGCCAAGGCAAGCGCCATGTGCTTACCATGGTGGAAGCAACCACCGGATGGCTGGAAACATACGCTGTGCCCCATGCCACTGCCAGGAACACTATCCTGGGCCTTGAGAACCAGATTTTGTGGCGACATGGCACCCCAGAAAGAATTGAATCAGACAATGGGACTCATTTCCGGAATAACCTTATAGACACTTGGGCCAAAGAGCATGGCATTGAGTGAGTATATCACATCCTCTACCATGCACCAGCCTCTGGGAAAATCGAACGGTACAATGGGCTGTTAAAAACTACACTGAGAGCAATGGGTGGGGGAACTTTCAAGTATTGGGATACACACTTACCAAAGGCCACCTGGTTGGTCAACACCAGAGGATCTGCCAACAGGGCTGGCCCAGCCCACTCAGAACTTTTACATATTGTAGAGGGGGACAAAGTTCCTGTGGTGCACATGAAGAATTTGCTGGGGAAGACAGTCTGGGTTATTCCTGCTTCAGGTAAAGGCAAACCCACTCGTGGGATTGCTTTTGCTCAGGGACCCGGATATACTTGGTGGGTAATGCGGGAAGATGGGGAAGTCCGATGCGTACCTCAAGGGGATTTGATTTTAGGGGAAAACAGACAATGAACTCAATTGTACGCTGTTGCCTGCTATAGCCATCAACTAGAAGTCTGCAGGGCACCAGCGACTGGCCCTGACTTCCCTCCGACCATCATCCCAACAGAGAATGAACTTTGATAGAACTGGACGAGTTCTACAGTAAAGGAATGATCAGCATCAGCAGGCAACGATCCAACACTGCACACAGCCTCTCCTGCCCTGAAAGACTGTTACAAGAGATGGAGCCCAACATCATGAACCGAATGGACTCAGTAGCTTTATAGGAATTGGTCCGTGCACTAAGATAACAGCGCACTGAAATGAGAGTGAGGGTATATGGAAAATGTGGGATCTGAGCACGACGTGAATGGTATGGAACAAGGGGTGGACACTGTCCTGGGTTCAGCAGTGGCAGTCAGTTTTTTTTTTTTTTTCTCCTTCTTAGTAGCTGTTGCAGCACTGTGTTTTTGATTTTTGGCTTGGGAACAAAAAACTGATAACATCGATGTTTAGACTGACCAAGGATTTTGTGAGTCTCATGCTCTGCCAGGGAGGAGGAGGGGCCGGGAGGAAGCGGGGACAGGACACCTGACCCAGACTGGCCAAGGAGGTGTTCCATACCACAGCACGTCATGCCAGGGGATGGAACTGGGAGCTACCCGGAAGGGCACGTCCCCTGGTCGGTCGGGCTGTCTTTTCCGGCGGGCGGTATCGTATTCTCTTCCCTTGTTATTTCTCTTGTCGTTGTTATTGTTGGTGGCGGCAGTGGTGATTTGTGTTATACCTTAGTTATTAAACTGTTCTTATCTCAACCCGTGGGAGCTGCATTCTTTTGATTCTCCTCCCCGTCCCTCCAGAAGCGGAGGGAAGAAAGGTGGGGGAGGCAGTAGACTGCGTGGTTCTGATTTACAGCTTGGGCTTAAACCACGACAACTGCCCAGAACAAAACAGCTCTTCCATTGCAACTGTTCTAATTAGAAGTGATTAGGTAATGAATTAGATGCAGAAGTAAACAAGCTGTGGAGAATTCAAATGAGCGGTTTTCTCAACTGGACCCAAAGTCACCAACAGCTGAATGAAAACGTTTTAACCCAAACCAGGTGCATAGACATAGAGCCCTCAGCATATAAAAAATATATGAGGGACAGTCGCTTATCGGTTAAAGGCATCTGTGTCCCATCCTAAGCCAGAAGTCCTGCAGTTGCTGGCACAGGTGGGTAGTACTGGCTTTGTGGCTGTGAGACTATGAAGGGAAGGAAGAGAAGAAATAAATGTGTATATTTATTAAGTATATCTTCTATTTGTCCATTTCTGCCAGGTTTCCTATCAATCCCTGGCAGCTGGCAAAACTTGCCTTAAGAGCATCTAGGCATAATAAAAGGATTTATCCTACTATAGAGGTAAACTGTGTCTTCCCTTCCATCAGGGTTCAATGGCACTTAAGTGGTATATTGATTAAGTATATCTTCTATTTGTCCATTTCTGCCAGGTTTCCTATCAATCCCTGGCAGCTGGCAAAACTTGCCTTAAGAGCATCTAGGCATAATAAAAGGATTTATCCTACTATAGAGGTAAACTGTGTCTTCCCTTCCATCAGGGTTCAATGGCACTTAAGTGGTGCCAGGTGACACTGTACCTAATGGGTTGTTTGATAGCTAAGAGGAAGGAACAGGTAAACAGTATGTAACAGATAATTTTCCTAGGGTGTCTAAGTGTCATATGTAGGCTGGCTGTTGTTTACTAAGAGCAATGTGATTGTATTAGTGGAATCACTCAAAAAATAATTTGCTTTGAGAAAGAGATCAGCATCTGGCTCTGTTCTAACATAACCCACAAAGAAATAGCTGTCATGAAATGACCAGATGTGCTTGGAAAACTGAAGCCAGATTCTGGTCTGACCTATTCAACTATTAGCTTCAACAGAGCTATATGGAAATAAGTGGGTGAAAATTAGCTTTTGCTCTTTGCTGCAAACCATTCTGATACTTGGGTGGAATTTGGGATAAGTTTAGCTCTGGCTTAAATAGTATGCAATTCTGCTATGTAAAGCAGAAAAGGGTTCAGCCATTTGTTTGGAAATAGCTGCACATGAGAACCAGTCTGTTACTACTGAACTCTAAACATAACTGTGTTTTGTTGATGTTTGAATCCATGTGTACTGCTGTGATGTGCAACAGCAATCTCTTCCAAATTTTTACTATAATTAATTAGAATACTGCTCTGGTTTTAGGTTTTAGTCAGGAAATTGCTGATTTGGAGACAGTAATATCACCTGATACTGTGCATGAGGAGCATACTCAGCTGGAGAAGCTTTGGAGCAGTCTGAGTAGGACAGTGAAGTTCTATAGTATAATTAGTCTGGAAAACAAAAACAGTCTGAGTCAAAGATGCTATCACAGTTAATCATTTTTGTTGTATTTTTATTATGTATCATTAAAATCTAGAGAAAATAGAAAAGACAAGTATTCCCTGAGGGACAGATGCTGCTGCCATATTGTATAGATACAAAGCCTCTATAGACTTTTGTAGGCATTTTCAGTTAAAAGAGGTGACAGAATAGGTAATTGCTCTGTCCGTGATCTGTGCACAGTGATAGGCACAGCAGCATTAACATCTGAAATCTCTTGCAGTGGAGATAATGCTGATCCAGCCACTTAATTTCTGGATTATGAGTAAACAACTTAATGGTGTTGAAATTACACATGATGTTTTTACTCTTGCCTCTACCACAGAGCAGTAGGGACCACCCCACTCAGCATTTCAGTTGTGCTGAATGTATGCATATTTGAAAGAAGTCATGAAATTATTTAACATGAAATGTATTTCAGAACATATGCTTCTATGATAATGACAGTTGGGAACTGTGTAATGGATAAGCAGTAGACGGTATGAGTGAGTGGAAAGCTGCTTTGAGCACTGTACACTATTAAGTCTGAAATGTTGGCTTATGAAATCTAGAAAATAATCAAAACTTTTGGGGCTGTATACTGAAACAGGCTGTGGTGAATAGAAGCTGCTGAAGATAATGGGGACTGAGGAGATCACAGGAAGAGAAGTGAAAAGCATGACTTCTTTACAAAAAACTTTCTCTATATTAAAAGCAATTATAGATAGTACTTCCTCAATAAAGGAACAGCCAAAACAAAGGCATAAATCACAATTTCCACTTACCATACAATTAATATGTATATTTTAAGTGTGTCTCATTAATAAAATCTTGTGTTAGAAACTATTATAAAAAAAAAATTAAAGAAGGAATGTGAAATTGCAGAAGGAGCACTGTATGAGAAAGAGTAACTAACCAAAACACCACTAAACCATTCAAAAGTGGTAAAAGCACTGGACATTTAGGGCTTTTTCTTTTTGTCTGCAAATGTGAAAGTTAGTAAAAATCTATAGCAGTTTAGACTGTAAATTCACCAGAAAAGGGTTTATAACCCTTGGAAATCTTTCAGAAAAGTTAGTGACTCAGAACTAGGATAGGAAGCTGCCCTTGTCATTTAGAGAGGCTACTACTGTTGCAACAATGAGGATGAGCTAACATTGGAATTGCCTTGGACAATATTAGGAAGTACACATCATTCTGTGCTAAAGGATTGAATGAGATTCTCAGATTAAAGGAGGATCTTGCTTATATCAGCAATGTCACAATAGTGTAGTAGCTGCTACAGGCAGGCTCTAAGTTAGCTTACCAGCTTGTCTTCCCTTGCTACAGCTATATCAGATTTGTCTAAGAGATGTACTATTTTACTTGACAAACTTTGCATGCTCTAGATCAACCATGAAGTGATTTCCTCATTTGTGCAAACACTGGCTGTATTTAATCATGCAAGAAAAACTAATTCCCTGCTACTCTGGGATAGTCGTATACATCCCAACTTTTGCAATGAATTATGTGCTTACTGTAACATTTTTTCATATCCTCTTTCTGAATCAGTTTGTACTTTAATGGCCACACAGACTGCTCTTTATGTACATCTTCCTTCTCAAGGAGTCTGTGGGGAGGCTTTGTACTTCCACATCTGTTTTTACACATTCTTCCCTTTCTGTTTCTCTTCCATATCAAAAGAACATATGCATAAAACCAACAACAACAAAACCCAAAAAAACAAAAAACCCCCAAACTCAAAAACCAACATAAAACCAAGACAGGAAAAAAAAAAAAGAAATCACTTTGTTTCTCCCTCTCTCTTCTATCCCCCTCCTCCTCCCCCCACCCTCCTATTTTATTAAGATTCAGAATTATTGCCATCTAATAGTCCAAATGTGTCAATAGTGGCATTCTGGTGGTTTTATATGCATGTGTCTCATGGACTGATTCCTTGGTCTTGCTCAGATTTTGTAAATAGACCAAATGCTCTTTCCTGCAGGAAATGGTGATGCTGTGAAATGAAGATACATTTACCTATGCCATGTAGAATAGTATTTACCTGAGAGGTAGTGGAATTCTGCCCTCTCAGCCCACCTCTGACTATGAACAGTAGTTCAGGACAGCAAGCATTCAGGCAATGTGGCACAAGTGAGATTTCCTTAACAATGTTACAGATGTACTCACCCTATCTCTATTGTCTGAAATGGTTTCTAGCTGAAATGTCAGTGACGTTTTGGCTTGCAATACAGAGGTTTCTGGTTGGTTCCATAGCCTCAAAATATTTTTCTTTTGTACTTAAATATTATTCTTTTCTGATAAGAAAAAAACAATCACATTTAGTTGTGGGTGGCAGCATGCAGTGGTAGTTTATGACACTGACATCAAATCCATTAAAACCAATGGTGGTTTTAGAGCAGTTTTAGTGCATAGGCTTCAACATCACCAGTAGTATTGCATTAGAGATGGGCCTCTCCAGATCTGTGTCCAGGAGACAGGGAAGGTTTTCACCCAAGCTTTTTCTTCAACACTTTCTACAAATAGTTACAGGTGGCTCCCAGAAACATACTCATATATATTGATCTCATTCTTTGGTGGACCATGCAGCTCTGTTCACGAACACATGTGCAATTCTCCATTAAGCAGAATATGTCTAGAATCCAAACACTGCCACGGTTTGTTGCCTAGGGTTTAGTTAGAAAGCAATTAATATCATGATACAAATCAAGGTAATGTTGGAAAACAGCATATCAAAAGCCCTGATAGTCCTTTTTTGTCGTTTCTGCTCTATTGCAACATGCTTTCCATAACCACACTTTTTCAGTTTTATGCAAAGTATTTATTAATAAGACCATTTTTCCTGGTACTTGCTTCTTTACAGGGCATTTAATCATGTATTTTTGTGTCTTTATCCATATAGTAGCTAGAATGTTCCTTGATGGTGAAAAATTCTTGAATTGATAAGGCAAAGACAAAACTAGTGATTCTTGTTTATCTTCATTACGTATCCTCATTACTGAAGAGCAGTTGTGGGAAATTGTCCTGGTTTAGCAGTAGCAGTCATTTTTTCTACTGGTGCAGTGCTGTGTTTTGACTTTTGGCCTGGGAATAGTACTGATAAAGCCGATGTTTTCAGTTGCTGGTCAGAATGTTTACCCTGAGCAAGGACTTTGTGAGTCTCATGCTCTGCCAGGGAGGAGGAGAAGCCGGGAGGAAGCAGGGACAGGACACCTGACCCAAACTAGCCAAAGAGGTATTCCATACCACAGCACGTCATGTCCAGGATGTAGAATGGAGGAGGGCCCGGAAGGGCTGGATCACTGGCAGGGTGGGGGTGAGGTACCGGTTGGTGAGCGGTTGTATTCTCTTGCTTGTTATTTCCTTTATCATTATTACTATTAGTGGTAGCAGTAGTGGTTTGTGTTATACCTTAGTTACTAAACTGTTCTTATCTCAACCCATGGGAGTTGCATTCTTTTGATTCTCCTCCCCGTCCCTCCAGAAGCGGAGGGAAGAAAGGTGGGGGGGGGAAGTGGACTTCGTGGTTCTGATTTACGGCCTGGGCTTAAACCACAACAGTTCTTTTTGGCGCCCAACGTGGGGCTCGAAGGGTTGAGATAACAACAGATCTGACCGAGGCACAATGCTGATTTATTGGCTCTCAAAGTTGTTTCTCTTGATGTCACAGTTTCAGTATGCTGTAGCTTACTTAGAGCCGGTATTTGCTGTGTTAGTGTTTATCAAGTGTGGGCCTTGGGCTAGGGTTCTTGTTTCACTGTGCTTTATGGTAATGGCTTGTAATATGGGCGGGCTCCGGCAGCAGGTCAGGATGGACGTGGCCGCGGACTTGTACCTGGCCGTCCCGCTGCTCTTCACCGTCCTGGCCCTCTTCCTCGCCTCCGTCTTCGTGAGGCTGCGGGGAGCTGAGGGGGAGCGGCCCCGGGAGCCGGCGGCGGCCGAAGCGGCCCGGGAGAGCGGCTCCGGGGACCAAGCGGCGGCGGGAGCGGGGCCGGAGGCCGGCAGGGAGCGGCTGCCGGTGGATGAAGTGGGGGCGGTCAAGAAGGGAAAGGAGGCGGCTGCCGAGCAGCGGGAGGAGGCGGCGGCGGAGCGGAGCGCCGGGGCCGAGCCCAGCCCCGCAGAGGCCGAGAGCATCCCCCAGCAGCAGCCCGCCGAGCCCCGTGAGCCTGAGCCCCAGGAGGATGCAGGAGACCCCGCAGCACTTTCCAGCAAGGCAAAGGAGGAAGATCTGGACTCAGAAAAGGAGAAGCTGGTGGTGAGAGAGCCTGCAAGCACAGCAGCTGCACCAGCCTCAGTGACAAGTACAGCAGCATCATTTGAGAGTTCTGAAGGTTTTGAATGGCTTTTGGGTACCCTTGGGACCTGCCTGCTGATTGTGATGGGGATCACCATGTTGGCACACACACAGAGTGTGTTCTACCCACGGCCATTTTGTCTGATCTCGAGAGTTAAGCAGAGTCAGGTTTGGGTCTTGTCTGGGTTTAGACAATACAGGGGGACCGAGAGGTTTTCCCCAAGGCTGGACAGCCATGAGTGTCACGGTGTGTGGGACAGTATGGGCGAGTATCTAATCCACTGGGCCCCTCCAGTGCTTTGGAAGCGTCGGAGATGGAAGGCAGCTGTGTGGAGTCCCCAACGACAAGTTGCAGAGACTGCTGCAGGGGAGGGTGAATTATTTTGAGCCTGATGGGCCCATGACACTTCAGGCCATCAGGGCAGAGATGCAACATAGAGATGGACTCATGATCGAGGGGTGGACTTTGCAATGGGCCTCTCCTGCTCTGAAAGACTGTTACAAGGGATGGAGACCACCATCATGGACCGAATGGACTCAGCAGCTTTATAGGGATTGGTCTGTGCACTAAGATAAGAGTACACTGAGATGAAAGTGATGGTATATTGAAAATGTGGGATCTGAGCATGACGTGAATGGTATGGAATAAGGGGTGGATACTGTCCTGGTTTAGCAGTAGCAGTCATTTTTTCTACTGGTGCAGTGCTGTGTTTTGACTTTTGGCCTGGGAATAATACTGATAAAGCCGATGTTTTCAGTTGCTGGTCAGAATGTTTACCCTGAGCAAGGACTTTGTGAGTCTCATGCTCTGTCAGGGAGGAGGAGAAGCCGGGAGGAAGCAGGGACAGGACACCTGACCCAAACTAGCCAAAGAGGTATTCCATACCACAGCACGTCATGTCCAGGATGTAGAATGGAGGAGGGCCCGGAAGAGCTGGATCACTGGCAGGGTGGGGGTGAGGTACCGGTTGGTGAGCAGTTGTATTCTCTTGCTTGTTATTTCCTTTATCATTATTACTATTAGTGGTAGCAGTAGTGGTTTGTGTTATACCTTAGTTATTAAACTGTTCTTATCTCAACCCGTAGGAGCTGCATTCTTTTGATTCTCCTCCCCGTCCCTCCAGGAGCGGAGGGAAGAAAGGTGGGGGGGGGAAGTGGACTTCGTGGTTCTGATTTACGGCCTGGGCTTAAACCACGACAGAAATATAAGTAATTTTACTCGTGTAATAGAGTGAACGGTGTTTAGAAGAGAAGGAAACAAAGATTTTTTTCATATTGATATGAAAAGATAAATTAACAGGTGAGTATAAACTGTATATTACCTCCCCATCTTTATTTGACATAATAGTTTAGTCAAAACTGAGTTGTTTATGTAATTTCAGTAATGAAATCTGAGAGAATGAAAGTGAAGAATTGAATGCAACTTGAAAGAAACTGTGTGCATCTTTTTCCACAGTACTCTTACATTAATAGACTTCCAATTACTTACACTACTTTCCTGAGAAATTGTGTGCCAAATAGAAAAGAGAAGAACCAGAATTGCTGTTTCTTAGAGACACCTTTTCCTGGTTTTGTTTATGGGAAATTTGATAAAATAATTTGTCACTTTCATTAAAGAACAAGAAGTGGTAACATTTTTTCATTAATATTAAATTGTGCAGCTCTCCAAATTGTGATCCTCATTGTACATGGCCCCTTCCGTTAGAACAATATAAATCGCCTTTTTGCTATCAATCTCACCTATGCTCTGTGAATCTAGATTTTAACAGCATGTTTAAAAAAATCAGTGAAGAGGTATGAATATTTTGCTCCATATTTATCTTTTTAACAGTAAAATTTGGGGCCAATTCTTTTTCTTTTTTAAGTGATACCGGTACAACTTACCTTTTTTATCAAAACATTACTGCCTAGGGTTTCTATGAGTAGTTATTGTTCTGGGTCAACAACCAAATTTAAAGTCATACAAATATTTAAGTAGCTAGTTTGAAAACAAAAAGGTCATCTGAGTCTCCTAAAAAACACTTGAAGGAGGAAGGCTTGTGAATGGAGCATACGCTACTTGAACAATATCCAAGTATGACATTATAGCTATGGCTTACATTACGGTAATGTAACTATGGCTTGTTTGCTGATGCATATTTGAACTACCTTCACCTGCAGCCCCCAAACTTCACCTAATTGAGGGACCTCAAAGACCTACATGAGCAGAAGTGGGGCAAGGAAAGAAGTCAGCTATTTTTGGAGGAAACTGACATTTTATGTAAATTTATTTGTTACATTTAAAAACATTTCTCCTTCTACAGAGTCCCACTCTCCCTACACTGCATGTAGAAGTGGTCCAAGCCCATTAGAAGCATAATTAATCCAATGGCCAAGATTGGTCTTTTCACTGAGCTCTGACAGTTTTAATTCAGTCCCTAGACTTGATCTGCCAACAGTCTATATGAGTTTAAGGCTATCTGCTGTGCACATACATAGGTCTAAAAATGGATAGCTATGGGATCTGAAGCATGAGACAATATGGCCTAAGTGTCGCAGAGGTCACACACTGAACCTTGTTCCACAAATCAACATACTATCATGCATCCCATGAATCATGATAAATCCATATATTCATAGCTTACAAAAAGTTTCAGTTAAAAAAATATCCTAGCTTAAATCTTAAATGATATCTTAAGTACTTCTTTTTCCCCATGGAAACTTGTCTGTATATCCCTGTAGTATCTTCTTCCTTTTGAAGCCAAAAGTAAAATTTCTGTTCTTCAATGAAATAACATTCATGCCTATATTCATTAGATACACCACAAAGGATTTAGAAGACAAAATATGGAACAGGTGAATCTCATATACTTACCGTGTTAACTCTTTTTACACTCAGAAAATGTGTTCCACTTTGCTTAAGGGAAGTACTGCATCACAGGTTCTGATTTACTTCCAAAATAATATTTATCCTTTCCCAAACTTGGTACTATTTCCTCAAAGCCTGAAAAACCTTTCCTTTTGACATATTACAACTATTGTAACTGAGATGGAGAATAGCCATAATAAAAGGGATTTTGCCAGGGGAGGTCAAAACACCTTACCAAACTCCAGTAGCCAGTAGGTCATTTTGCAGGCAATATATAGGCTAGCTGTTCCAATAGCAGTCAAGAGTCAACTATATGTAGAGCTGTTCATAAAATGTAACCTGTAATGAAGTTTGTACTTTGTCTTTTCAAGTTATGCTGCTTGAACTTTGGAGTATAATTCAGGATGTGGCCAGCTGATATCAGTAAGACCTTAATGTCTGGTATCAGTATACTGACTCACAGTCTAAAATCTATTCTGTATGTTGGTGTGCCAGGTAATTAAAGAGAGAATCCAGAAAAAAAAAAGCCAGCAGTTATGACTCAGAAATGTCACATGAATTTTTTACACTGGAAATCACTTAGGTAAATAAATTCCACAGATCTGCTTTTAAATTAGAAAAGGGGGAGCATCAGTGAATAGGTCTGTAAGCATCTAATTTAATTTTGTTTTATTTTGGAAATAAAAAGAAACTTTTTTGATAATGAGCAAAACTAGAATTCAGCTTTTGCTCTAAATATCCACTAAAGATATGACTCCCTAAAGGGAGTTTATAAATTAACCTATATTTTGGGCAACTTCATTTCCATCATTGTCACTGCAGTATTCCTAAAGAAACTCTGGATCAATTAGTTTAAAACCACATTAACATGAACAACACCAATTTAGTATTATAAGGTACTAATTAATAGACATCTGTTCAAAAGAAGTTTAACAAATGGGCCTAACAAGTTCACTAATATTCCTACTGAAACTGTTGATCTGTGAACTTCAGAGGTGAGGTGATCCAAGAAGCCTTGGCAGAGAGCCAGTTGTTTAAGCAGGCTGAAAACCTTAAGAGAACAAAAGCTTGGTTGAAGTGAAGGACTTGGCAAAACAGAAGCTGCGCTCAAGTTCTGGAAGTGGAAGGCAGTGGAGAATCAGGCCTACCATCTTAACATGTATAAATATTGTCTCATCTAGTGCCCCAAGGAATCTGAGAGAGTCATTTCATCTGGTTAAACAAATACACTGTACTTTAGTCTTTAGCAGACAAGCATTTATGACCTTCATTAAAGTCAATAGCAGTTTTACACTGGTTCCCAGTGTAAAACCCAGGAAGGGTGCTGGGCTGTAACAGTCTGCAGTGCTTGTTCCACAATGTCATGACATAATGTTTGTCACAACCTTCCCCTTAAAATGGCATTGCTGTTGTGATTTCCCGAGCAACCTGCAGAATGATTCAAAGAGGAGCATGTATTCCTGCAAGGCAGTTACAGCTGTCATTGTAATCTCAAGATTTAGGATTGAAGGTATCACTGAAACAAGATGTGCCATAAAGAAATTTAAGATTCATATTACGGCCTGTGGTGTTAGTGCTCAAAACTCTTTGAATACTGAAGTTACTGTTTGGAAAAAAAATCCAGACTACATTTGGTCTAGAAGCACTTTAATTCAGCTTATCGCTTCCTCAGTATTTTCTACAGTATCATTATTCTTAGTCATATATTCATTTATTCCTTAACTCTAACTTATTTGTAGGAAATTATCAAGTATATATTTTTTTTCTATGCATAATGTGTCCTGAAAACTTTACACTGAATTTAAAGAGAATAATAAAAACAATAATATGCTTCCAGGACATTCATAATTATTTCTTTTCTTATTTTCTTTTTGCTCTCAGAAAAATAGGGCTCTCATACTTAAAACAGACTTTGAGAAATACAAACAAAAAAACCCCCAACAACCCAGCAGAGTGAAAACTATTTACAAAACTTGAAATGGGAGATGATGTAGATCACAAGCCTCAGCTTAATTGCATCTGTATCTTCTATATGTAACGTTAGAGGAAATATGAAAAAATTAGCTCTGAGGTCTAATGTTATTCAGTTTCACAGGAATCGGAAGCCCTCTGGTATGCTATTCAGCTGCTTACACTGTATCTGTTTTCAAGACTGCATAAGCTGTGAGAGTTATATGAAACAAGAAAGGAATCCTTTGCCCACATTTCCACAAATCACATTTTTGCAGTAAAGGAAGAATTCTAAATCAAAAAAGTAGGAAAGAAATCGTGGCAAACTTTTCTGCAGATGGTGCATCACACGAGACAACTGAGAAGTATATAGGGGTTTAATGCAGAGACTGAGACATTAAAGGATGTTTGCATGCAGTATTTTTTTGTTCAACTTGGATAGATTGCTTAGCACCAGCAGCTTCTTCAGTAGTGTCTAAGAGAAAAGAAAAAGTCCTTTTAGAGTCGTTGCCCTTCACACTTCATGAATGAGCAGAACCATTTCCCAATGGATTTTTTTCCTCCTACTTTCTGATTATTGTTTGTCAAAGCATCTGATTGGAAGCCCTAACACCTCCTTGAGCAAAGAAGCTCCCAGACTACACAAAATGGGGACTCAGGCATCTCTGAAAAGGATGCGTGTAGGTGCCTACAGGGGAGGACTGAGAATGAACTTGAGGTTTGCTCAGGTATACTTCTGTTAACCACAATTTAGAAATGAGTATGTGGGTATAAAATACAGTTAGTGTTTTACGAACAATATAGTGAATGTGTTTTTTTTTTTCCAAAGCTCAATCTTGCATTTTTTGTATAAATTGCAGCCCACTTTGAGTGGTAGATTGGAGTGTCCCAGAAAATGGAACTATTTTAAATCATTAAGACAGTATGGGAAAACATTACTAAAGCAATTATGACTATGATCTTTAAATGGTTATACAGGGATTAATGATGAAATAGCTTGCAATATTCTGGTTTACTACTAGCAGACCTTAACTGTACTTTCCAATGAAAAAGGGTTTTTAAATAAAAACCCAATATTTTTACTAAATTACATTTATATAAGGTTATTTAAAGAAAATCAATGACAACATTCTATAAATCTGCTGTCAGTAAATAGTTTTCATATATGAAAATTGCATTTGTTTCCATACTTGCTCAAAACACACTGAAGAGATGCTATTCCTACATACCTTTGATATAATCTCTTTTTGGTTAAATGTCTTTGAGATTTTATCTTCAATGATTCACATATATAATACAAGTGACTAAATTCTACACAGTGCTTTGCTAATCACTGTCATAGCCTCTGTTGACTTTATCTGTTTCAATTTGCTAAAAATCTAGTAGCTAAAAATCTAATTGGAGATGGTGTGATAGTATTATGTTCCTGACACTGTAATGTTAATTAAGAAGCTTTTTGTCTAAAGTTTTTATTCCACTAAGCAGTTCTCATTTCTAACACAGAATATTGTATGAGAACACCTTTTACTTCTGGAAAGAAATCTGAATCCTGTTATACCTGCTGAGCAATGAGAAGATAATTTAGTTCTTTAACACATGTTTTGACAAGGCACATCTTGATAGAAGAAGTGTGCCTTATGAAATGGCACATAGCAAAGCCAGAGGGACTTGGCCCTCCATATGCTTTCCATATTGGTAGTATATGATGTAGATAAAAGCAAATCCAGAAATATTACTTATTGTGAGGATAATGGGACTGGCTCCTTCAAAATTTAGAAACTGAAAAGAAACTAAGAAGGAATCCAAGGCAGAAAAGAGAGAAATATCTTCTTTACTAGTAAGTGAAATGCAAATGAAGAAAAACTAAAGGAAAATGGTTTCTTTCCTTTCAATTTACATTCTATTTCTATTCTGTGATTTGTGTTTATTTCAAAGAAGTGTAAAATGTACAATCAGGAGCCACACCCTGTATAACAGTAGAAAGAGATTTTTACTTGTAATGACCTCAGGAACATCATCTGATGCATTCAAAATGTTTTTACTCAGCAATTCAGGCAATAATAAGAGCAGAATTAATGTTACAGTTGCACAGTACAGTAATTTGGTGATTCTGTCTGAACCTTCCGCATTATGATTGGTTCAATTGCATTGCTCCTTCTTTGCATGTTAGGATATAAATTAAGACAAGTTTTGCTACCGCTGCTTTTTTTTTTTTTTTTTTCCTTGCATGTTTCATGTGTATCCCAGACCAGAGAGAACTGGGAATCATTAATATGACTCATTCGCATGGGAATACACTGAAGAATGGATTGGCTTTAGTTTAAGAGAAAAGAATTGGAGTCATATTCTTAGAAAAAAAAACCCCGAACAACTGTAGTTTGCAAGAGTTTCTCACTTGCTGAGCTGGAGAATTAAGGACTGAGGCAGGGTATCTGCAGAACCTGGAATCACTCAGAGTGATCAAGACTGTGGTGGGGATCTTCCCATGCATTGAAGCGTTTCAAATGGATCTGGGTGGAGCTTTTAAAAGCTGTGAAACATGAAGGCCTTTAATTCCTACAAAATGTTCACATAAAGCTTGCAGAAAAGTTTCTAGGATGTGATTTTTCAGCAGAATTGAGAGTGGGACAGATACATACCAGATACAGAGGTATAATCACATCTTTCATTAATTTTTATTGTATTGGCTTGTAGCTTGGCTTTGATGTAGACTGACTTCTGCAGCTTTGTGGAAGAAGTGATGCTCAAATCTCCTGTGCAAAAAAAGCCCCAGTTGCTCCCGTCCCTTTTTCTCAGCATTTCAACTCCTCTCCCATCTTTCCTAAACTGCTTGAAGCTCATTTTCTTGTTTTTGGAGGACACCTTCTGATTTTTTACCTCTTTATTCAGAAGTCGGAGACTGAAGGTTGCAGAAACAATAAAATGAGAAATGCTGGGAGACTTGCAACAGTTATTCTGTACAGGATGATGTAGAAGATGGAATGCAGTCTAGTTCTCACCAGTGGGAAAAGCTGACAAGAGTAACAAAATACCCTTTAGCCATAAAGTAAACAAATATTGTGTGGAGGCACAATTCTCCCACTGCTGTGGCTGTAGTGCCACTAAATCTGTAAGATTTCACGGTTCTATTTATAGCAAACGATATCTCAGTAACCTAAACGATAAGAAACAGAAGTAGTGAAAAATATTGATTAGGTAGTATTTGGATTACTGTGATAGGTCTATGTTGTGGTTTAAGCCCAGGCCGTAAATTAAAACCACACAGTCTACTTCCCCCCCACCACCACCTTTCTTCCCTCCGCTCCTGGAGGGACGGGGAGGAGAATCAAAAGAATGCAACTCCCATGGGTTGAGATAAGAACAGTTTAATAACTAAGGTATAACACAAATCACTACTGCTACCACCAATAATAATAATGATAAAGGAAATAACAAGGAAGAGAGCACAACCGCTCACCAACCGGTACCTCACCCCCACCCTGCAGTGATCCCACCCTTCCGGGCCCTCCTCCATTCTACATCCTGGACATGACGTGCTGTGGTATGGAATACCTCTTTGGCTAGTTTGGGTCAGGTGTCCTGTCCCCGCTTCCTCCCGGCTTCTCCTCCTCCCTGACAGAGCATGAGACTCACAAAGTCCTTGGTCAGGGTAAACATTCTGACCAGCAACTGAAAACATCGGCTTTATCAGTATTATTCCCAGGCTGAAAGTCAAAACCACAGCGCTGCACCAGCTACTAAGAAGGAGAAAAACTGACTGCTGCTGCTGAACACAGGACAGTCTAACAAGAAATAGGCCTAAAAAAACCTTTTTGCATAGGAAAACTTCTATTCTGCTTAAGAAGTGATAAAAATATTACTATAAACAACATAATCATTATTATGATAAAAAATATCATTGTTATATCTGCTTGCACATGGAAGTATATGGAGTTAAGAAACTGCAGAACAGTGAGGAAAGGGCTGTTCACAGCAAGGCTGGGGTACTTGTGCTTCTCTCCAGTGGGAATAGGTTTTGCATACCACTGATTGTAGTACTCCCTTTGTAGTGATAACTGAACAGAAACTTTAAGGATCTTGAGCCACTGCACTGTATCCATTTCAGTAGCCAGCTGTATTAGGTGTGGGTAGTTTATACTAGAGTCATGTTTTTTTCTAGTTTTGTGTTGAAGAAATGTGTTTGCAAAAGTATCAACACAACACATACCCACTTCCACAAGTTACATAAATTGTATTCAAATCAACAATGAATGTGCCAATTTCCAGCTTCTTTCTTTCCAGGGAGAGCACTGGGACAATATGCAACCTCTTCTAAAAAAAGAAAATCCTTGATAAGCTTATAATAATGCTGAAAATACTTGTGTACATTTTGGATGACCCATACAATCTTCTGCTACAGGAAGTCAAGCATGTAACTTTCTGAGAACAGCAACAACAAACCTAATTAGTTACTAAGAAAATAACATTAAATTAATACTAGCAAGGAAAATGAATTTCAAATTATTTTACAAACAATTGAAGATCAAAGTCATGAATATTAAAAGACCAATTCAAGTAAATTCACTTCTTGGTGCTACGACTTTTATGGCCTTTTTCCCAGGCAAGAATTCTGTATTAGAAACCTAAGTTCACAGGCAATTCATGGGTAGAGTAAGATTGACATTTAGAATAACATGCTGTACATGTAGCTGCTGAGTGTTAAACAGCTGGGTGGGTGACTGAGTTGTTAATCCTGTCCCCGAGTCAAGCTACCTGACGCCTCTCCTGAAGACAAGTGCTGGAGTCTTAAAGAAATAGAGTTGTAAGAAGAACTTCAATATTATGGTCAGATAATTTGGCCTACAAATACAGAAATCTTGGTTTAATACTTCCTTATGACATCAAAAAATTCAAGCACACACCACTAATTAGAAAAAATTCTGGACATCATGGGTCTGAGACACAACATGATGCTGCAATCTAGTAGTCTGGATATTAGACTAAGAAAATAAATAAACTGGAGGCAGCAAAGACTGTTTAAAGGATTGGGAAATTTCTAAAGCCTGCTCAAGGAAGTAGACCTCCTCAGAAACTATCCTAGGCACTGAATTAATGGGGCTTAGGTGTTTTTTCCATCATTGCCTATTCCTTTTCTAGTCATAGTCATATGAAAACAAAAGAAAAAAAGTCCCCACACATTTAAAACTGGATAAGGAAGGGACTGTGTTTCAATTTCACAGCTCTTTATGATGAAGAGGGGTTATGTTTTACTTGAAAGTTGAATGTGGATCAGATATGCTGTCTCAATATCTCTAAAGTTGAGTTCCTTGGAGAATACGTGTAAGAAATCACACAATTTTGGATCCTAATCTAGCCATATAAGCTAGGTGAGAGCCAAGCATTGTGAACTACTCACCTATGTCAATTGTAGGCATCTCTGGAATTTAGTTTTAAAATGTGAGTCAGCTTCGTAGTTTGGATGGTAGCACAGTAAAGATTTTTTTTTTTGAATGCTGTTTGGACTTGATTTCCAAACTACATGGCAGCTTAGCTGCCTCATTCCTTTGCTGCTTTTGACTCGTTGCCAGTTTGTTCTCAGGGAGATTACTGCATAGAAGGACAGTGTTGGTTTATGTTGAGGAATAAGGGTAAACATAGAGGTGGACTCAGTTGAGTATAAAGACACTTTACATTGCAAGTTTTCTTTGGCTTTTAAGGTATCTAGGTATCAGGAACTTTTTTCTCTTAGTTCATATTAAAAGTTTATTGTACTTTTGTATGCACAGCAGGAAGACATTGTAGGCAGCACAAAAAGGGCATTGTTTCTAGGCTATTTTAAATTGTTTTGTTAGAGCATGCCTCAAGATAATTTTCTTCCTTTCAGTTAGGGATCTGGCATGTTTCAGAGATCTGGAATGTACAATAATTATAATGATCAAGTAGTTGAGTGTTTGAATGTGTGCCTAAAATGTATGGGTAATTAGTATAAAATGTGCAAATATTTGACTAAGCGCCCTGAGACACTCTTCTTCACATCTTAAAGACAATATTATAGTATCGAGACTTCATGCAGATAACACTGTGTGATATGCTTTATTCATACCTACTACATACAGTTACATTTACACAATTCACTGCCTGAATTTCCTCACAGTAACAGTTTTTCATGCTTTAGGAATATAAACTACCATAGGAACTGGAATTTGGAGTGCACATGTCAACCTACTGCTCAATTTATTTATGCAGATTTTCTATATTATGCTGTAACTTGGAGCTGGAAGTAACCTATCCATGTTTGTGAGGTGCTTAGCAAGTGAACCATCTGGACCTAGCAGCCCTTTATTTTTTTTCTCCGTTATGCCAGTTACCATATATAGTTTCAGCTTAACTTTTACCTACTTTGCACTATCCCTTTCTTGAAATTATTCAGTTTATCACATCTAACAATTACTCCATTTGAGACTTAATTGACTATACTGAATAGCATTGTTGTCCTGGTCCTGCCACTGTAGGCTGCCCTTTGTCAGATGCCACCTTGCCTTAGGAAGATTCTTCTTCCCTTTCCAGTTAGAGAGTGTACCAGAATGAACACAGGGAAAGGAGAAAAAAATGTATTGTGCTTTGAAGAGGAAAAGGAAGTTGTAACTAATATACCTTGAAGACGCACAGAACCAAATGAAAGATTTTGAGGAAGAGAAGAGAGATGAAAGGAAATGCCTAAAACCAGAGGAAGGGTACTTCACTGGTTAAAAACTTCAGGTATATAATTTTCTGATTCTGAATCTTTCCAAGAAGATATCTCTAGATTTAGTTATTTCAATACCTGTGTAACATTTTAAGTTATGTCAGGATACTTGGATTATTCCTGCAAAATAACTTTGAAAAGTTGTGTGTTTTTTTTAGCAAATATCATTTTAACTGTCTTCTCTCTAAGAATTAAGACTTCTGAGGGAGAATTTCACAGAGGAAGGGTAAAAAAACTTGAAAAAAACTTGAAGGTAAAGGGGCCCAAGATAGTTGGTTGGCATTCAAGAATTGCTTATTCCAAGCTCAAGAGCTGAGCATCCCGACACGTAGGAAGTCAAGGAAGAGGACCAGGAGACCTGCGTGGCTGAATAAGGAACTGCTGGGTATGCTCAAGTGGAAGAGCAGAGTTTATAGGTCATGGAAGGAGGGGCTGGCCACTCGGGAGGAATATAAGGCTGCTGCTAGAAGATGTAGGAAGGCAGCTAGGATGGCTAAGGCCTCCTTAGAATTAAATCTGGCCAGAGGGGTCAAGGACAACAGAAAGAGCTTTTTCAAATACATAGCTGATAAAACTAATACCAGAGGCAAGGTTGGCCCACTGATGAACGGGATGGGTGCCCTGGTGACAGAAGATACTGAGATGGCAGAGTTATTGAATGCCTTCTTTGTGTCAGTCTACTCTGTTGGAGGCAGTCCTGAAGAACCCTGTACTCCTGAGACCTCAGATGAAGTCAGGTCACTGGAGCGGTTTGCCTTAGTCCATGAGGAATGGGTTAGGGACCAGTTGAGCAATCTGGACATCCATAAATCCATGGGTCCAGATGGGATGCACCCGCGGGTGTTGAGGGAACTGGCGGAAGTCATTGCTAGACCACTCTCCATCATCTTTACCAAGTCTTGGGAAACGGGAGAGGTGCCTGAGGACTGGAGGAAAGCAAATGTCACTCCAGTCTTCAAAAAAGGCAAGAAGGAGGACCCGGGTAACTATAGACCGGTCAGCCTCACCTCCATCCCTGGGAAAGTGATGGAACACCTTATCCTTGATGCCATCTTAAGGCATGTCAAGGATAAGAGGGTTATGAAGGGCAGTCAACATGGCTTTACCAAGGGGAAGTCATGCTTGACCAACCTCCTAGCCTTTTATGAGGAAATAACATTGTGGATGGATGATGGCAGAGCGGTGGATGTGGTCTACCTTGACTTCAGCAAAGCATTTGACACAGTCTCCCACAGCATCCTCATAGCTAAATTGAGGAAGTGTGGCCTGGATGATCAGGTAGTGAGATGGACTGCGAACTGGCTGAAGGACAGAAGCCAGAGAGTTGTAGTCTATGGGGCGGAGTCCAGTTGGAGGCCTGTATCTAGTGGAGTGCCTCAAGGGTCAGTATTGGGACCAGTATTATTTAATATATTCATCAATGATTTAGATGAGGGAATTGAGTGTACTGTCAGCAAGTTTGCTGATGACACTAAGCTGGGAGGAGTGGCTGACACACCAGAAGGCTGTGCTGCCATCCAGCGGGACCTGGACAGGCTGGAGAGTTGGGCAGGGAGAAACTTGATGAAATATAACAAGGGAAAGTGTAGAGTCCTGCATCTGGGCAGGAACAACCCCAGGTTCCAGTATAGGTTGGGGAACGACCTGTTAGAGAGTAGTGTAGGGGAGAGGGACCTGGGGGTCCTAGTGGACAGCAGGATGACCATGAGCCAACACTGTGCCCTTGTGGCCAGGAAGGCCAATGGCATCCTGGGGTGTATTAGAAGGGGGGTGGTCAGTAGGTCGAGAGAGGTCCTCCTTCCCCTCTACTCGGCCCTGGTGAGACCGCATCTGGAATATTGTGTCCAGTTCTGGGCCCCTCAGTTCAAGAAGGACAGGGACCTGCTGGAGAGAGTCCAGCGCAGGGCGACTAAGATGATTAAGGGAGTGGAGCATCTCCCTTATGAGGAAAGGCTGAGGGAGCTGGGTCTCTATAGTTTGGAGAAGAGGAGACTGCGGGGGGACCTTATTAGTGTATATAAATATATAAAGGGGGAGTGTCATGAGGATGGAGCCAGGCTCTTCTCAATGGCAAACTATGATAAGACAAGGGGTAATGGGTATAAACTGGAACACAAGAGGTTCCACTTAAACTTGAGAAGAAACTTCTTCTCAGTGAGGGTGACAGAACACTGGAACAGGCTGCCCAGGGAGGTTGTGGAGTCTCCTTCTTTGGAGACATTCAAAACCCGCCTGGACACATTCCTGTGTAACCTTATCTAGGTGTTCCTGCTCTGGCAGGGGGATTGGACTAGATGATCTCTTGAGGTCCCTTCCAATCTCTAACATACTGTGATACTGTGATACTGTGAACACTGTAATAAATGCATAGTAAATGTCTTCTGTTTTCCAAAGGTGTGCTTAAGTTTTATGTGAAATTATGAGTCACTTTAAAAAAAAAATAATTTGTATTTCTAATCCTAGAATTGTAAAAATGAAATTACATTTCCATCAAATGATAATAAGGCAAGAACTATTAACTTTTTCTTTGTTACTTTATTTTTGGTGGATTTTTTTGTATGGGACAGATGGCTAACTGTCCATTTCCCCATTCTTTCCTGACCATACTAAGAGTACATGGCTCATCTATGCTTGCTTTTTTTCTCCAGTTTCTGAGGTTTGCAAGTGAGAAAGTGAAAGGTTTTGTGACAGTGTGCACATAGCATGACTATTCAGGAGGCTGTAACACATTCTCATTTTGAACTTGCTATCTAGCAGCATAATTCTGTCAGGTTAAATGTAGTCATCTGTGACCTGTCAGATTGTACATGATGTCAAATTCAGCCTGCTCTTGAAAGCTCCTTCCCAGAAGTTCCTGATATTGAATCCTCTGTGACAGCATAGTGACAAGTTACTATTGTCATGAAGGCAACTATCTCCATGAGATGATAGAAAAACCTGTAAATAAAAAAGAAAGAATATTGTCAATATATTGGTTATAAGATAAATATCACATCTAAAGCAAACACTGGAAATGGTACATATGATTACTGATTATTGTTGGCCTTGAAGCCTCTTTCAGTCTACAGAAAATATGAAATATATACTAAAAGTGAAGAGGAAAACACAGGAGGTTCAATATCTTTGTAAAAGAAGAGAATGGACTAAAGGATCAGATATATAAATGTTAAGTGGTCAGATTACATTCAGTGGGGGATAAAAGGCTTTTAGGATAGGATCAGCTAGGTGCCAGAATTAAAAAGGTTATAGTGGTTATAGCCAGACAGTGGGAGGTTCAGGGCTGGAGTGAAAACAGACAGCAGCAGAGACAGGAAGGTGATAAAACTGAATGGATAAAATAGGATTAAGAGAGACATAAATAAATTAAATCAACTGAAACCTTAGGTTGCTTCTGCCATGTAATTATATAGAGTTATTTCACTGATCATGAAGCTCAGAAAATTGCAGCTATTTTCAACAAGACATGCCTGTTTGAAAAAGGCAATCCAAAAAACGTGCCAAGCAAATAGCATATACATGCACAGAGGGAATATATTTTTGCAGTTTTCTTGACCTCTCTTGAAATATTTTCTCCTCTATTATAAACCTCCCTGTATCAACTAGAGGAAGCAGCCATTCTGGGAAAGACACATTTTGCTGCTCAAATAAATTTTATAATGTGAAAATTCCCTGAAGAAAGCTGACTTAATCAAGGAGGTCTTTTTGCTGGCTTGCAGGGCCATTTTTTCTTTATTTTTTTCTTTTTTCCACAAATCAGCTATGTGGAATCAATCCATGAACTGGGTAAGATTTATATATGTATATTCTATATTTATGATCTACTAGTTATACTAGAATCTCATACTAGATACTAGTAGTGAGATTCATCTCAAATAATTTTAGTTGGTTGAAAATGCAGGTAGTCAAACTCAGTGTCAGTTTTTAGTTACTGGAGAGAGACTCGTGCCTCCAAAGTGCAATTCGTCTACTAATTTCCGTGTAGAAGCAATCTAGACAGCTAATTTGTAAATGCCTGAAGTTAGGTGGGAGGAATATCACCTAAAGTGCCCAGAAAGACTAAGCAAATTATCTTGGATGTCTTCTGTTATCACAGAATTATTCATCAACACAAATTATTGGTGGTTTATAACTCCAGGACGACAGACCCATGTTTGTGTTTGTGGGCTCTATTCTTTACAAGTGAAAAATTTGCTGTGGAAGATACAGAGAATATAAATGCTATCCCAGCTGCTTGAAAATAGACTAGGTTTGGATAAACAGAGAGAAAATGTGCAATAAACTCTGTGATGTCTGTCTTTTATTAATAACAGGTGTGCATTGCTGCAGCTGTGAGGGAAAATGTTTACCTGATGGTCAGCCCTGGAGTCAGCTACAGCCTGGGAAAGGTGATCTCATGAGCTGCCTACTGAACATGAGAAGCACTTACTCTGGGTTTGCTGCCAAACATCTTTACAGAGGACTGTGGCCAATAAATCCACTTTCTTATCACACAGTTATGAGTCAGACACTGTTATGAGCATGGAGTGTCATGCACTGGCCTGCCACGTGGATCTTCGTCCTAGAGAGGCATGGTAGCAGGGATTTCAGTGAGTTATCACACATTTTCAAGTGGAGTTTGCTATTACCTCTTCTTATGCTTCCTGAAAATTTTATTTTTCCACATTTATTTGCAGTGCACACTTGAACAGAAAATACCATGACTAAATATGAAAGCCAATAAGTTATTGTAGTCTTAAAAAAATATATTTACATAAATCATAGATGGTTTGATATCTCTTCAAAGTATGATGACGTTCTAATCTGAAGCTCAAATAAATTATTAGGATGTCACTAGGTTTTAAAGAAGGCCTTAACTATCTAGTGCCTTGATAACAGGTCTAGTTTTCCCCTGAAATTTGGAAATACTTGCATATTTTCTATTGGATGAGTTAGGGTCATTGCATTAGCATTTATATTCACATTTTTATTGAATATATAGTATTTGATTTGCTTATTATCAAAAAAGATAGTTAAACCATTAAAAAATCCCAAAAAGTCTGGATTACTGTTTCAATCCATGTTACATCTTCCTAATATAGCAACTTCAGCTTTTTATCTGTTCGACTGGAAGGAAAAAAAAGCCTACAAAGCCAAAGATTTTAAGTCTGAGTTATGGAGACTGATATTGCATAGGAACATTGGTTTGTTATGAGGAATAAATAGTAAAAGATTACATTCTGAACTCGTATTTTGTGAAGTAAGAGGACAAAATACATCAGATATTGATCTCTGCACATAAGTAAACAGCAGTTGCAAATACCAATTGCTATTTCACAACACCATTCATGCAATGTGTCCCAAGGAGCTTTACTTGCTATCAATAAAAAAACCCAACAAAACTGCTACTGAACTAGATAAGCTTTAGAAAACAGATGTCTTTTAAGTAGTATTAAAGTCAGAAAGCCAGCTGCTTTGGCCCAGCCAAAGGCTGATGCAGGATTTAAGAAAGCGAAAAGCATCTGTCTGGGATTGTCAAAGGCCAGGTAATGGCTCACTGCCAGTAAACCCACTCTGCTGAAATGGGGAATGGGACAAATGGAGCAAATCTCTCAGATTCTCACATACCTCACACTGCTACCAGGGGCAGCATCTTTTTGTGTTACCTAAACAGCTGGAGTGATTACAACAGGGGTTTAAGAGTCCAACTCTAAACCAAAAGTGGGATGAAACAGAAGCCCAATAACAGGCCCAAGGGTGGGTGAAACACAGATTCTTCGAGGGGCTATACCAGCTCCCAAAACTTTTCTACATCCCCTTGGAGTTACTTGGCAAGATGTTGTTTATACTAGATGGGAGTTTTAACATGCCTGCTCCCAGGCTACTGCTGTTTAAGTATTCTGTCACCAGCTTGTACAGGTTTTTGTGTAATCTATCAAGCCAAAAAGGAAAGTGCATATGCACATAAAGGATTTTGTTTGAATAGAGGATTTCCTGCATCAAATGAAATAGTTCTATGTGTATGTGGAAATGCATCAGATCACTGAGAATCAGTGTTGGCTGGTCTTTTTGTTGTTTTGGCTGGTAATTTGTCCTGCCCTGCTCCCCTCTGTACACCTGTCACTTCTCTCCTTGCCTTCCCTGTCCACTTCCCTTCTTTCACATTTCTTTCTACATAGGTTATTTTCTCTTAAGTAAACCTCAGTTCTTAGAAACTAATGCATATGTACCTATCAACCAAGATGAAATTAAGGCTGTGTTAGCTGGACATAGAATGTCATACTTCCCTTTTTCATGTTTATCTTACCTATTGAGTAAGGTGAAAGCTATTGAGAACGCACTGTCTGCAATGGTGTTTCTACACTTTTGTAAGCATCGCTTTTCAGTTGTTCTCTGGGACTATATATTACATTTATTATAGTATGTAATGGTATGTCCTATAATTAATATAATTAGTGGTTCTGAGCTTAGGAAAGTACAAATGTTGCATCAAAAATGCAAATTATGGAAAAATAAGAAAGATATAAAGCTATAATATTTAAAAATACTGAGCCAATAAAGAACTATCAGGAATGTAGTAAAATGAATGATTGTCAGGAAGGAAAATACTTTCAGGCAGTCACAGTGTTTGGCAAAGTACATGTTTTAGTATGTTTATGAAATATTGAATAGAAAGCAAGCGTTTCAAAATATTGTTTTATGTAGAAAAGCAGCTAAACAGTAGTCAAATGCCACTGACATTAAGAATATTTATCTATTACTAAAGATGCTTCATGAAAAGAAAAATGCAATTGAATGTTATTTTAACAAAAATATGTATCTCACATAAAACTTTCATAAATGAAATGGAGCGCTATGATGTTTACAAAGCACTGCAGTATGTAAGAACTACACACAGCTTGATGTCTACATACATTGCATTCTCAGTGAAGTAGAAGCTTTGCCTTTTCTGTATACCTTGTGATGTTGAGGTTTGATGAATTATCACACGGTGATATGTGCCAAATGTCACCACCAGTTTATTTCATTGTAAGCTTGTAATAGGTTGCTGGAGGTAGGAAGTAAAAGACAACCAAATAGAAAATTAGTGTCAGCATTTCTTTGTCTGATGTTGGCTGATAGCTGCTTAACCTGACGAGAACTGCACCTAATGCTTATGTAGATCTTGCACCTTCTTGAAGAAAACTGTTCCATATTAAAGTTACTTGACAAGTATTAGTCTGGGAGATACATTTTATGCCTTGATATTTTCCAGTTGTAGATGACGATATATTTTAAATTTAATGAATACAAATCTGAAAAGAGAAGCAGCCATCACAAATCTTGAATTCCAAGTCTATTCTATAATTTTTTGACAAAAAAAAAAAAAAAATCTTTCGGAAAACCTGCAGTATGACTTCACTTTCTGGGGGAAAAAAAAAAAAAATCAAGATTTGTGGATAAAATTGTTGTATGAGACTTTAACGAAATTCAAAGAAAAAAGTGTTCCAAAAGTCATCTGCTACCTGATGCATAACATATGCAATTCTTTCATTACTGTTATAGATAAAAATTTCTTTGCCAGAAGGCAGAAGTGTTTTGAGAAGACGTGTTTAGGCACTGAGTTTTTGCTCTTAAGGTATCCGTTGAGTTCGTAAGAAACAGTTTTTCATTAGCTGTGGCATTATCTTTGCTCTTTGCAGTGAAATGCAGTAAAAATGCAATTTTAATTTGTCTCTGAAAATGATAGTTTTCAACTGGTAATCTACAAGGAGGCTTAAAATACTAAAAAAATGAAAGCTGCTGTTTTAATTATAACGGCATCTTGCTTGAAGAATTAATGTAAGCTAAGTATTTGTCTAATTCATGTGATTAAGCAATCACAAAATGACCCCTCTTATGGTTTGCATTTTGTGTGGGAATCTTGCATATTTTAAGAGCCACTGACAGTGGCTACATAGAAATGAACAAGAAAAATCTCTCTTTTCATTGCTTAGCTCTCATGAGACCTCACTTGGAGTGCTGTGTACAGTTCTGGTGTCCTCAACATAAAAACCACATGGAACTGGTGGAACAAGTCCAGAGGAGGGCCATAAGGGTGATCAGGGGACTGGAGCACCTCCCATATGGAGACAGGCTGAGAAAGTTGGGGCTGTTCTGCCTAGAAAAGAGAAGGCTGCATGGAGACCTCATAGCAGCCTTCCAATATCTGAAGGGGGCTTATAAGGATGCTGGGGAGGGACTCTTCGTTAGGGACTGTAGTGATAGGACAAGGGGTAACGGGTTCAAACTTAAACAAGAGAAGTTAAGATTGGATATAAGGAAGAAATTCTTTACTGAGAGGGTGGTGAGGCACTGGAATGGGTTGCCCAAGGAAGTTGTGAATGCTCCATCTCTGGAGGTGTTCAAGGCCAGGTTGGGCAGAGCCTTGGGTGACATGGTTTAGCGTGAGGTGTCCCTGCCCATGGCAGGGGGGTTGGAACTCGATGATCTTAAGGTCCTTTCCAACCCTAACTATTCTATGATTCTTTTCTATGATTTATAACCCCTTTCTCTGATATGAAGAAATTCAACAGTGATAGGAAACAAAGAGAAACCTTTTCTTACATTTGCTTCTACTTCCAATATGAACTTGTGTGGAACCTATTTCTGCATGCTACAAAGGGGCAAGGAGTTTTAGAGGTCTGGATAAGATAAACCACAAGAAGTGTGATATTTTTTTTTTTCCTCAGTGAAACTACAGAAGTCTCAGAAGTGTTTCATAAATATGTGAAACTAATAAATTTGAAAAATAAGTCACTCCTCAGGTGGACAGTATTACTGATATACAATAATCTAATTGTCTAAAACTGAAAACCATTGTTTTGCCAGGATGAATGAGTGTTAAATGAAAACTTCTGTATTTTCAGAGCTGAAAAAGAGTCATGGCTTCATACTGCAGCTAAAAGAAATGAAAATAGAAAAAACCATGCTCAGTGAAGCTCCAACATACTGAGTTTTCATCACACTGATAGCTTTAGAGCCTGTAAACAGACAAAAGAACACTCCTTCTGAGCATAAAACAAAAACTATTACATTTGTAAAGAAATGGTATATTTTAGAAATTAAATGTCAGATTTATGTAATTCAAAGAGCTATTATAAGGATTCATTTATATGTGTACACAGGACAATCTCCTCATAACTAAAACCTCTTGACAGATATTATTAGGTTGAATTCATTTCAAAAGGGCTTCTCTAAAATACAAAGTAGGTTAATAAAATATACATAAAAATCCCTCTACAAAAAGCATGTAATGATTATCAGACAAGACAAGAGTTTTCTTCAAAGCATTGGCATCTGTAGTATTTAGTAAGGAAAACAGCATAGGAAAAAGCCTTTTTTTTTTTTTTTTTTTTTAGAAAAATCTGTCATTTTTTTGTACCTTTTAATTTTTTTGGAATATTGTTGTTATTCTTTTTAGCGTTTGAAGTGGCAAACTTTAACCCAAGTTTATACCTCATTTTAAGTTATAAAATGAACTTTCTTGTTTTAGTCATATGCTATTCATTTTCTGTGAAAGTTGGCAATTTTAAAGCTATTGATTTAAATAGCAGCATTTAAAGGCAGTGCAATTTGCAAACATTTCCAGCAGCTAAGTTAGGACTTGGAAAGTATGTCGAAAGCTATAATGAAAATTCCAGTTTCTCTCACTTCTTATCATGTTTTCACATGCTGCATTCTTGAGGCAGACTGAAAATCATTATGCAGCCTTTATGATACAGCCACTATTTTGTCAGGAGGTATCGTGCCATCATTTTAGCAGCAGAGCTTTTATGCTGTACTATGTTAATTTTTTTCAGCAAGGATTTACAAACATTTCTACCTGCATATTAGGCCAAGGTATAACCCTAACACACAGCTTCCAAACAAAATCAGAAAAGACAGGCCGAGCAACAACTGCAAGTACCTGTCGCATTCAAAGAGAGAAAAATAGTCATCACTTCCATCCTGGAAAGTGCTGAGGCACTTTGTTTTCTGCTTTGCTTAGTTCAGTAGTAGTCAATGCCATATAGAACTGAAAACTGAGAGAGAAGTCTGTTTTAAGCTGCTGCTTATTCCTATTTAATGCAAGAAAGAAAAGCAAATAATGACCAAAGCTCAATCAAGTGTGCTCACAGTGGAGCTTCTTAACAGACCATTAATTTCATGATTAGTGAGCCCTTGCAAAATCAGATAGTTCCATTCACACTCAAAAATGTATAACCCATATTGTCTGGCAGTTAACACAAACCCTAAGAAAAAGAGTCTCCTCTTTCTGTACAGTTGGTTTTCATTGCTATGCATTTGCCCAGGCTAGGGATTTTAAAACTAATGTGCCAGACCTGCTGACTCTCATGCTACTCATATGTTATGAAGTTATTCAACCTCAGCAATCAAAGAAAAATATTTGTAGGCATATCTTTGCCACAGAATCAACCAGGAGGCTCAGCATATGGGTTAGCCCCATGGAAGAAATGAAATACTGGAAGCTACACTTGAGTTACCCTCTTTTGACATGAGCGACCCTTCGCTTCCCCTGTGGGTTGGTTGCTTGGACTTCTGGGGTCAAAACTTTTGTTCCATATCTTTGGGATCACATGTTTCTTTTCTTTTTTTTTGCTGTGTACAACACTGCAAATTTGATCATCGCTGGGAGAATGCAATTCACCTTTGAGCAGTGAAGGACAGTGAACATCATTACATCATTGGAGTATTTTACTCGACTGCCCATAAGGAAGCCAGTGAGAGGGAAAACACAGCCTATGCTCTCAGCCAGGCTAGCTAACTCACATTCAAAGGAGTTTTCCATGCAACTGCTTAGCCTAGTGTTGCAAACAGGCGAAGCAATCGAAGAAATCCCACAAACAAAGAAACATGACTGACTGACTAACTAAAATTTAAAAATGTGAAGAACATTATTCAGTAAATACTTTTAAAGAATAAATTATTTTAGGTAAATACTAACTCCTTTAACGGAATATTCAGTCAGTAGAAACACCTAATGTTATTTTTCACAAGCAAATCAAACAGTTTGAGTGTATATACCTAAACCAATGCAGGAGCTTGTTTTGCTGGCTGATTGACATTCATTTCTCATAGTCCTACTTAAATACTTAAAACTTGCTGTGCAACCACTAGTGGCTGCTAAGCGCAAGATGACTTAAGTCGTTCATATGGAATATTGAACCTTCATGCATCTCAGTGAATCACAACAGAGTTTTGATTGGTGAAAAGTTTGGGGAAAAGCAAGCTCAAGGTTCAGGGATATATTAAGTCCTACTTAAATTAGCTTCCTAAACAGTTATAGAAGGAGTGTCTGTCTGTTCGGATGGTTCTGGAATTCTTTCCTCAGAGAGTCTCAGTATACCTAAAACTGTCAATAATGCAGATCAGTTTTGTTCAGCAAAAAGAAAGTAGATGTAATGACTGGTAATTCCCATACTGGTCACGATTTATAGTGAAAAGCACCATGTATTTGCACCCTGATCTAAAAGTTACATGAGTCACTGTCTTGTACCTGAATGAAATGGGTCATGCAAAATTCTGTGAAATACTATTTGTCTAATGGCTGACTACGTCTGACAGATTCTTAATCCAAACACTAGATAGCATCATGGTGTTTAGAGACTAGGTCTGTAGCTTAGCAGCAGCTGTGTGTTTGGGAGAGAAGTAGGATTATTGTTTCATATAGAGCAAAATAATTTATTTTTTCAATGCATCTGAAGAGGGGAAAAAACACCACCAAAAGAATGAATGAAGGAGATTATTACTTTAATTACTGTGCCTGTACCAGGCAGAGAAGAAATTAAAAATGGCTCATTGATGCTCCCCAGGAAAACTGAAAAAAGGTAATGGTAGGTACTGTATCAGATGATTCTTCAGCAAAAATATTCCTGAAATTAGAAGAATCTGTGAATCACAGAAAATGCATAGCAATACTTCTGTTCATATTCAAGAGAAAAGGGTTTTAAGAAAGAGGATGGGAAACCTTAGCAGGCTGGACTGGAAAACTATGAGGTCATCCAACTTAAGGTCTGCTTGAGCCTAAAACCAATTACTGGTTGACAACATACATGTAAATCCACTTTTATATGATGAGAAGTTACTCTTCAGTGTGGCAAATGACCCTAATTCATACATTTAGTGGCCCTCATCAGGCCTTTCCTGCTCAGAATATTCACTGTAACTTTTGAAAACATGTAAGAATTTGTTTTCCCTACAAATTTTTATTGTTTCTTTAACCAGTAATTAAAACCAGAGGCCTGTGTCAAAACAATTGTAGATTCTGGAGAAACTAGTGGGTCTTGCTTCTTCACCTAAAATATGGAGAAAAGCTTTTAAATTTGGTTAATACACCCAGGCCTTTTGCTTTCTACTTATTTTTCTTTCCTGTGCACACACTAAGGCAACAAAGCAAAGGTAATCTTTGAGATTTAGATCATAAGTGTCTGTCTTCACTGAAAGACTGCTTGCAGTGTGTCATGCAGCTTCCCTCTCCTTACTTGGCAGAATAACACAATCCATGTTGGCTATTCCACTGCTGGATAAACTCCCCTCATTGACCCCTCTGCTCACCAGTCTCCACCCCCAGATGTGTAAACTAACCATATATGTACTGAATGGCTGATTCAAGCCCTCAGAGCAGGGGTGGAATGTGATTACCAATTCCTGAAAGCAGATCATCAGCGTGGTTTTACTGTAGGGGCAAAATTGTTGAATATTTATGGAGCATAACTTGATCTGATTGTTCAGAAGCTCCAATATCCAAGCCTCTAGAAAACAGAGAAAGGTCCCATGAAAACAAAATCTTCAGCTGTATTCTTCTATAAAAAAGGAAACTATGTTCCAGTTCCTACAGCTATAAAAAACATCAGAAATAGTTCAGGCAGACCACTGTATAGAGTGAAATCATAGGCCACAAAAATTTCTTATGTTTTTTATCCTGAGGGTAACAGCATAAACACAGTAATGCTTTGCAATTATGCAGTGCCTTTGAGCTGAAGAGCCCAAAATGTTTTACAAAGGTGGGTAAGAGCTATGCTTTTGAAAGACATATAAACAGCAGTGGGAGTCTTCCGTGTAGAGTTATGTGAAAAAATTGATCATTTTCTCTATGGTTCTTTGGCTGAAGTGCAAAAAAATACAGAACCAAAAAGTCTGTTTGGACCAATAGAAGGATAATCTTTTATTTTCTTGGTAAAGATGAAGGTCACACAAATTCATGTTTTCCATCTAAAATAAAACATTCTCTTTCATTTTGTATGTTGAACCCATTTTCTAATATACCTTTTATTCAGAATAAATTTTAAACCCAAATAAACTGTGTTTTAGAAATATTGACATGACTGACTTCCACTTTTGCCTATTTTTATTTCATTTTATAGTCTCTTTTGAAAATTCGTGAAATATTTCTGTTCCCCTTTCTAATTAGTGCAGTTCTGTTCTGCTCTCCTCCCATGAATGTCGTTAATACCTCTACATCCTGAATTTGCACCAGTAACTGGTCCCACTGTGTAATGACTGATGAAACAATTCAATCTGAAAGGAGTGTCATGATGCCTGAAATACACTTAATTACACAGCAAGCCAAGCCAAGCTTGCAGGGGATGGATGGGGTTTCAAGGCAAGCAGTAACTCTAATTATTAAGAAGCTGTGAGTAATGCTGATAGTAAAGGCTATCCATACTGGGAATGAAAATGAAGTATCTGAAATAGTCTTTGTAAATCTTACTGAAGTCTGATACAATTAAATTAAACAGGGTATGAGGAGAAAAAAAAATGAAAATTTTGACTAAATGGTATTTCATTAACATTCTGGATTTTCCAGGGCTTTTTTTTACACTAGTTGTGCTAGTTGTGGAGTAGATGGGAAATTTAAAAAAAAAAAAAAAAAAAAAAAAAAATTGAAGAAAAAGAAAAGTAGAAAAAGATGAAGAAAAAGAAAAAGATGAAAAAGAAAAAAGGGAAAAAAGGGAAAAGAAAAAGAAAAGGAAAAAGAAAAAGAAAAAAGGAAAAGGAAAAGAAAAAAGGAAAAGAAAAAGAAAAAGGGAGAATAAACTTTGGTTCTTCAGCTTCCCAGAAAGCTTCAAGCATCTAAGTATGACAGTTATTCCCCTATTGTACTCAAGGAGTTCAGCATGTGTCCAGATGAAGCTGTGGCTCTCTCCACTTATAGAAACTGCAATGGCCGAGGCTCTGTAAATGAGTTTGGCATCTAAATTTGCAAGCTAAGGTTCTTAATTTTAGCTAAGTCTCTCCTAAAATATAAATAAAATTCTAAATAAACTCATATTATAAATATTATTATCAATATTACTATTAATATTATTTATATTATTAATATTAATTGTAATATTATAATAAATATTATATTATACAATAAATATAATAAGTAATAATTATAATAATATTAAATAATCAAATAATATTAAATAATTAAATAATTAAATAATATTAAATATTTAAATTATTTAAATATTTAAATAAAATATTAAAATTTTAAATAAAATTTAGATAAAATATTTAAATATTTTAAACATTTAAAATATTAAATAATTAAATAATAAATAATAATACAAATAACTTATAATAATAAATAATAAATATCTAATATTATAATAAATATTAATTATTATTAATATTATTATTAATATTATTATTATAAATATTATTATTTTAAATAATTCTAAATAAACTGACATCCACTAAGATATTGCTTCTGATAGCTTATGCTCAAGCATGATATCTGACCATACAGTGTTGTCTTCAAGATATCCCCTCCAGACTTAAGCTTTGGAACAATTACAGACATTACTATTAGGGAACCAGTCACAGCTTTTACATGAGGCCTGATACTTGCCATAAGATGTGAGGAGTTTGTTCTGGACAGAAATTATAGCTAAGGACTTGGAAATAGTGAGTGTTAAATGCAGAAAGAGAGCACAGGATGAATAAAGAAAGACACTTAATGAAGCAGTCATATGAAATAGGGAAAGCTTTCTACTTTGGCTGTCAGTAATACGTGGACTAACCCATGTGCAAATGTAACTGTACACGAAGAGACACACTGTATTTGTACCCTGTTTGTATTTTCAGGTGTGTGCAGGCATCCCTTCAAAAAACTTTCTCCAAACTGAACACCTTTTAGTGCCCAGGGAGGAAACAGCAGAAAGTACAGGCCTGTGATATAAGAGATCAACTTCCCAGACCTTCTTGCAAAAAAAATTCTTGCCACCTAAAAGTCATGTAATCAAGGCAAGTCCAATGACTATGAACAGACACAGTCACTGACTGCTATCAGCTATTTTTATTTCTTCAGAGTCTGATAAGGTGAAGACAAATTTTCCATAGTATTTCTTATTTCCCTTGTCTATTCACATCTAAAAATGAAGAGACAGAGAAAAATTCTTTTATTTTTACTACTAAGAATCTCTATGTGATTTGGGTCAAAGGTATTGTGAGGTTGTTTTCATTGTGTAGATTGTTTTTCTCATTATAAAGTTTTGATATAAGAGCAATCTGACTTTTCTTTTTCCCCAGGCTGGTTGGCAAGTCTTTTCTGAGAATTCATCTATATGAACTAGACTGAAGAATTTATTATTTGTGACTATATATATAAATATGAAAGATGAGAATATGTTTCACTACTAACATTCATGTTTCAAAGAGCAAATCCATTCAGAATGCACTGCTTCACTATTCTTTTTTTGTAGGAAAGTATAATGTGTTTGTCATTAAATATCCTCAGAAAATCCCTCCTCTTCTTTTTTTTATTGCTTTCTTTCATATTTCCCACAACCACACAAAATATTCCTGTAAAAATGAATAACTCAGTATCACAGAAATTATCTTAGTTAATTTGGATACAGAACAGTTGTCAAACATACTATTCATTTTTAATGTGAAATATTGTCTTGTTTTTTCTACAAGAAGAAAAAGAGAAGATGTTTTATTTAAAAAAAAATAAGGAGGAATTTCCAGTGACAGTTTGTATTGCTCTGCATGGAACCAAAGTTATTTTGTAATCCAGGAGTAAAAATGTAGTTATTTATCTAAGAAGTTAAGAGTCTTTCCACTGAACTAATACTGTTCAGTGAATTATAGAGCAGGATAAATATTGTAAAATATCCAAAGTATATTGTTGCATGTTAAAACAGTACCATAGCTGTGATCACATTCTTTTTATATCCTGTTTCCAAAAATGCTCCAGCAACAGTGTTTTCTGGCAGGAACATTTCTAAAAATAGTCAAATGTTAGCATGATTGTTAACAGAATGTGTGTGGAAAGAAAATGTTAATTTCATTTTGCAAGCTTCTGTATATAAAATACATTTCCTGGACTCAATTAAGTACTCAGGCAGATGCTTAAGTCATGTTATTTTCAAAATATATGCTAAAATATTCTCTTCTGGAGTTGACAAATAACTTGAAAGTATGATATTACTTTGGCATTTCATTAGCTTATTGAAAAGATGAATTCCATATCTGCAGATGAAGCCACAACACAGACAATATTGTAGTGGAAGCTGAGCATCACGCAAACTTTTTGTCTTCCATTCAAAATTATTTTAATTCTGAAGGTTTAAGTCTCATAATGGACTTGGAAACAAGCCACAAACTAAAATTTTTTAAAAGTAGAAATTGCTCAGTAGTTTAGTTTAAAAACCACAATCTTGTATATGTCCAGAATGTGTGAGCAGGCAAAAAAAAATCATTTCAGTCACTTATGATAATTTTATTCCTATTTAATTGTTAGAAAATTATCCACGTAAAAGAAATAGAGGGGTTTTGTTGTTGTTGTTGTTGTTTTTTGTTTGTTTGGTTTTGCTTTTTTTTAATCCATTAATCGGTATTGGTATTTTTTCTGTATTTTGGTTTTCAAATGAAACATAGTACAGTTTTTAAAAGTAATGTGGCATTAACTCCAAGGTTTTCTTTGTTAGTGATGAGTCAAATTTCTGGTTTAGGGCAACTACTGTCTTGCTTAAATTCCTGATTAGCCACATTCTTTTTTTTTTTTTTTTTTTGATACTTCTGGAATTTTTATTACTGTGAGTTTTTCCTGCTTTAAAAAATAGTGACTCTGTTAGCAGGTCCATGCTGGTAATAGCCAGTGGTGACCAGGGCCAACTCAGGCCAAGGCTGCAAGTACATAATATAACTTGTTTGGGGCCTTGTCAGTACCTGCTCAAGTCAACCAGTACCTCTTGCAGTCAACAGAAAATTTTCAAATAGACTTTGTCTATATCCCTGAGAAAGGCGAATCTCTATTCTTCCATGAATCATGACTGCATGAAAGACTGAAATTGTTGGTGAGAGTGTTCTTTGTTCTCTGAAGTCACCACATTCTTTAACTGAGACTCACTTCCCTGATAAGTTCACTACTTTTCTTGGTAGTTCATTCCATTTTTATCACAAATAAACAGTATTTAAAACTATTTTCCAAAAGTTATAGAAATTGCTAAATATATTAATTAATGTATAGTTTGTTAAATATATTCATTAATGTACAGTCTGTATTTGTGTCAGACTTCCATCAGTTCTTATATTCTGGAGAAAAAAACAAACATTAACTTCTACAGTGTGACAGAAATGATCACCCTCTCAGAGCTACCAAGTTCAGTAATTTTTATGCTTTCTTTACATTTAGGCATGGGTACCATGCAAACTTTTCCCTATTGTTTCTTTTTCTTTATCTGTTCTTTCTTTTTCTTTCTTTTTTTTTCTTCTTTTTCTTTTTTTTCTTCTTCTTTTTTCTTTTTTTTTCTCTTTATTTTTCTTATTCTTTTTCTCTTTCTTTTTTTCAGTCTTTTTCTTATTTCTTTTTCTTTTTTTCTTTTTCTTTTTCTCTTTCTTTTTCTCTTTCTCTTCTTTTTTCTTTTTCTTTTTCTTTTTTCTTTTTCTTCCTTTTTCTTTTTTCTTTCTCTTTCTCTTCTTTTTTATTTTTTCTTTTTCTTTTTCTTTTTTCTTTTTCTTTTTCTTTCTTTTTCTTTTTTCTTTCTCTTTCTCTTCTCTTTTTCTTTTTCTTTTTCTTTTTCTTTTTCTTTTTCTTCCTTTTTCTTTTTTCTTTTTTTCTTTCTCTTTCTTTTCTCTTTTTCTCTTTTTCTTTTTCTTCCTTTTTCTTTTTCTTTTCCTTTTTCCTTTTCCTTTTCCTTTTCCTTTTTCGTTTTCTTTTTCTTTTCCTTTTCCTTTTTCGTTTTCTTTTTTTTCTTTTCTTTTTCTTTTCTTTTTCTTTTTTTTCCTTTTCCTTTTCCTTTTCCTTTTCCTTTTCCTTTTCCTTTTCCTTTTCCTTTTCCTTTTTCTTTTTTTTTCCTTTTTCTTTTCTTTTTATTATATTCCTTCCTTCCTTCCATCCTTCCTTCATTCCTCCCTCCCTCTCTCCCTTCTTCCCTTTTTCTTCTTCTTTATTAAAAAAAAAAAAAAAGTAGATAACCTTTTCCTTGTAATTTTTGTGGAACAGTCACAATTATTGCTTGCTATAATTATCTTTTTTTAGTAGTGTTAGACGTAATATTGCTCCTGTGAAAGCAATTAGTTCTTCAGATCTCAAAAGTGAAGGGACTTTTAAAATAACCAGTGATAAATCTCTAGTGTTTAGTTAACCATCAAAGTAAGGATAGCACAGGACAGACTTTTTAAAGCAAAGCAAGTACACAAACCATGGCCATTGGGATGTTTTCCTATGATTTGCTTGTACTGGAATTTTCAAGTTGAAATTCGAAAGCTGAGAATATCTTTTCATGTTTCCTGCTACTCAGAGTAGAATAAAAACTTCCCATGTAAGCATTCTCAGGAAGGAAAAATATCTATAACCCTATAGTTGCTGCCACATTCTAGAGTTCCACACTGTTATGTTTTTTTCAGACCTCATTTTTATGTTTTAGATTCTGAACAGTCCTAAATGGTTTCAGCCATCATATAATTTAACACTGACTCATTCTACATTCCTACAAGAAACCTTCTCTTATGCATGATTATATACTGTGAAAATGGATGGGCTAATTTTGCAACATTAATTTTCTGTGGTAGCTGTTCTGCTACTATTTTAGTCTGGTTTTAATGATATACTCACTATAATAGCTGTCTTATATACAATTACAGTTTTGAAAAGTGACTAACTTTGGTTACAATTATATACATCAACCCAGACTCTCCTCTGTGGATGAGTGTGCATCCACATTTTTGTGTGTTTCTAGACCTAAAAGAAAGAATGTGCCATGATACAGGTATCATCATGTAGAGATGAAAACGAGAAGGCTCTGACAGTCTTTCACCTTTGCTCACTTGTTTTACATAAATCCAAAGAAGCTCCATTCTGTTGGGCTGCAAATTGGCTTAGAAAATTAAACAAGTTGTGCGTCCAGGATGTCCATTTGCCCCACAGTAACTAAGAGCCTGCTTTTATTTCTGCAAATCTAAACAAACAAACAAAAAGTTTATGCTCAAAAACATGTATGACATTCAGCTTAAAAATAACATTCAGCTTAAACCTCTGACTTGTTTTTGTTTTGTATCTCTCAACTCTGAGTAGAAAGAGCAGACGTTTGGTAGCCATTTTTTGCTTGCTCAGCAAAATGGGTTGCTAAGGTAACAGCAAGTGACAAATACTAAAACAATCATGTAAACTGAAAGAGAAAAGACATATTAATGGGCCTAGAAGATGTTGCACAAAACCCCATTTAAGGACGCAGTGATAAGAGTAAAGGTTCTTAAAGAACAGGTTAACACAAAAGTTGCTACAAATTGAGAAGCAATAATTGAAAGAAAGAGAAGAGGTCAGGCAGGCAAGAGAAGCACAGAAATCTTCTGCTTTGTAACTTCTTTTCTTTCTACAAAGGAACAGTTTTGGATCATCCCCATGAGGAGGATGACAGAGATAAGCTCTCTGGTGGTAAGCATCTGGGGTGGGAGGGAAGACCATAAGATGTTGTGGGATTCTCTTTGTTTCTTTCTTTAACTGTGTATGTCTCTGCTTTTTTTTTGAAGCTTTTCCAAACCCCAAGGCTTCTGAGGTTCTTGCATCACTCAATTTAATTTTTTTTTTTTTAAATATAACAATGTCAGAGCAATGTGTATCTGTGTTAACACTGGAGAGTACCAGTGTTGGGCCCCTAATTAGATTCATATTCATATTGAAATTTTTAAAAGTCCCCAGCACAAATGAGTTACCGTAATGATTACTTCCCTCCTGATGGGAAAAGATAGCAGTTGTTCTATGTACTAATCCTGAGCCAAGAATATCCACAGATTCAAGTTCGATTGAAGCTCAAATACATTGTGACATAATAAACTTGATTCATGCCTTGAACATACCACAGCTCCCCCACTAAGTTTCAAATTCTGTCTTGGGATATGTCGTGGTTTAAGCCCAGGCCGTAAATTAGAACCACGCAGTCTACTTCTCCCTCCCCCCTTTTCCCCCCCTCTTCCTCCCGCTCCTGGAGGGACGGGGAGGAGAATTGAAAGAATGCAACTCCCACGGGTTGAGATAAGAACAGTTTAATAACTAAGGTATAACACAAATCACTGCTGCTACCACCAATAATAATAATGATAAAGGAAATAACAAGGGAAGAGAATACAATACCTCATCGACTGATACCTCGCCCCCAACCAGCAGTGATCTAGCCCTTCCGGGGACTCTCAGTTCTACATCCTGGGCATGACGTGCTGTGGTATGGAATACCTCTTTGGCTAGTTTGGGTCAGGTGTCCTGTCCCTGCTTCCTCCCGGCTTCCCCCCGTCCCTGGCAGAGCATGAGACTCACAAAGTCCTTGGTCAAAGTAAACTTGCTGACCAGCAACTGAAAACATTGGTTTTATCAGTACCATTCCCAGGCTGAAAGTCAAAACCACAGCGCAGCACCAGCTACTAAGAAGGAGAAAAAGTGACTGCTGCTGCTGAACCCAGGACAGGATATCCTTGGAAATTTACTATATATGTGGTGCTGTTGTCTAAACTCAAGTTATAGTCTTCAAATCAGAGACTTTAGTACCAAAAGATGTTGTACATTACTGGAGAATGACCGAGTAGATATTGGAGTACTGCCATGTAAGTCAAGAGAGAGAGAAACATGTTAATGGAGACAATTTGCTACAGGGAACTACTTGGGAATAGTTTAGGGGGTGGGAAGAAAGAGTTTGGGGCACAAGGCAACAAACCCAAACATGTTTTGTATTTATTCAGCACTCTGTAGGCCGTTCTCCAGTGGACTTACCTTTAATGTAGAACATTTAATTTTTCTGTAGACAAACAAGAGCTCAGTAAATACTCTATTTTCAAGGTCTCTGCTCATCCCACTCATTATGTATTCTTTGATCAGTGGTAAACTGAGGTAGAAGGCAATGCTTTAGGGCCTGAACCAGAAAGCTAGATAATTTCATTTACTTTAATAGAAATAGGCAAATGTACACTAACGGATAGGGGCTGTACATGGACATATTTAAAAGGTAATTTAGGACCTGTTAACTTGCCTGTGTGTGAAGGCAGTTCAGACAACTGTTTTTGCTAATAAAGAGTGAAAACAGTGAAATAGTAAACTATCAGTAGAGATGGGAAAGGAATCGTACATTTAACATCTGATTATAGGCAATTGATATAGAAATTTGTTAAAAATTGTGTTGAAGAATATTATTTTCTTTTAGTATCTTTAATACTTTTAGTGATTTCTATCCAAGACACAGGATTTGAAATTAGAATTCAAAATCCAGTGATTTTTATACTTACTTACTTCTATAACTTATCAAGTCATTCTCCGCCAGTTAGTCTGACTTTCTGTCTTATAAACTACCAGTTGCTGAAAAATGTGGGGTTTTTACCCACTAGGACTTAAAAGGGGCTATAATTTCTCAAAAAGCCTAGTTAAGTGTGAAATTTTTAAATATGTTATAGTATTTCTCTGATTTAATTTTGTATTAAGATGTACTCATCTGATATGTATAATCTGCATAAAGTTTAAACAAAGGTTGATAGAGTAAATATAAAACTAGTTTAGAATGTCTCATCAATTTCGAAAAAAACATGGCAAAATCTTGCTAGGTGTTATTAAAAAAAAGTTTTATACCAACATTTCACTTGTATAGACAGTTATGTTCATAAAGGCTGCTTTTACTTGGATTGTGATGAGCAAAATTTCACAAGATTAATGCACTTCAGTGGTCATTGTTGAAGTCAAATATTTGAGTTCAGCTTGGGAACCCATTTCCATTCCCTGTGCTTTTTTTAGTACCAAGTCAGCAGAACATTGCTAGATACCAGCTGTTCTCAATTTCCATTTTCTTTTGGCTTGCCTGCATTTTCAATGGTTCCACCATATGCCAAGAGGTGTTCTTCTACCTTTAGAAGTTGGTTTCTCTGTCTAAAGACTATGATTGACTTGTTTGTGTCTGGAGTAGCATAGGTAATATCAAATGCTGCAACATTTTCAGGGTAAAATATTTGTTTTCAATATCAGTACCAGCAAGTTATTCGAAGTTATAACTTACATGGTTTTTCACCCTATCACTGTCTGTTACATCCTTAGTGAGTGTAGATGTAATCGCTGGTCATTTGCCACGCACAGTGACATGATTGGCTAAATATCAAAGTGATCTTTCAAGATTTTATGCTATATGCAATGAAACAATAAACTGTATAAATTCAATGGAATTATGCATGCCTGAAAATGAATATGATTTGCAAGTATATGGGTCAAAATGGGTGATAGGAAATATCAAAAGATTAATAAAATCTTGTAAATGAACTGCAAGATAAAATATTGAAGTTCCAACATTTGCCATGCCTGCTTGTTGGCAGCTTTTTTTTCTGCTGTTTTTATACTTTCCTTCAGTCCTCTTTGTCAATTACACTAATTTTCATGTTATAATTTTACATCCTTATTTGTAATTTGGCTGAATTTGTCAGCAGACACAGAACATAAAGGGACCCTACCTTGACATTTTGGTTTGGAAATACTCAATCTTGGCAAAAACCTGTAGTTATTTGCTTTTCACTTCATCATTATAGTAAATGCATATCTGTATGGGTCACTGAAATGTTTTATTTTTTTTTCTCTGATAGGCAACATTTTTCCAAATATAATTTCTAACAAAAACTTGGATATATTGAATCATTTTTACATTTTTTTTTTTGTGATTTTTTTTTTTTTCATCAATATTACTATTAATATTCCTCTGGCCAGGACCTTTGCCAAAATCCCAGTGGAGCTTAGAATGAGAAACATTTTGCCAAGTGGACATAGATGAGTTTCAGGAATCCAAAGCCATATTTTGTCTTGGCAGCTGCCCTGATTAGTTTCACTGGAAAATGCTTTTGGTCGTGTGAGTAGGTGAGAAAGAAGAACGTGACTCTGAACTCCACCAGGGTTTTGGATTTTTGTGGGTTGTTTTTATTTTTTCTTTTTTGGTTGGTTTTGGTTTTTTACACACCTCCCCCTTTTTTTTTGTTTTTCTCTTTTCTTTTCCATGCTGTTAGGTTTGGGACTTGCTGGGGCACTAAAACAAACTGCTTTTTGATATTTCTGGATTTTTAGGGGTAGTATACACAAAAAGGGGAAGGTAGATTCAGCTACCAAAAGCAACTTTTTGTTCTAATTGATACTTTGATTTGCTTAAATCTGCATCCTACAGGGGAATACCATTCAGTGGGTTGTCAGAGTTCACACGATTCTGTATGTAATTACCTTGGTATTATAATTGCCCTCTGTAACTGCCTATGCTGGAAATGATGTAAGTTTCTGACCAGGGGGGATGTTTTTACATTATTGCATTATTCATGTTTAAAGCAAGTTGGTGAGGAGTATAATTGGAAAGAGAGAAAATAAGGAATTTAGGTGAAAGACCTTTATAGTAATAGAATTTGGGTTTGGAAGCTTTTTTAATTTTTTTTCTTTTTTGTATGACAGAATTGTTCTGAGGCACAGGAGCACATTCCCTATCCTACAGAATCATTACTTCTGCTTAAAAAAAAAAATAAAATTAAATTTAATAATTGGGAGGATTTGGAAAAAAATCTTCACCTTTTCTGAGTGGACACTTCCTGAATATAATGTGTTTTGAAACAAAATATAACATTGTGAGAACCTTCAAACTTTTGTACTGCATCGCAAAAAAGCAACAATTTAGGGAATGCGATTATAACACGAATCACGCAATATAGTTAAATGTGGCTTCAATATGCTTGTGGGCTGGTTTCTGCTGCATTTCTGGAGAAGAGGAATCTGCTTCTTCAAATTTCAGAGGAAAAGTTGTAAAATCTGTAAGACTGGAAATCTAGCAAGTTCTACACACGTGCAGTAGCATAGCTCCCTGTTTTAATGACTTTCAAATAAGCATATAATTTAAATTAACAGTTATTCTGACTTTTCATCAACTTTTCTATTAAAGTTCTCATAGTGAATAGAAAAAAAAGACATAAATGATCAACAAATGTTTCAATAGGCAATAATCAGCTGTTGTACAACAAATTAGTACGCTGATTCTCCTATGAAACATTACCATGTTGTATTTTCTCCTGTAGTGCTGTAAATGATTTGTACCACATACAACTTTTGCCAGCTACACAATTCTAAAATCCATTATTCAGATTCTGAAATAAATCAACTATTTACAGCTATTTAAAAACATTTGAACACTGAATCCTGAGAGTTTAAGGGGATTTTTAATTCCGATTTACCACCTTCTTGGTGTTTAACCTTTCTATAGAAGTAGAAACAGCTATCCATTCTCAAAAAAAAAAACAACAAAAAAACAAAAAAAAACAAAACAAAAAAAAACAAACAAAAAAAAAAAAACCCATTACTCTAACCACAAAAGGACACCGATATATTTAATGTTAATTAAAGGTAGAACACACTTTTTGAACAAAGAAATCAAGAACTGGGAGGAAAAGGGAAAGCACATTTCCTTTACAAATTAATGGTCATATTTTAAGTGCTATATAATCTTTTGTAATAATGCTATTCCTCTCATTTATACATCAAATATTTATACTAAAATAAAACTGCTCATATGATTTCCCCTGTTTTCGACATGTCCACTAAAAGGTCTCAATTATCTTTCCTAATATAAACTTTTCTTACAAAAGATTCTTTTATGACTTGACTTGACTTGTCTGTGAACAGCTGCTAGGAGTATCTTATACTGAGTACTTGATCTGTAATTAGGATTGGTCAGTTATGCTTTGGACACGTACAACATAATCACAAGCTCTCTGAATCTCTCAAGAAAAGGTAGTAGTACAGTTGGAAAAAAAAAAAAATGGAATTTTATAATAGTTTTAATGCTTTGAAACTTGGCTACACTGGCTTAGCCCACAGCATAATTCCTGAATATATTAAGCTACTGACAGATTTAATGACTGAATGAAGATTTTAGATTAAGTTGTATTTTATCATATTCATGTGTGTAATTGTGTGAGCATGCACAGCCCCAGTTGCAAGGAGGAGCTGAAAACCATGGCTGAGTCATGGAATGCCTTTGCATCAGGACTCTGGCAAGGGGTTTTGAAAAGAGTGGTGTCCTATTCTACACAAGGTTATCAAATGAATTGTTTTTATTTCTCTCATGCTCTCTCATTTGTATGGGAGAGAATCTTGCATTTTACAAAGTCATTAATAATGCTGTCCCAAATTATTTATGAGTCTGAAAACTCTTCTAATTCAAAATAGAAAATGACTTCTATCTAAATAAGGACAAGAAAGTTCAACAGCTTTTTTTTTTTTTTATTATTTCTTTTTTTAAAAAAGGACCAGCTTTAACTTGTGCAGCAGCCTTTGTAAACTGGTTCCATAGCTGAATCTCCCAGATTGAGAACAGTGTTCACCACCTGCACTGTTGACATAAAACAACAACATGCTTCTGCTTGGTCTAAACTGCAAAATATATGCTCACATTCTTGCCTGGCTTATTTAGCTACTTCCAATAGATATGATCTTTGGAGGAAAACTTGTCTTTGGTTTTACCTGTGAATATATAATAACACTGATGTGAATACTTGAAACATGAACTTAAGCGCAACTTCTTTTTGGACCAAGAGGGTGGAGCTCTTGGGATCTGTTTCTTGTGAATGATTGCATTCACGCTATACCTAAAGTAAATATGAATAGCATCTGAGCCGCTCTGGTTTATGCAATAGATAATATACCACTAAAATATTCCAGGAGAAAAACACTCACTACATGTTTTTTCTTTTCCCAGCCTGTGATGTATTGCATATTGGCAGTGTAGTTTGGTAGAGACATTAGAAGAAATTGCACTTGGTTCACTGCTGCTATTTTTTTTGTCCTTTGTGCACTGCTTAAGGAGTATAAAAAAGCAAAGTGCAGATGAAAATCTAACCTTATCTGTCCATTGTTTGTTGGGTTGGTTTTTTTTTTCCCTGGTAATAGTTCTTGTGAAAAAAACTCACTTATGGAAACCTCAATGTTTATCAGGTGAATTGGGACTGAATACAAAAGTAGGCTGAAGATGACTGGAAGCAAATTGAAACAGCCAAAGGTACAGTTTTGGTGTAATTCTCCTGATTCAAAACTTGTTGATACGGTTATTGAAAAAGTGAGGAAGATATAACGTTCTCAGCTAGTTTCTCTGCAGAGATTCCAGCATTCAATAATATACCTTAAAAAAAAGAAAACCAAGCAAATGTGCTTGTGATTGTTTTTTTATCCTTCATAAAAAGAAAAAATGATAATGAAAGTATTTATTTGATATTTTATTCATGAGGTAAATATTATAAATTTGTTGCTGTAATAATGTAGTTATACAGCTCTCTGTTTCCAACAGTTTCTCTATTTGTAGTCATGAAAGACAAAATATAAAGATGCAAACATGGATGAGTGATTATCATAATGGATGTACTGATAAAACTGTTTTTTCTTCTCTAGTTTCAATAATATAATTATTTTTTAATCAAAGAAAATTGCATCAGTACATCCCTTTGGTGGCTTTTGCATTTTATTTCAAGTGAAAATGGCAATAAACAATGTTGCTCCCCTTTGTTCTTCCTTATTAAATACAAGTGAGTTTTCGCACTTGTAATATTTCATGGTCATTCAAATTATAATCTTTAGGTCATTTAGAAAAATTAAGATTTTGACTAAAACTTTATTTTCACATATAATACAAAACTAAACTATTTTGTATAAATATAAACACATTTCATAATGAAGTCTTATGTCTAATAGACAACAAGGCTTTTTCTTTAATTTGAAACATATTTAGTTTTTGAGAATGGAATAAAAGAATAATGAGATTTTTCAAAATCGAAAGATAGTTGAAAGTATTTTGTTCAAAATGAACTTATGAAAAACCCCTATGTACAGTTACTGACTTTTTTCCAAAGTTAAGTGCCTTGTAGTCCCTTGCAGTCCCTTGCATGGTCAAGATTCATTGTTTGCTTAAACTGGTGGAATCCAAATGCATTCCTATTCATAAACAAAATGAAGAAATAAGGATAAACTTATATTCTTCCTAAACCACCCTTTAATCCTGACAACTGATAAACTACAAGTCAAGAAAAAAGAAAAAACCTGAAGAAATAGTTTATTATTGTAGATTTCACTTCCTAAGTGTTGAATAGGGCCACCTCACTACCTGATCTGTTGTGTTCAAAATAATGTTTATGGCATTCAGAAACTAGAGTACAAGAAAGAGACTTCTTATTTCCACTGTGCCTTAATTAAGAGGAAAGACTTTTGATTTCTACAGTTTCCTTTTGATAACCCCCTCGTTAGTACAGCAAAGTTACTGAAAATAAGTTGCATGTAATTTTTTCTCTGTATCAGTCCTAAATAAGATAACCCCAAAAAATGTAGTGAGGGGGAGGTAAGGAATCATAACAGCATATGAAAAGGAGGATGAAGTCCTTTTTGAGTTAGACTTTCTTATCATATAAAATTAATTCAAGAAGGTTCCAGATCCTGCAGAATCAGATCTATAGGCCCTTAATGTGGGCCCGATATTAATTGCTTTATACTAAGTTGTACTTTAGATTATATTAACTTCTTTTAAGTGAATGAAATTGTTTTCATATGAACATAAAATTTGCCAAAAGCAGGAGTTTCAATATCTGGTTTTAAAATCTGGTAGTTTATCATTTTACCCTAAGGCTTTATGGGTTGGAACAAACTAACATCTGGTCCTTGCAAGTCAATCTATAAAGCAGATTATAAAATTTTGAATATAACATTTCTGCAAAAGAGTTCATGATCATCTTTTAGTGTTTGAATCTCAGATGAAAAAAAGTCCTCTTGGATTACTTAGTTGGCAACAAACATCATGACATAGTTTCTCTTTTGTCCTCCATTTTTGTAATTTAATCTGGCTTAAGTTCAAATATTTTCTCCATTTAGTTACCTTGAGCATCCTGTCTTTGCGGGTTAGGAAAGTGGTTTGTGTTCTTCTGCCAAACAGAATGAACAGAGTGAGTAGGAATGTTGCCATCCTTCTAATGCTTATATTCCAAAAGAGAAGGAAGACTTCCCAAGATATTAGTTGTTCCTACCTGAATTGTGAATGAGATTCATAATCAGTTAAGCCTTTAAGTTTTCAGAAAACCTTTATTAACTCTGCTCTAATTTTAATTGAAAAGCATAGTGTAGTAATATTGACTGGAGTTCCATATGACTTTCATTTTACTGAAAATTCTTATCCAACAAGAATTCCCATTTAAACAGATAATTTTAAAATGCCTATGTGATTAAGTGATGCCACCAGTGTCAGTATAGTCCAGCAGCTAAAACAGAGGGATGCAGAAGACCTGAATGTTTTTCCTAGCTTAGGCTAGGAGATGCAGAAGACCTGGATGCTTTTCCTAACTTAGGCTTGGGCCCACAGGGTGCCTTTCAGCTATTTACTTTACCTCTCTGAGTCAGCTTTCTCACCTAGAGGAATTTATGAAGTGTCCTTTTGTGAAATGTTTACTAATCTATAGCAGAAAGATATTATGTAAATGACAATTATATAGTTACAATATTGTTCAGTGGTTTAAAGTTACGGAACCACGTTTCAGACTTCACATTCGTAGTCCACCTCCTATCAGACTACCAGTCATTTGCCAATGCATGTAAAAGGTAAGTGATCTGGAGATATTTCTCATAAACCACAAGCATGTCTGATGAAATATACTGCAGTATTTCTCACATTAGCTCCCAACAGAGAGCACACAAAATGATGGTGAATGAAACAGAGAAAGGAGAATAGCCTGATGAATCAGAATCTATATGGATTCCTCTTCATGGTAGAAAGTCTTCAGAACTTCATGTTTTCTGGGCTACTAATTGACAGTGTTGTTTCTTTAATGGTGTCTATTTTTTTAGTTAAAACTTGATATCTTTCACTATGTTTGTACACAAATACATTTTGATGGCATATTGATGCTGAGCAATTTAATTTTCGTAGGCATTTGCTTAATACTGGAAGTATCTTTCATAAACTAGGCACAGAAAATATTGAGTTTTTCCTTCAGACAGTAGGATCTAAGTTCCTAATGTGAAATTCAGTCAGAAGGTTGTGGTTCCCAAAGCTCTGGGAAGTGCTACCTCTCTGCTTATTGAGTGAGTCACACACAACTTGTTTCCTGCTTTTTTTGGGGGGCCGGAACGGAGGCTGGGTGCTGGTTTTTATTGAGAGCGAGAGTAGGGGGTGGGAGTGGAAGGAACACCTGGCTGTGTGCCTTGTGTATCTTAGCATCTTCTAGTAATCAAAGCGCCCCTAGCTCTGATTCTCTTACAGGAAATGTGGAGCGTCTTCATACTATTTATATGCTGAACACTGAATGCTACTTAAAGCATTGTTGAGCAAAAGACACACCCTTTTAAATTCTGCATTGGAGGCTTAGCACAGGCATGCAGAATTCTGCTCATTAGTTCTGTGTGGAATGGTATGTTAGAAGAGGTTGCATTTGTTTGGTTGCCTTTTAAACAGGCTAAAAAGCTTTTATTAAAGTTTCTTGTGAGAGGTCATAATAAGGAAAAAAAAAAGAAGGGTTATTAAATGCTTTGGCAGTGATTTCAATGCAGTGAGAATTACAGGTGGTTACATTATAATATTGCTAGAAGGCAATTCAAGAGGTTATCCAGCCAGCATTCATTCACCTACTGCAGGGCAGGGTCAATTGTATTTAGGTAGAGTCAGAGAGACATCTGTGCAGCCTAGTCTTAAACACCTCCAGCACTGGAAATGCCATGGCTTTCCCGAAAGGCACGACCCAAGCTTTGCCTTTCTGCCCTATAATTAACATGGTTTTGTTAATATCTTGTTCATTATAATTTAAGCAGTTTGCTGTTTTTTGTATCCACATGAATATGATATTAGGCTAATCCCTTCCCCTTTCTTGAAGTGTTTATTTAGGTGAATACTTACTTTGTTTCTTCTCCCTTGGTATCTCAGTTTCTGTCCTTCAAATTAAACTTGGCCATCTCTTCATTCAATATTCTGTAATAAATCATGCTTTAAAAACCTCTCATATTTGTGTCTCTCCTCTGAACTCTCTTCCTGCCATATTTCTAGAAATAGATTGCCTCAAGCTAGACACAAAGTACTTCCACTCTGTCCTTACCAGTGCTGTCTACATAAAAAAAATATTGCATTTGTCTTTCACTTATACGTGACAATTCAAGATTTAGTTGGCTGGTTGCAAAAGCATGACTCCACCGACTTATGTTCTGCTGCTTATTAAGATTACTATATCCATCTCTCAGAGTGATTTTCCACCCAATTATTTCAGACCATGTATTTGTGTAGCTGACTGGCCTTTAGTAAATTCTACTTCTCTCTGTTAAATAACATCCAATTATTTTTCAAGATGCATCTTCAATCTGCCAAGTTCAACTCTGTCTTTCACTGCATTTGTAATCCTAATTTCATTGTTTTAGCACCCAGTCTGTTAATGAAAATATGGAACAGGTATGAGGATACAGATGCATGAGGAATAGAACTCTGCAGAAATCCATTTGCCATCTAATTCAGAGAGAACCATTAAAGGCCGTTCCTGGAACACTTTTCCTGAGCTCTACACCTACAACATTCATCCAGTCCATGATTTAGTTTGCTTATGAGAATGTTATATGTAAAACAAACACCCACATCTGCTGATTTTTATCTCTCCTCAGTGCCAGCTTTTCTGTAGTAAACTAAAATCATATTGGTTTGACTTTGTTTGTTCTTGATAAATTCCAGTTCACTGTCATTTATCCCTTTTTTCCCCTGTATTTGCTACACATCCTTTGTTTGCCCCCCCCCAATTATTTTCTGCAATTTGCAATTAAAATAATAACTCAATAATTCCTCACTTCTTCCTTTTATGGTCTTTTGAAGTAGAGGGTTTAAATTTTTTTCCCATCCTTGTCAATTTCTCAAATAGCTGCAGTTTCATCAGACAGTTCCTTAAATTATCAAGTGCATTAGGCTAAGATGATTTGGAATAGTGAAAGTTATTTAAGTGAAAGTTATTTGGAATAAGGAAGTTATCTCTCTTATTTATTCCTTCCTTACTCAGAGACAATATTTTCCTCTTTTGTCCCTGGTATTATTTATTATAGTTAGATTATCAAACCTGATATTTTTAGGAACTGCTTAGAACAACCCTTTCCATATGCTTCCTCATTCTACTAACGTTCCTACGAAAGAATTCATTTAGATTCTTCACATCTCTTATTATTTATATCTTTTACATGCTTTTATTTTTCTGATTTTGTCCATAGCTATTTTTGTCTTCATCCTTAGTGCCCTAATCTAGCTTCCACTTTCTGCTAACTTCCTTCCTGAATCTGAGGTCCAGAAAGAGATCATTGCTTAGCTCATTTGCTAATATGCCCATCTTTCCTCCACGGTTAAGTGGAAGCTTATAAGTGTAATGGCTTATAGCTGTATCCCAAAAGATATTTTGCTAAAGAACTGCATGTGCTTTATCCCACACCTCCCCAGTCTGAACTGCCAGGTTTTTTACTTTATCAAAATCTACCTGCCTAAGTCAATAGTTTTTTTTTGCTGTTATAATCCTGTTTTAAGGAGCTGATTTTTATGCCACTGTCTCCTAAAGCATCTTTCTTCTGGATATTTGACTAATTTCATTTTATCAGTTAAAAATAAAATCTCAAATGATCTTACTGTAGGTATATTCTCTATTTTATATCTGAGATAAATCATATGATGGAAGATTTTGCAAAAACTTGAAAAAAAAAAAAGTGATTGTACTCTTCTGGCTTCTTTCACTAACAGCTGTCTGAGTATCTCTCATTTCCCCAGTCCTGCCTTCTGCATAATTCTGACAGCTGATCACAAAAAACCTTTACCCACTTCTTCAGATTGAAGGCTTATAGCATAAATAATCTTTTCCTCCACAGTCACTACTCATGATTTCTTTATTGGTCTGTTTCTTTCTACAGCTTTAAAGAAGGATTGTAAAGAAATAAAATAATTGTCACTGGAGTTTAATACCTTTTTTGTTGTTTGTTTTTGGCTCTGGGTTTTTTGGGTGTTTTTTGAGCTGCATGTCTTATCTTGAGTCTTCATCTCTTATATTCTTGCTTATGAACAGTGTACCTTTTCAAATTAAATGTGCTTTGTATTCCTTCTGATATATATCTAAGGAAAGATATATATTAATTTGATCTTGAAGTTTTAATGGGCTGAATGCATTGATTTAAATGCTCAGCTTAGCTCTTGTGCATTTGAGGAGGATTTTGAATTTTATTTCTTATTGATGTGCTCACAATTTAGTTGGATATTCTTTCATTTTACAAATTGAGTAAACACTTAAAAATCCTAGTGATTTTCATTATTGTATTATTTAAAATAGCCACATGAAAAATTATACATGTCGTAACAACACACATGCAATAAATGGCTCAGGTGTTCATTCAGAACAGAAAGGTTATTTTGTTTTAATGTCTTCTTTTCTGTTAATAAAATTAAGTACCTGATACCTTCTATATGTACAAAGACAATATTGCAAGGAATAGAAAAGCTCTATGTGAATTTCATTTAAAGCAAGACAGTATTCAGGAACAGAAGCGATGCAAGAATATTAGCTTGGTTCATGATACCCTTGATGGAAGAGTGATGCTAAAGAGTATGAGGTCCACAGAAAATCTAAGAAAGTGCCATGGAATATTTTCATTAAAAGCAAAATTAATTTGCTCCAAAATATTTTGAATTATTTTCAAAAAGAAGTCCTATCTGGCTACTAGAAGTAGTAGTCTGGGAGAAGAAGAGTTGGGACATGTCGTGAAACAAAAGAATGGATGCCCTTTGAATAGATAATTGTTGAATTAATTGTATAGTTAATATGCCATTCTTCTATTAACTATAATTTTCTATCACATATTTATGAGGAAGATGGCTAATTTCTTCGTATGTATGTTTAGGGATTACAGCAGTTAAAGTCTCAGCAGTAGTGATGTTCAGTTTGCCCTATGGCACATCTTGAAATGCTGGATTTGCATGGTTCTTCATCTATGCATCTTACTCCTTCAGTGTTATAGTACTCCTGTATGGTGATAGGCAGTTTGTTGTTAAGTCTAATGCTTTCTCAGCCTGAAAATTACGGTGTAAGTTTTTTAAATGCAGCGCCCATTTGGGGTGAGCTGAGTAGGGCTGCTGAAGGGGACTGGATTTGGGCAGGTCCCTTCTACTGCTGGGCATGGCCTAGGGATAGGATGGCTCTGGGCCAGCTGGGGAGCATTTGATAATGATAATCAATTGATATTGAATATCACTATCAAGAAACTGCATCACCAAAACAGCCTAAATAGTATTTGTTGAAAAGCTTTCTCCTTTGAAGAAAACAGTAAAAATACATCAAAATAACATGAGACTAAAGTGAAGCATTTTTCAAAACAGATGTCTCATGACATCTATTTAAAAATTAGAACAGTAATTATTCTAGGAAAGTAAGTGTATATAGTTCATGGAATATTGTTGTTCTATTGTTTTATTTTGTAAAGTACTAGACTGACATTCATGGAAACTAAATTTTATTTACAGAGTAGGCGTGACAGCCTACATTTTCTCACCATTGTTCCAAAGAATGTGTTCAGATTTTAATAAACATCCCAATAGCCCTAACAGCAAATATCTTCAGTTTCTTTACACTATATATGTATTATCTATAAATGTCTCCCCTTTTCATATAAAACCTGCTATCTCTTGATAGATCTACTGGACCTGTCTGCCTGGCTGTGTGCCCAATTCACCATGCCTTCAGCTCCTATACTTTGTGAGCATTTTAATTGGTGTTTGAAGTTGGTAGTTTTTTGCATGGCTATAGCTGGCAGTATGCATAGTGGTGTACAATTTATATTTGCTTTTTTAGAGTTGCAGGTATTATCATTTCCTATTTGTCTGTCTGGAGAAACAAGAGGAGTTGGGGCACAGATATGGCACTGACACAGTAGTTTTCATCTAATTAAGGGCTGGAATCAGGGGAATACTGTTTTTTTTGTAGTTACGGGAGGTCATGGATAGGGGCTGAAAATCCTCATTCAGCTCAGTGGAGGCTTGACCTCATTGCACACCTTCCTGTTGGAGCAGCTGATGTGATATGTCTGAGACTGTGATGGCGTGAAAGGGGCCAAGAGATATTTTAGCCTTATAGGTACTACTCTATCAGGGTCAGATTTCCCTGATGCAGCAATTGATAAAAGTGTTTGCCACGCTTTTTAGATACTACAGAATGACACAACAAGCAGATTTGTCTTCACAGTTGTGGGGTTTTTTTGTTGTTGTTGTTTGTTGGTTTTTTTTTTGTTTGCTTGGTTTTGGGTTTTTTTTTGTGGTAATAAAAAGATTTCTTCTGCTTATTTTATCCCTGCTGTGTGTAAACTTAAGCAACTGTATCACAGACACTCCAGTGTATACAGGACACGAGAGATGATCTTAACAACGTAGGAAATAAGAGAATGCTGTAAGACCTATTTGACATACACATGTGGCTACATGTGCACACAATTTAAAAATCTCTTCTTTTGAAGAAGTGAGAGTTGTATATCATTTCCAGATTGGGAGGTAGGATAGGAAAACAATCAGTTTGGAATGATTATTTTTTTTAGTACAACTGTAATGAAGCAACTGTTAGCTGTAGAACTGACTCCCATACACTGTTCAGAAACAGACCCTTGAATAGAACTCAATGCAGGAAGAGGGTGCTGGGTGGCCTTGGTGTCAGATTCTAACATCTTTCAACAATGAAGTCAAAATCTAGTTCTCCCAAGTGAAGAGAAACCTCTGACAACAGACCATGATATGATGCTTTTAGTTGGAGAGGCTAACTCTTTATAAGTTCTTGTGCTGTTCGATTACTGGTCCTACAATGACAAATTAAATGATAGTTTAACCCAGCAGCAATAAATTATGAAGAGTTAATTATCAAAGCTATCATCATGTCTATTTTTCATTGTACCATTTGATGATTAAATTACAAAGCCTCTATATTTTTTAATTAGGAAACTAAAACTCTACAAATGGAAAGTGTTGCCTTACTTTTTTTCATCGGTCAGGTGAGATAATTAGGTTTTCTACTCAATTTTAATCACAGATAGAGTTCTTGTACTTCTTGATTTCATGCTATAAATCAATTCAATATGGTATAGCATAGATTAATTCTGGTGAACATAACTAACAATATGGATATTTTAATCATAAATATTATTTATTTTTGTTTAAAAAATGTGGAATTGAGCTAGCTGTCCAATTAAAAAAACCACACTTAAAAAGATGAATATGTATTAAAACTAGGAGAAGGCAAGCATATAGCTTAAAGCAATGTTTTAAATAGGATTAATTTTTATCTAAAACCACAATTAATACATATGCTATCGCATACAATATGATGCAAATTTGTTGCACATAGTTCCCGATACACTTTCACATTCTAAGTAACGCACAACTTCTCCTCCGTTTCTTCATAAAATTACTACATTCAACAATGTAGTAGCAACTGTATTACTAGTTTTATGATAAAATTTTTTTTTAATAATATTTTTTTTTCAGTAAAATTCCAGTGTCCTTAAAGCTAGAACTGGAGGTGGTATAGTTGCTGTAACTGATTTTGCTGAGTTAAATTTGAGCTTCAACTTAGAACTATGAAGAATATCTTTAGATTTTGTTTTTACTTTCTTCTCATCACAGCATGTGTTACAGTTATGTAAGTCTCTTCTAAAAGTGTATGCTCTACTACAGCTGCTGTTTCTCATATTTTTCTTTGATCGCCTGAGCTATAAAATAGTGTGGCTGTTTCGTGCTGCAATCAGTAGGAGATAATCCTGTCCAAGTAAAAATTCACCTTGTGTTTCTGATTTATTAATGTCTTGATTTCAACAAATGAAAGAGTAACCTGTGCAATATTCCTTGATTCTGCCTTTTTGATTGTGTCCCTGTCTCCAGACTTCCCCAAGCCAGCCCAATGTCATAACCATGTTGCAGACTTTTAGCTACTTTTCCTACTTGCTGCTGGATTAGTTTGTGACTGTTTTCCATGCTTAAATTCCAAACCTTTTTCAAGGCTACAATAAGCTTGAAATTATCACGTGAATGTAAAGTTTTAACTGAACTGAGAGCCTGGAGCCCTTGCAATGCCTGCCAAGAGTAGTTAAAGTTGACTACAAAGGGAGACCTTTCAGATTTCAAGGATTTGTATTCCTGACCTATCTGGTGTTATGCATGTCCCTTTTCATCACCAGTTGTATTCAGGCATACTCCATTTTATAAGACTACATCAGCATGGTGACCTGGCTATTGATTCCCTTCTGTGAATTACTTGAGATGCTCTTCTCTTCCTGAGCTTGCTGTTGTCTCTTGATACCTTACTGCTGCTTAGGAAGGAATTAATTCTGAAGAAAGAAATGAAGTAAGAAAAGAACAGTGAATATCAAGAGTGAATTGGGCCAGACAAGCTGTGTGCAACCAGACTAAACAGCCAAGAATAGAAACAGATGAACAGGATAGAGGAAAGCTTGCCAGATAGAAGAGGAAAAAGGGCTGGAGGCTTGGGAGTGCTTGGCTTGGTTTTACACCTGCCCTGTCCCCCACACTTTCTTCTGTTATTTTTTATTTTCACACGCATTGCAAATTTTTAGCTTGTTTTACATGAAAAGTAGAAGTGCCAGCACTCTGGGGGTGGTGGTGTGTGTGTGTATGTTGTTCTCTTTCCAGTTAGAGCAGAAGTGCAATATTTATATTGAGACCCTTGCTCTGAAATACCTGCAGAATAATTTTGCAGATTAAAGTGAGTTAGCCAGAACTATTGAGAAGGCTATAAACTTACTCATGTCAGCCCCCTATACTATTTAAGACTGGCTCAAACTTTTGTCTTATTGCCAGTCTTGTACATATATACACATGGGTGAAAGAAGACTTATATTCATCTTACAGTGTAATATGTAAGCCCTGCATGTGTAGGTGTATGTATATGATATTATATATATAATTTTAAAAAAGTCCCTGAGAGAATCTTTTTTGTAAGATCTCTCTAGGGGAAGAAAATTCTTTTATTCACAACATTAATTGTCTCTGCAGTTCTGTTTATTTTTCCTCATTTCTGTCAAAAATGTAATGCTGGTTTTGCAGCCATGATTCAGAGCAAGCCTAATGAGACCTTTGAGGACACTCTTCCTTTTCAAAAATTTTAATGCAGCCCTTCAGTAATTAATGACAAATTCATTTGTTATTCTTTCACAGACCAAAAGAAGGCCATATACTTGCTCCTGGAGTGTTATGATCTCTTAACCTGAATGTCCTGATATGGTGTGTCACATCAAGGAAAGTTTTTTTGGACATCTGCGTAGAGACTGGCTGTTTTTTCATGGGAAGCTCTTACTGGTAGCTGCTTTTTGATTCCTTGGACTTGCTCTAGATTACTCATCACCATCCTGTGTTTATTAAAATATTACAAACAAAGGATGCTCTCTAAGAACCTTCTAGGGGGTTGAACTCGCTGTTGAATATGAACTGTTCTATAAACCTGCAAAATATCTGCCTTTGTGCAGGTGATGGCCAGATGCAAGGGAAACTGCTTTATCTATGGTGTGTTTACCGTTGCCGGGAAAAGACAAGAGATATATGTAGAGAGCTAGAAGCCCTGAGCTAAATATGCCACCTTTAAGCACAGTGGCGCCCCATGACACGTATATGATTCAGAGTTCCCTCCCTGAAGTACAAGGTAGAACAACTCTGATAATGTGGGATGTATCTCAAAAAAATCCCCAGCTTCTTATTGAAGTTTTGATGTTTATATTAATACAAGCATCTGAATTATGTGCAGACTTCAGATACAAATATTCTGATGTGCTTTGTGTGCATACACAAACATGTATACCTGCACATGAGCCTAGCATATGTGAATTTTGCAGCATAGCTTTTCGTTCAGTGTGTATTGTCAGGATTCTTGATGAATTTTGGCATTTTGATCATCTGTCATACTTTTGTAGGTACAAATCCAGCTTCCCGTGAAGAGCTCAACAGCCTTTTCACAGTGTTGTCTGGTCACAGTGGGAGCAGATGGACAAGCCCTGTGGAGAAGAGACGTTATCCTCTGCAGTTCTGCCAGAAGCACTAAAGTAACACTTGTTCTTTTATCAAGTATGAGCTGAGTGCATTGTCATCAGAGGATTCAGTAATGGACCAGCAATCAAAGGTCCAAGTGTTTAAAAACAAAACAGATATTTGAATAATTTGTGTCTAGACCCAAGATCTCAGAAAGGTATAGTATAAAAATTACATAACTAAAGCAAAAAAAAAGTGAAGAAATTTAGTGGACTTAAATGTTCTTTATTGATCTGTAAAATGTGATGCTAAGCAAGTAAAATGACTGCAGATAGCAGATTAGTTTATAATCATTTGCAGCTCAGTAACTTTGGTTTCAACCCTACTCACTTTCATTGTGCACACCTGCTGTAAAATGAAGCCCATGACATCTACTGCAACCATACAGGGAAGGGACCAGCAAAAGAAATCAATTGATAGAAAGGTCCTTTAGCTAAAGGTCAGACAAAATCGTACTAGAAACCTTAGGGATTCTTTCATGCAGTTACTAGGAGAAGTTGCCTTCTGAGCTGATGTTTACTACAGGTTTTATTCTGCCTTCCTTTACAACCTATGTAGGCTTCAGAGGTCACTTAGAGTAAATTCCAAATGAAAGGTCTTTTCATTTTGTATATTTGTAATAATTTTACTCAGAAAAGTTCTGGGCTCTCAAGAGGTGATAAGACCATCACTGCAGTCAGATGTACTTAAAATAACTTCAGTTGTATGGGTTTCTTTGAAATACTTTAATATTTTAAAAGCAGTTAGTCAAAAACATTGACTTTCTGTAACTCATTCATTAGCTTCAGTTCTTCCTTTACGCAACAAAATTCCTGCGGAATAATTGGGCACTGTGTCACATCGTATTCAGCTACGTTTTCCTATGTTTAGTAAGCAAAGCAAATGAAATTTCCCAGCCCCTTTTCATTCCCCTCCCTCTTCACACATGAATTCCTTTCCCAG